>NC_053394.1:215036341-215340659 GCF_905171765.1 Bufo bufo
AAATCGTTTTTTTTTTTTTTTTTTTCTCTGCTTAATTAAGGCGAGTGCCTGGGGCAACCAGGTGCTATAAATTGAGCCACTTATACTCTTCAGAGCCTGCTCTTTCTGAGGCTTGCTCTACTAAGTGGCTTCTTATTAAGTGGAGTTAAAAAATAAGGAGTTCTAGAGCTGTGTGTGGTTTTGTGGGAGTGATTGCAGGTGGCTGAGTGTGGATTGCAGCAGAGATCATTGAAAGTTAAGTGTTTATATTTTTGTACTTGCATTTAAAATCGTTTTTTTTTTTTTTTTTTTTTTTTTCTCTGCTTAATTAAGGCGAGTGCCTGGGGCAACCAGGTGCTATAAATTGAGCCACTTATACTCTTCAGAGCCTGCTCTTTCTGAGGCTTGCTCTACTAAGTGGCTTCTTATTAAGTGGAGTTAAAAAATAAGGAGTTCTAGAGCTGTGTGTGGTTTTGTGGGAGTGATTGCAGGTGGCTGAGTGTGGATTGCAGCAGAGATCATTGAAAGTTAAGTGTTTATATTTTTGTACTTGCATTTAAAATCGTTTTTTTTTTTTTTTTTTTCTCTGCTTAATTAAGGCGAGTGCCTGGGGCAACCAGGTGCTATAAATTGAGCCACTTATACTCTTCAGAGCCTGCTCTTTCTGAGGCTTGCTCTACTAAGTGGCTTCTTATTAAGTGGAGTTAAAAAATAAGGAGTTCTAGAGCTGTGTGTGGTTTTGTGGGAGTGATTGCAGGTGGCTGAGTGTGGATTGCAGCAGAGATCATTGAAAGTTAAGTGTTTGTATTTTTGTACTTGCATTTAAAATCGTTTTTTTTTTTTTTCTCTGCTTAATTAAGGCGAGTGCCTGGGGCAACCAGGTGCTATAAATTGAGCCACTTATACTCTTCAGAGCCTGCTCTTTCTGAGGCTTGCTCTACTAAGTGGCTTCTTATTAAGTGGAGTTAAAAAATAAGGAGTTCTAGAGCTGTGTGTGGTTTTGTGGGAGTGATTGCAGGTGGCTGAGTGTGGATTGCAGCAGAGATCATTGAAAGTTAAGTGTTTATATTTTTGTACTTGCATTTAAAATCGTTTTTTTTTTTTTTTTTTCTCTGCTTAATTAAGGCGAGTGCCTGGGGCAACCAGGTGCTATAAATTGAGCCACTTATACTCTTCAGAGCCTGCTCTTTCTGAGGCTTGCTCTACTAAGTGGCTTCTTATTAAGTGGAGTTAAAAAATAAGGAGTTCTAGAGCTGTGTGTGGTTTTGTGGGAGTGATTGCAGGTGGCTGAGTGTGGATTGCAGCAGAGATCATTGAAAGTTAAGTGTTTATATTTTTGTACTTGCATTTAAAATCGTTTTTTTTTTTTTTTTTTCTCTGCTTAATTAAGGCGAGTGCCTGGGGCAACCAGGTGCTATAAATTGAGCCACTTATACTCTTCAGAGCCTGCTCTTTCTGAGGCTTGCTCTACTAAGTGGCTTCTTATTAAGTGGAGTTAAAAAATAAGGAGTTCTAGAAAAGGAGTTTGGAAACTAAGGTTGGATATAATTTCCTTGTGTGTTGTTGGCTTAATTTTACGTGGTCCTTCAACTACAGCAGACAGGGTCTAAATCTAAATCATTTATACTGTTTTACTTTTTTACTGTTGTAATCCCCATTTAGTATGTGTTGCACAATTTACAACGCTGTCCAGTGCACATCTTGCATGATGTATGCAGTCCTGGAACAGCCGTTCGAGGGTGTATATCTTTGTTCTAGATGTGAGCAAATTACCCGTTTGGAATCGCAGATCGAGTCTCTAAATGGGCAAGTTGCAACACTGAGAGGCATTGATAATTTGCAAAAGAGTTTGCTTCTCACCGAGCAAGCACTCTTTGGGGTAGATGAGGGGGAGGGTGACAGAGAGGAGGCTGAGGAAAGTGAGGTAGCTAGCTGGGTAAAAGTTAGAAAGCGGGGTAGAGGGAAGAGTGCCAGGGAGGCTAGCCCTGATCTGACACACCCCAACAAGTTTGCACGTTTGGCAGATGAGGGGGATGTCAGTCCGGGGACGGCACTGCTGCAGCCAGACACTTCCTCTGCCAGTCAGGGGAATGTCAGCTCCAGTAAGCAGGGAACCAGGAGAGCAGGGCAGGCCAGACAGGTGCTGGTAGTGGGAGACTCCATTATTAGGGGAACAGATAGGGAAATCTGTCACAAAGACCGTGATCGCCGAACAGTGTGCTGTCTTCCTGGCGCTAGAGTTCGACACATCGCGGATCGGGTTGACAGATTACTGGGAGGGGCTGGAGACGATCCAGCGGTCATGGTCCATATCGGAACCAATGACAAAGTTAGAGGTAGGTGGAGAGTCCTTAAAAATGATTTCAGGGATTTAGGTCAAAAGCTGAGGGCAAGGACCTCTAAGGTAGTATTTTCCGAAATACTGCCTGTACCACGAGCCACACAAGAAAGGCAATGGGAGATTAGGGAGATTAACAAGTGGCTCAAGAACTGGTGTAGGATGGAGGGGTTTGGGTTCCTGGAGAACTGGGCCGATTTTTCTATCGGCAACAGGCTCTATCGTAGGGACGGGCTGCACCTCAATGGGGAAGGGGCAGCTGTGCTGGGGAGAAAGATGGCTAGAAGGTTGGAGGAGTGTTTAAACTAGGGACTAGGGGGGAGGGTAATTACGTTATAGGAGGGGAAGATAGTGCAGATAGAGACCGGGGGCAAGGTAATAAGAATGGGGGAGGAATGGAAGGAGGGACTAGAACAATTCAGAAGGAAAGGTGTAGGGTAAAAAATATACATAAACCTCTCAAATGTATGTATACTAATGCCAGAAGCCTGACTAATAAAACTGGTGAACTGGAATTAGTGATGTGTGAGGAGGACTATGACATAGTGGGAATAACTGAGACATGGCTGGATGATAGCTATGACTGGGCAGTTAATGTACAAGGTTACAGTCTGTTTAGAAAGGATCGTCAAAACCGGAGAGGGGGAGGGGTCTGCCTTTATATAAAGTCCTGTCTAAAGCCCACAGTCCGAGAAGATATAAGTGAGGGACATGAACATGTGGAGTCACTATGGGTAGAGATACATGGAGCTAAAAACAACAATAAATTACTAATAGGAGTTTACTATAAACCACCTAATATACCAGAGTCCACAGAAAATCTACTACTAAACGAGATAGACGAGGCGGCAAATCATAATGAGGTGGTTATTATGGGGGACTTCAACTACCCAGATATAGACTGGGAAACTGAAACTTGTATATCTCATAAGGGAAACAGGTTCGTGGCTATAACCAAAGACAATTACCTCTCCCAACTGGTTCAGGACCCGACTAGAGGGACGGCCATACTGGACTTAGTATTAACCAATAGACCTGACAGAACAACAGACGTGCAGGTCGGGGGACACCTGGGAAATAGTGACCATAAAGTAATAACCTTCCAATTATCATTCAAAAGAGCGTTTCTACAGGGAGGAACAAAAATACCAAACTTCAAAAAAGCAAAATTTAGCCAACTAAGAGAGGCCATAGGCCAAACTAACTGGGACAAAGTCCTCACAAATACAGACACAAAATGGGATATCTTTAAAAACATCCTAAAAACTCATTGTCAGAGGTACATACCGTATGGTAATAAAAGGTTAAGGAACAAAAAGAAACCAATGTGGATAAATAGAACTGTAAAGAAAGCAATAAATGACAAAAAGAAAGCATATAAAACACTAAAACAGGAGGGTTGCACGGAAGCACTGAAAAACTATAAGGAAAAAAATAGAACATGTAAAAAACAAATAAAAGCGGCCAAACTAGAGACCGAGAGATTAATTGCCAAAGAGAGTAAAACCAACCCTAAAATGTTCTTCAATTATATAAATGTTAAAAAGTATAAAGCTGAAGGTGTTGGCCCTTTAAAGAGTAATGAGGGGGGAGTCGCAGAGAGCGACGAGGAGAAAGCAAAGCTGTTAAATATTTTTTTCTCCAATGTATTCACTGAGGAAAATAAATTGTCAGATGACATGCAGAATGCAAAAATAAATTCCCCATTAAAAGTGTCCTGTCTGACCCAGGAAGAAGTACATCAGCGGCTTAAAAAGATTAAAATAGACAAATCGCCAGGACCGGATGGCATACACCCCCGTATCCTAAAGGAATTAAGTAATGTCATAGCCAGACCCTTATTTCTGATATTTGCAGACTCTATACTGACAGGGAATGTCCCACAGGATTGGCGCGTGGCATATGTGGTGCCAATATTCAAAAAGGGGCCAAAAACAGAGCCTGGAAACTATAGGCCGGTAAGTTTAACATCTGTTGTGGGTAAACTGTTTGAAGGTTTTCTGAGAGATGCTATATTAGAGCATCTCAACGGAAATAAGCAAATAACGCCATATCAGCATGGCTTCGTGAGGGATCGGTCATGTCAAACTAATTTAATCAGTTTCTATGAGGAGGTAAGTTCTAGACTTGACAGCGGCGAATCAATGGATGTCGTATATCTGGACTTCTCCAAAGCATTTGACACTGTACCGCATAAAAGGTTAGTATATAAAATGAGAATGCTCGGACTGGGAGAAAACATCTGTATGTGGGTAAGTAACTGGCTGAGTGATAGAAAACAGAGGGTGGTTATTAACGGTACACATTCAGATTGGGTCACTGTCACTAGTGGGGTACCTCAGGGGTCAGTATTGGGCCCTATTCTCTTCAATATATTTATTAATGATCTTGTAGAAGGCTTGCATAGTAAAGTATCAATTTTCGCAGATGACACTAAACTGTGTAAAGTAATTTACACTGAAGAGGACAGTATACTACTACAGAGGGATCTGGATAGATTGGAGGCTTGGGCAGATAAGTGGCAGATGAGGTTTAACACTGATAAATGTAAGGTTATGCACATGGGAAGGAAAAATGCAAGTCACCCGTACATACTAAATGGTAAAACACTCGGTAACACTGACATGGAAAAGGATCTAGGAATTTTAATAAACAGCAAACTAAACAGCAAAAACCAGTGTCAGGCAGCTGCTGCCAAGGCCAACAAGATAATGGGTTGCATCAAAAGGGGCATAGATTCCCGTGATATGAACATAGTCCTACCACTTTACAAATCGCTAGTCAGACCACACATGGAGTACTGTGTACAGTTCTGGGCTCCTGTAAACAAGGCAGACATAGCAGAGCTAGAGAGGGTTCAGAGGAGGGCAACTAAAGTAATAACTGGAATGGGGCAACTACAGTACCCTGAAAGATTATCAAAATTAGGGTTATTCACTTTAGAAAAAAGACGACTGAGGGGAGATCTAATTAATATGTATAAATATATCAGGGGTCAGTACAGAGATCTATCCCATCAGCTATTTATCCCCAGGACTGTGACTGTGACGAGGGGACATCCTCTGCGTCTGGAGGAAAGAAGGTTTGTACACAAACATAGAAGAGGATTCTTTACGGTAAGAGCAGTGAGACTATGGAACTCTCTGCCTGAGGAGGTGGTGATGGTGAGTACAATAAAGGAATTCAAGAGGGGCCTGGATGTGTTTCTAGAGCGTAATAATATTGCAGGCTATAGCTACTAGAGAGGGGTCGTTGATCCAGGGAGTTATTCTGATTGGAGTCGGGAAGAAATTTTTTATTCCCCTAAAGTGGAGAAAATTGGCTTCTACCTCACAGGGTTTTTTGCCTTCCTCTGGATCAACTTGCAGGATAACAGGCCGAACTGGATGGACAAATGTCTTTTTTCGGCCTTATGTACTATGTTACTATGTTACTATGTTACACTATCAATACCTTTAATGTAAGATTTTCTTTTTGGGATAGATTTCAAGTAGGCCTCAAATACCACAAACTAGTAATTTTGAGAATGGCAAATTTGGGAATGCTTTTTCAACCCAGAACAAAAAGTCTGCTTTTACGGTCACTACAAATAACTTGACCAGCTAAAACTGTGCAGATTTGGTTGAATAGAGATGTGAGACCTGTTTTTTTTTGCGCTGTGTGACAGTTATAGGTTTAATCATAGAATGACACTTCTATCAGCACGCTAGCGTGTGTCTTAGGTTTTTCTGAATCACACTATCAATACCTTCAATGTAAGATTTTCTTTTTGGGATTGATTTCAAGTAGGCCTCAAATACCACAAATTAGTTATTTTCAGAATGGCAAATTTGGGAATGCTTTTTCAACCCAGAACAAAAAGTCTGCTTTTACAGTCACTACAAATAACTTGACCAGCTAAAACTGTGCAGATTTGGTTGAATAGAAATGTCAGGTCTATTTTTTAGGCGCTGGGTGACAGGCTCAACTTGCCCCTGATGTAATATATGGCCAAAAAATAACCACACTGTTGATGGTTAAATGCACCGGGTGACACAGGCTCAGCCTGCAGCTGATGTAGTATATGGCCAAAAAATAATCAGACTGTTGATGGTTAAATGCACTTGGGTGACACAGGCTCAGCCTGCAGCTGATGTAGGATATAGCACAAAATAACCACACTATCGATGGTTAAATACACTTGGTGATAGCTCGTGCTGGTGCACCACAAGTCACAAAATGGCCGCCGATCACCCCAGAAAAAAAGTGATCTAAAAACGCTCTGGGCAGCCTCAAAAAAGTGAGCAAGTCAATAATAGCACTTCAATGATCCACAGCTGCAGATCGATCACAGAATCAAGTTTTTTGGAGGAGTTAATCTGCCTAATCTCGCCCTAACGTCGCAGCTGCAACCTCTCCCTATACTGATCATAGCAGAGTGACGTGCGGCGCTACGTGACTCCAGCTTAAATAGAGGCTGGGTCACATGGTGCACTGGCCAAGCACAGCCATGCCAATAGTAGGCATGGCTGTGATGGCCTCTTGGGCCAAGTAGTATGACGCTTGTTGATTGGCTGCTTTGCAGCCTTTCAAAAAGCGCCAAGAAAGCGCCGAACACCGAACCCGAACACGGACTTTTACGAAAATGTTCGGGTCCGTGTCACGGACACCCCAAAATTCGGTACGAACCCGAACTATACAGTTCGGGTTCGCTCATCCCTAGTTACAAGGCTTAGAAGTTTAAATGCAAATCTCGAAATTTTTCTGAAAATTTCTGAAACCCACTTTTTCAGGACCAGTTCTGAAGTCACTTTGTAATGCTTACATAATGGAAACCACCCAAAAAATGACTCCATTTTACAAACTACACCCCTCAAGGTATTCAGAACTGATTTTACAAACTTTGTTAACCCTTTAGGTGTTCCACTAGAATTAATGGCAAATAGAGATAAAATTTCAAAATTTCACTTTTTGGGCAGATTTTTCAATTGAATCCATTTTTTCCAGTTACAAAGCAAGGGTTAATAGCCAAACAAAACTCAATATTTATGGCCCTGATTCTGTAGTTTACAGAAACACCCCATATGTGGTCGTAAACTGCTGTACGGTCAAACTGCAGGGCGCAGAAAGAGAGGAATGCCATACGGTTTTTGGAGGGCAGATTTTGCTGGACAGTTTTTTTGGCACCATGTCCCATTTAAAGCCCCCCTGATGCACCCCTAGAGTAGAAACTCAAAAAAAGTTACCCCATTTTGGAAACTATGGGATAGGGTGCCAGTTTTGTTGGTACTATTTTAGGGTACATACTGTCTGATTTTTGGTTGCTCTATATTACACTTTTTGTGAGCAAGGTAACAAGAAATAGCTGCTTTGGCACCGTTTTTTATTTTTTGTTATTTACAACATTCATCTGACAGGCTAGATCATGTGGTATTTTTATAGAGCAGGTTGTCACGGACGCGACAATACCAAATATGACTACTTTTTTAGGTTTTTTGTTTCAGTTTTACATAACAAAGCATAAAAAAATGTTCTTTAGTGTCTCTACATTCTGAAAGCCATAGTTTTATTTATTTTTTGGGCGACTGTCTTGTGTAGGGGCTGATTTTTTTGGGATGAGATGACGGTTTGATTGGCACTATTTTGTGGTGCGTTTGACTTTTTGATCGCTTGCTATTACACTTTTTGGGATGTAAGGTGACAAAATTTTTTTATTTAATTTATTTTTTACGGTGTTTACCTGAGGGGTTAGGTCATGTGATATTTTTATAGAGCAGGTTCTTACGGATGCAGCGATACCTAATATGTATACTCTTTTTTATTTACTTAAGTTTTACACAATACCAGCATTTTTTTTACAAAAAAAAATGATGTTTTAATGTCTCCATATTCTGAGCCATATTTTTTTTTCTTTTTTGGGAGATTGGCTTACGGTAGGTAGGGGCTCATTTTTTGCGGGATGAGGTGACGGTTAGATTGGTACTATTTTGGGGGTATATACCTTTTTGACCACTTGGTGTTGCACTTTTTGTGATGTAAGGTGACAAAAATTGCTTTTTTTTTACACCGTTTTTTTTTTTTTTTTTATGGCATTTATTGGAAAGGGTGGATCATGTGATATATTTATAGAGCCGGTCATTACGGATGCGGCGATACCTAATATGTGTGTTTTTTTTAATCTATTTTTATTATAAAATAAGGGGAAAGGGGCGTTTTTTTTGGGGTTTTTTTTACTTTATAAATTTTATTACTTTATTTATTTTATTAAAAACATTTTTTTGACTTTTTTTCTTTACTTTATTTCTGATGTTCACTTTTGGGGGTCTGATCCCCTCTGCAATGCATTACAATACATTTGTATTTGTCGGGGGGGTAATAATTTAAATAAGAATTATTAATTATGGTCATAAAAATAATTAACCATAAAAAATTACATTTATAAAATTTGTCATAAATTCTTAAAATCATGACCTGGTGAATTGTAGACAACCTAATTGATACAATTCACATCTGAGTCCGACTATTTCCTCAGATAAATAAGTTCTTTTTGACGTGAGATGACGTTAATGATAAAATGTATTTCTGCATTATACAATAATACACAGGTATTATAAAAATATGCAGATTTATTGGTTACAAGGTTATAAACATATATAAGTAAATAAACACAATGATACATGCAAATGAATATAAAGCATTACAAGCTTAACAATACATGTGAGTGGAAATAACTTGTCACATTATAACCAAGCTATTATTAGGTTAGGATATCAAAGTGGGAACATAAGTTATATACATTACTTCTGTTCAGAGAAAACCTCATGATATCAGGATGGGCATGTCTAATCCTAGACATCAATATAAAATGCTAAATACATTCTGCCCCCCCCCCCCTCCCCAACCAACTACACATCACATGGCTTAAAGATGGGCAAATCCATCCAAGGATATAACTTAAGAGAGATAACTGTATCCTTCTGCCCCATCCTGGACTATTTTCATATATATGACTTTGGTAAGACTATTAAGACAAATAACAGGGATCTAGGATCTTAAATGGGAAGGACTTGAAACAAGTCTTTCCTGTGGGAATCCATCATTTAGCTTGGCGAAGAATGTTCTATCAATATATATATATATATATATATATATATATATATATACATATAAAAAAGCAATTATTTAATGCTTTTCTAGATTATGAGTCTAGATTCTTCTGCAGGTAGAATGAAGCCTCACAATATCCTAAGACTACATCTCAATATGGAGATGATTAATTAATTTAATTATTTATTTATTCGCCAATCTAGATGGTATAATTTCACCCACACTATCAAATTAGTCTTAATAAAATGAAATTTCATTTTCTGTGTCTCTTACCAAGCCCTAGTAGGAATCTCACTTCTGCTCCTAGGAAAGCTGGGTGGTCCATCATAGCACATCTCACCGTGGCTTTCATCTTGATAGACCCCCCTAGAGAGCTCAACTTCTCTCTTTTCTCTCTCTCCTCTTTTCTTTCTCCCTTTTTTCTTTTCTTCTCCCCGTGTATAGTTTATGATCACAAACTTATCAGTTAGACACACCTTCCTAGTTTGGAACTTTCCAATCATTGTCAGATGGGCGTGACCATTGATTAAAGATGTGACATCATAACCTTACCCAGAATGCACTTTTGCTACTGTTGTATTGTCACCTACTAATACCTAGGTGGCACTGCTGTATAAGCTATTTGCATCATAGTATAAAGGGTTAACTTATGTAAGTCTGGATATACATTTGACCTTAAAAGCTTTAATTCAAAGCCATAGGGATTAATTCTGACACTTGTAGCAATTAGAGACAGACCTCTAGGCGTCTCTCTGAATGTTTCTCACACTGTTAATTTACGGATCATAAATAACTTGAATGGCCTTGTTTTCTCACAGAGATATCAGTACCTCCTCTCATACCAAAGATGTGAATAATTGTTACAAAACACACATCTTCACAGGCACTCTTTTAGAGACAGATATTCTCCTAATGAGAAATATATACAATATACAGGATACATGTTATCTTCGTAACATATAACAATATAATATAAACAAATATATATATACACTCACCTAAAGAATTATTAGGAACACCTGTTCTATTTCTCATTAATGCAATTATCTAGTCAACCAATCACATGGCAGTTGCTTCAATGCATTTAGGGGTGTGGTCCTGGTCAAGACAATCTCCTAAACTCCAAACTGAATGTCAGAATGGGAAAGAAAGGTGATTTAAGCAATTTTGAGCGTGGCATGGTTGTTGGTGCCAGACGGGCCGGTCTGAGTATTTCACAATCTGCTCAGTTACTGGGATTTTCACGCACAACCATTTCTAGGGTTTACAAAGAATGGTGTGAAAAGGGAAAAACATCCAGTGTGCGGCAGTCCTGTGGGCAAAAATGCCTTGTGGATACTAGAGGTCAGAGGAGAATGGGCCGACTGATTCAAGCTGATAGAAGAGCAACGTTGACTGAAATAACCACTCGTTACAACCGAGGTATGCAGCAAAGCATTTGTGAAGCCACAACACACACAACCTTGAGGCGGATGGGCTACAACAGCAGAAGACCCCACCGGGTACCATTTATCTCCACTACAAATAGGAAAAAGAGGCTACAATTTGCACGAGCTCACCAAAATTGGACTGTTGAAGATTGGAAAAATATTGCCTGGTCTGATGAGTCTCGATTTCTGTTGAGACATTCAAATGGTAGAGTCCGAATTTGGCGTAAACAGAATGAGAACATGTATCCATCCTCTGATGGCTACTTCCAGCAGGATAATGCACCATGTCACAAAGCTCGAATCATTTCAAATTGGTTTCTTGAACATGACAATGAGTTCACTGTACTAAAATGGCCCCCACAGTCACCAGATCTCAACCCAATAGAGCATCTTTTGGATGTGGTGGAACGGGAGCTTCGTGCCCTGGATGTGCATACCTCAAATCTCCATCAACTGCAAGATGCTATCCTATCAATATGGGCCAACATTTCTAAAGAATGCTATCAGCACCTTGTTGAATCAATGCCACGTAGAATTAAGGCAGTTCTGAAGGCAAAAGGGGGTCCAACACCGTATTAGTATGGTGTTCCTAATAATTCTTTAGGTGAGTGTAAATAAGTAAATAAACACAATGATACATGCAAATGAATATATATAGCGTTAATATAAAGCATTACAAGCTTAACAATACATGTGAGTGGAAATAACTTGTTACATTATAACCAAGCTATTATTAGGTTAGGATATCAAAGTGGGAACATAAGTTATATACATTACTTCTGTTCAGAGAAAACCTCATGATATCAGGATGGGCATGTCTAATCCTAGACATCAATATAGAATGCTAAATACATTCTCCCCCCCCCCCCCCCTTCCCTAACCAACTACACATCACATGGCTTCAAGATGGGCAAATCCATCCAAGGATATAACTTAGAAGAGATAACTGTATCCTTCCGCCCCATCCTGGACTATTTTCATATATATGACTTTGGTAAGACTATTAAGACAAATAACAGGGATCTAGGATCTTAAATGGGAAGGACTTGAAACAAGTCTTTCCTGTGGGAATCCATCATTTAACTTGGCGAAGAATGTTCTATCAATATATATATATATATATATATATATATATATATATATATATACATATAAAAAAGCAATTATTTAATGCTTTGCTAGATTATGAGTCTAGATTCTTCTGCAGGTAGAATGAAGCCTCACAATATCCTAAGACTACATCTCAATATGGAGATGATCAATTAATTTAAATATTTATTTATTCGCCAATCTAGATGGTATAATTTTACCCACACTATCAAATTAGTCTTAATAAAATGAAATTTCATTTTCTGTGTCTCTTACCAAGTCCTAGTAGGAATCTCACTTCTGCTCCTAGGAAAGCTGGGTGGTCCATCATAGCACATCTCACCATGGCTTTCATCTTGATAGACCCGCCTAGAGAGCTCAACTTTTCTCTTTTCTCTCTCTCCTCTTTTCTTTCTCCCTTTTTTCTTTTCTTCTCCCCGTGTATGGTTTATGATCACAAACTTATCAGTTAGACACACCTTCCTAGTTTGGAACTTTCCAATCATTGTCGGATGGGCGTGACCATTGATAAAAGATGTGACATCATAACCTTACCCAGAATGCACTTTTGCTACTGTTGTATTGTCACCTACTAATACCTAGGTGGCACTGCTGTATAAGCTATTTGCATCATAGTATAAAGGGTTAACTTATGTAAGTGTGGATATACATTTGACCTTAAAAGCTTTAATTCAAAGCCATAGGGATTAATTCTGACACTTGTAGCAATTAGAGACAGACCTCTAGGCGTCTCTCTGAATGTTTCTCACACTGTTAATTTATGGATCATAAATAACTTGAATGGCCTTGTTTTCTCACAGAGATATCAGTACCTCCTCTCATACCAAAGATGTGAATAATTGTTACAAAACACACATCTTCACAGACACTCTTTTAGAGACAGATATTCTCCTAATGAGAAATATATACAATATACTGGATACATGTTGTCTTCCTAACATATAACAATATAATATAAACAAATATATATATATATGTCCTACTGATTGTCTTATGCTAAGGACTAACTAAGGCTCATTAAATGAATACATACATATTATATATTTTGCTTCATTAATAAATGCCTAATTGTATAAGTAATTATGACCAGCTGCATAGAGCTTATCTTTATCTCCCGTCATAAATTTATAAGTAGACAAGGAGGCATCTTTTCAGACTGGTACATTCAAGAGAAGAATAACATTAAAGAGCAGAAACCTTTGTATGACCTTACTTTGGCCTACTCAAGACATACAAAATTATAAATATAGTCGAGCATGGCTCTTAAAGGAAATGAACACCCATCTTGACTAGAATGAATTGGATATCAATGCATTTACCTATGAAAAGGCACAACATATTGTAATGCATTGCCTGTTCGTGTACTACAGTGAGTAGTACACAAACAGGTTGCCTAAAAGACCCAGCCTGAGACTGGATCTCCTCGGCTCCCATAGAAGGCAGGTCCCGATGCCATGCAAGGCATTGGGCAGCCTCTGCATGGCATCGGGCTGCCTTCTGAGACATCGAGTCCCCGCCACAGCAGTGCGGGGACTCGATGCGCTCCTTCAAACACAAAAACCCTTCTACGCAGACTGAAGCGGGGGGGGGGGCAAGTGCCCAGTTTGCCATAGGACCCAATACTGACCCCTGTGGTACCCCACCAGTGACAGTGACCCAGTATGAGTAATCACCCTCTGTTTTCTATCACTAAGTCAGTGAGTTATTTACCGACATTTTCTCCCAGTCATTCTCATTTTATAACATGGAAGTAGATGAAAGAAATCGCGGCACTCACCACTGTCTTAGATAAACTTCACTGCTTTATTTCTTGCAGTAAGTTCGCAGGCTGGGGAGCGGGATGGCCCTTCAGTGTGAGTCGGCACTGCCATCTTTCATCTACTTCCATGTTATACCAAGCATCTACTTGAACCAACCTCGCTGAGCACCACGCTAATCTGCTTATATCTGCTGGGCCGCTGGTTGCGACATTCGGCAGTACAGGGGTGTATGTGGGGCGAGAGCAGCAGTGCCGCTGATTCCCTATCCTTTCACCTTGTATAATATACATTCTCATTTTATATACTAACCTTTTATGTGGTACAGTATCAAATGCTTTGGAAAAGTCAAGATATACAACATCTGTTGATTCATCACGATCAAGTCTAAAACTTACCTCTTCATAGAAACTGATTAAATTAGTTTGACATGACCAATTCCTATTTTCATTGAGGTACTCTAAGATAGCACCTCTTAGAAAACCTTCAAACAGTTTACCCATGACAGATGTTAAACTTACCGGCCTATAGTTTCCGTGCTCCTTTTTTGACCACTTTTTTAATATTGGCACCACAATATAGAGTCCTTAAATATCAGAAATAAGGGTCTGGCTATAACATCACTTTATTCTCTAAGGATACAGGGGTGTATGACATCCTGTCCCGGCGATTTGTCTATTTTAAGCTTTTTAAGACGCCGCTGTACTTCTTCCTGGGTCAGACAGGGCACTTTAAATGGGGAATTTACTTTTACATTCTGCCTTTCATCTAACAGTTTATTTTATGCAGTGTATACAGTGGAGAAACAAATATTTAATAGCTTTGCTTTCTCCTCATCGCTGTCTGAAACTCCCCCCTCATTACTCTATAAAGGGCCGACACCTTCCAATTTATACTTTTTACCATTTATATAATTGAAGAACATTTTAGGGTTAGTTTAGTCTTTGGCAATTAATCTCTCTGTCTTTAGTTTGGCTACTTTTGCATATTCCATTTTTTTCCTTTTCAATGACTTAAATGTTTCTTTTTTTGTAATTTATTGCTTTTTTTACAATTCTTTTTATCCACATTTTTCTTGTTCCTTACCATTTTATTCCCTTAAGGTATGTACTAGTGTTGATCAAGCACCAAAGTACTCGGGTGCTCGACACTCTACCGAGCACCCGAGCACAATGGAAGTCAAAGGGAGAACCTGAGCAGGCACCCCCTGCTCTGAAGAGGGGAGGGTGTCTGGTTCACAAGAAAAGGTCAAAAATTTATGGAAACACCACCAAAATGGTTTGGAAACAGCATGGGGAGGATGTCTGGATGCATCTTGGACTCCCAGTTCGCTGCTGGGAACGATGTTGTCCGAGTAGTACGCCACTCTTACAGACTGACAATAATACGCACAAAACCGAAGATAAAATTGATTTTAGAGGAAAAATTGTTAGGAAACATTCTTCCTGTATATTTACTTGTATATAAAGTGCAAGTGCTGCCAAAAATTACAAGGAAGAGGCACTCCGATTCAACCTGTATCTATATATATATATATAGAAAAGGACGTATGTATGTACTGTATGTGTGTATGTGTGTATGTATGCTCTGTGATCACTCAAAAACGCAACCATCGATTTCAACAAAACTTTTTATACACAACCATTGCTACCTGGAAAGAAATCTTGTGGGGGTCACAGCTCTCTAGGACGTACCGTTCCTGAGATATTCCCAAAAAATGACCTGAACTAGCTAATACAAGTCTGCAAGTCTTTCTCTTCATATCCCAACTGCCATACACATGGTCACATTACCCTTATCAGCCAATAGAAGCTTGCAGGCGCTTACTCTCCACACACACAGCTTTACTCCGGGTTTCCATAACAACCAAGCCAACCCAAGTTGCACGACACATAGGGCACAACAACACTGCTACATGCATCCATCTTGGATGGATTTTTTTGCGACTGTCGTGTCACAGTCACAACATGTCGCATGTCGCAGTGCGACACCATAGCCTATCATTATAAAAATTGTTAAGACAAAATGTTGCGCAAAACATGTCGTCATGTAGCCCTAGCCTTAAAGAGGCAGGGCCCTGTGGAGGTCACTGTTAAAGGGGCGGGCACTGTGGAGGTCACTGTTAAAGGGATGGACATTGTAGAGGTCACTGCTAAAGGGGTGGGGTGCTGTATAGGTCACTGTTAAGGGGGCGTGCCGCCTGAGAAAGTCAATGTCAAGGCAGTGAGGTGCTGTGAAACTCACTGTTAAAGGGGAGGGCTGCTGTGAAGCTCAAAGTTAAGGGAACGGGCTGCTGTAGACGTCCCATTGTAAGAAGGCAGGGCACTGTGGCGGGGTCAGTGTTAAGGAGTGAGGGGAAGTGGAGTTCGCTGTTAAGGGGGTGGGGTGCTGTAGAGGTCACAGTTATGGGGGATACTGTGGATATCTTTTAATGATACACAGAAGCATTAAATGAAATAGATGAAATATACCCTTGCAAAGCTGGGTCCTTCTGCTAGTATCACATAAAGGAGGGCCTCATTCACATTGTGGTACAATTGTTCAGGTAGTAGGACTCCTACACTCATAAAGCCTATGCACTAAGTGATAGGGCTGCCAAAAATTGCAAGGAACCGTCACTCCAATACAGCCTTTATTACACATAAAGGAGGGCACCATACACACCCTTAAAAAATTATGATAGATGGCCTGCTGGTGACCCTCTAAAACATTAGGAGCAAGGGCCTGCTGGTTACCCTCTAAAATATTAGGAGTGAGGGCCTGTTGCTGATCTGACCATTTAAAACATTAGGGGTGAAGGTCTGCTGCTGAGCTGATCCTCTAAAACATTAGGGGTGAGGGCCTGCTGCTGATCTGACCATCTAAAACATTAGGTGCAAGGGCCTGCTGCTGAGCTGCCCCTCTAAAACATTAGGGGCGAGTGCCTGCTGCTGATCTGATCATCTAAAACATTAAGGGCGAGGGCCTGCTGCTGATCTGACCATCTAAAACATTAGGGGCGAGGGCCTGCTGCTGAGATGACCCTCTAAAACATTATGGGTGAGGGCCTTCTGCTTAGCTGACCCTCTAAAACATTAGGAGTGAGAGCAGCCTAATAAGCATGTTGATATGATGGAGGTGAAGGAGGATGAGAAAAGGAAGATTGAACCATATACCCTTTTTTGTGGATGCATGGGATGCATGGGAATACAGTGTATTCAATACACCATAAAAGCCACATTTAAAGTGCCTTCCTCTGGTGGAGTAGAGAAGTCAGAGGCAATCCAGGCCTTGTTCATTTTGATAAGAGTCAACCTGTCAGCATCAGTTGACAGGCGGATGCGCTTATCAGTTATTATACCCCCAGCAGCACTAAATACCCACTCTGACAAAATGCTGGCGGCAGGGCAGGCCATCACCTCCAAGGAGTAGAGCGACAGTTCGTACCATGTGTCCAGCTTGGACACCCAATAGTTGTAAGGCACAGAGGGATCACTGAGGATGCTGAGACGGTCTGCTACGTACTCCTTCACCATCTTCCAAAACTTTTCCCTCTTTGTGACACTAGGCCACGCATCAGGGTGAGGGTGCTGGCAGGGTATCATGAAACTGTCCCAGGCCTTGGAGAGTGCTTTCCTGCCTCTGTTTGAACTGCTGTGTGTTCCCCTTATCTCCCCTCCTCGGTTGGCCAAGGAACTACGTACTCTGTCGCCAGCGTAGTCAGCTGGACATTTTTGGAGCAATTTTTCCACAAGGACCTTCTGGTATTGCACCATTTTGCTAGTGCTCTCCACCACAGGAATGAGAGATGAGAAGTTCTCTTTGTAGCAGGGGTCGATAAGAGTGAACAAACAGTAATCGGTGTTGGCCAAAATGCGTATAACATGAGGGTCAGGGGAAAGGCAGCATGACATAAAGTCAGCCATGTGTGCCAGAGTCCCAACAGACAATACTTCGCTGTCCTCACCAGGAGGATGACTCTCAATCTCCTCATCCTCTTCCTCCTCTTTGGCCCATCCACGCTGAACAGATGGAATAAACCTGCTATGGGTAATACCCTGTGTAGCGGAGGCAACCGTCTCCTGCTCCTCCTCCTCCTCATCATCATCATCCAATTCGCTCTGAGAAGACGAACTTAGGGTGGTCTGGCTATCACCCTGTGTACTGTCTTCCCCCATTTCCACCTCTTCCACATGCAAAGCGTCCGCCTTCATTGTTAGCAATGAGCGTTTCAGTAGACACAGAAGTGGGATGGTTACGCTGATAATATCGGCATCTCCGCTCACCATCTGTGTTGATTCCTCAAAGTTGCGTAAAACCTCAGAGGTCAGACATCCATGCCCACTCATCGCTTGTAAAAAGCGGAAGCTGACTGGAAAGGCGACGACCATGCTGCAGCTGGTATTCCACTACTGCCCTCTACTGCTCACAAAGCCTGGCCAACATGTGGAACATTGAATTCCAGCACGTGCTCATGTCGCACAACAGTCAGTGAGCTGGCAATTTCAAGCACTGCTGCAGCATTGCCAGACCGGCGGCAGCTGTAAATGATTTTCGGAAATGGGCACACATGCGGCGCGCCCTTATCAGTAGCTCAGGCAAATTGGGGTAGGTTTTGAGAAACTGCTGAACTACTAAGTTGAACATGTGGGCTAGGCATGGTTTGTGTGTGAGCTTGTCGAGCTCCAAAGCCGCCACCAAGTTACGGCCATTATCAGACACAACCATGCCTGGTTGTAGGTTGAGTGGTGAGAGCCACAGCTTAGTCTGGTCCTTTATACCCTGCCATGGCTCTGCGACGGTGTGCTGTTTGTCACCTAAGCAATTTAGTTTCAGCCCAGCCTGTTGCCGCTTCCCCACTGCAGTGCTACACTGCTTACAGCTACTGACTGATGGCTGACTGATGCTGCAAGATGAGCATTCAGAGGTGGAGGAGGATAAGGGGGGGTTGCAGCCACTAATGTAGGTGGTAGCAGAAATCCTGATGGAAGTAGGGCCCGCAATCCTTGGCGTCGGTAGCACCTGTGCCATCCCAGGGTACGACTCGCTTCCGGCCTCCATAACGTTCACCCAGTGTGCCGTCAGGGAAATGTAGCGTCCCTGGCACTTGTCCATGTGTCAGTCGTTAAGTGGACCTTTCGAATAACTGCGTTCGTCAGGGCACGCGTGATGTTATGGGACACATGCTGGTGTAAGGCGGGGACGGCACACCGGGAAAAATAGTGGTGGCTGGGGACTGAGAAACGAGGGACCACCACCGCCATCAGGCTGCGGAAAGCCTCTGTGTCCACAAGCCTAAATGGCAACATTTCCAGAGCTAGCAATTTGGAAAGGTGCGCATTTAGTGCTATGGCCTGTGGGTGGGTGGCTGGGTATTTGCACTTTGGTTCAATGGCCTGGGGTATGGACATCTGTACGCTGCGCTGGGACACAGAAGTGGATGTGCTAGATGATGCTGCTTGCGAAGGTCCAGGTGCAGGGCGGGAGGCACCCGGGCCTGCATCTTGGACAGGGGATTGGCCAGCACGTAACACAGGGTAAGAAGAGGCAGTGCTGTGACACGCAGACACAAATTGTGGACCCAGGCGTTCGGCCCACCTATTAGGGTGCTTTGATGCCATGTGGCGGATCATGCTGGTGAGGTTGCTAGTGTTCACGCCCCTGCTCATATTGGTACAGCACAGGTTGCAAATGACTATTCTTTTATTGTCCGCACTTTCCTCAAAAAAGTACAAGACTGCAGAACACCTACCCCTTGGCAAGGGAGATTGCCGCAAGGGGATGCTCCGGGGAACAGTTGCGGGCCTGTTTGATGTGGCCTGCCTTCTCCCTTTTGCCACCCCACTGCCTCTTCCAGCCTGTTGCAGTGCTGCGGATCGTTCCCCCTGTGTACTGCTGTCATCGCTCGGCTTGCCACCTTCCCAGGTTGGGTCAGTGATTTCATCGTCCACCACCTCCTCTTCCACTTCCTCACTCTGGTCATCCTTCTGACTTGATGACCTACGGTAACAAGAACCTCACTTATTGTCAACTGTGTCTTATCCTCATCATGAACCTCTTGAGACACTAATTGCGGTTGACTTATTGGCAACTGTGTCTCATCATCATCATCCACCTCGTGAAACACTAATTGCTATTCCCCACCGTCATCTTTTTCTGACTGTGGATGCTCAAGAGTTTGGGAATCAGTGCACAAGATCTTCTCATGTCCCTCTTCAAGCAGGCTTGGCGAGAGGGCCAAATCAAGGAATGGCGATGAAAAGACCTCTTCGGAATATCTGAGTGTGGGATCACTTGTTTGCCAAGACTCCCTATGGTGGGAGGAAGGAGGATCAGGTTGAGGATTCTGTTGACCAGACTTTGGCTACTGAGACTGGACTTTGTGGAAGACAGGGTGGTGCTTAACTGACTGGAAGCATTATTGTCACGACTGTGGTCATGGTCGTGACTCAGGATCCGCATGCAGTTGCCTGGGGTTTGGTTTTATTGTCAACCACATGGTGAGGGCTGCTGGTATGTTGCCTCACGTGTGGTTGCCGCTGGCAACATGATTTGGTACTTGGCAGTATAGCAGCCTGAGCTGTTGCTAGACAGCTTGCTGTCAAGTGCATGCGGTTATACCTGGTTGGTTGGTTGGGTGTGTGTGTATGTATGCACTTTGTATGTCTGGTGTGCACGAGGTTTATGTAGGTGTGCACTTCCCTTCACTGTGGCTGCCCGTGGCAACGTTTGGTATTGTGTACATGTGGTGGCAGTGTCTCGGTCTTCTGACTGACTCCCAGGACATGGTTGCCACGCATGTCGTTGCCTGCGGTAACAGCTGCAGTGTGATGTTTATTTGGACACTTCCCCTTTAAGTGGCTTTTTCCCTTGTCTGGTGTAGGAAGGGTTAACTCCCTTCTTAGTTTGTGAACACTGGGTGTGTGTGTGGGTGTGGCCACTTGGGGCTATTTAGCTACTGCTAAATGCCAGACTCTGAGGGGTACTTCAGCCATGGTTAGCTGAAGTCATCCTCCTGGCTAATACCATCTGTCAGTGAGGGCCACCCTTGTGGTCATAAATTACGTTACATGGTGTTATGAAGGTGTGTGTGTGTGGTCTCATTGTTATTGCAGCTTATGGTCCTGGGTTCCTGTGTGTTGTCTACGTTTGTGTTCTGGACAGCAGCACTGGCACAAGGGTTCCAGGCTTTGTTGTCTGTGGCAGGTGAGTGTGGTGTTTGTTGCATTTACCTGCCATTGCCATAAGTTGTTTCTGTTCCCCTTGTAGCTTGGCCACTTTAGACTCCTGTTTCTCCGCGTCCAGGAGGAAGGGGCTGTATACCCAGCTCCTAGCTCAGGGATCGGCGGAGGGTCAGAAGGGATCCGAGGTTCCTGAGCATGAGCCCTCCTACCTTCAAGGGCGGGTCATGCAGCTAGGAGTCAGGGTCAGATTAGGGAAGCTCTAGGAGGTGACCTGCTCCCTAATTCTGTGGTTCTGGCCAAGAAGCGACCTTTCCATCTTCTGGCACCGCACGGCTAAGGGTTTTCCCCATCCTCAGCCGTGACAATTATCTGCTGCAATCCAACCGACCACCTGGTAGCACTGGTCTGACTTTGAGAGTGGTGTCCTGCGCCGCCCTGCAAACTGGGACATAAAGCTAGGTATCGTGGATGAGTGTGTTTCTTGTGCTCTGGCAGCAGGCACAGTTTCAAAGCGCCCAGGGCCACAGACTCTGTGTGCACCATAAGCAGCACGGCCACTTCCCTGTCCCTTACTGCTCACCTTGAGCATATTAAATGGTATTTATGCTTGCAAGTAAGTCACACGTACAGTAGCGCAGGTTTTGTAAGTATATGCGCAAATAAATTTAACTCTATGTCACTGATATTTAGGATGCTCAAAAGTTATACAGGAGATGTAGCGAAGGTAATGTCACTATCACCAGCGGCGAAAAAATTCAACTGAATGTCACTGATATTTAAGATGCGCAAACGTTATACAGGAGATGTAGCGCAGGTAATGTCGCTGTCACCAGCGGCGAAAAAATTACACTGAATGTCATTGAAATTTAGGATGCTCAAACGTTATACAGGAGATGTAGGACTTTTTGGTCTCTAACACCTTTCAACAATAAACCCTGCCTAAAAAAATAAACCAATTCCTGTCCCTACACTATCTGTCCCTTCTACTGCAGCTCTCCCTGACTAAGACTGGGCCATACCATGTGTCATCTGGTGCTATATAGCACCCGACGACATGTTCAGTCCAGCCAATCACTGCAATGCCTGTAACCAACATGGCTATGGCATTACAGTGAGTGCCAGCACTTCCCCGCACGTTTATTGGCTGCGTAGCAGCCAACAAACATGCAGGGAGGAGACTCAAGCATCGCGCTCGAGCACACGCGGTTTTCGGCCGAACACTGCGATGCTCGAGTCAAAATGGTGTTTGGACGAGCATGCTTTCCTTTTTTTTGTGGGGGGGGGTTGTTGATTATTTTGAAACTAGCAGCATAAATACACCAATACACAGGGTAGTGCACAAGGGTTCTAAACGAAAGACCCATAATCGGAATGTGGGTAGTAACAGCACCGTCTATACGGCCAGAAGCAGTAGTAGTAGACCACAGTTGCCCCTGCTGGCTTCGTAAAGGGCCAACATTATAGTTCATGAGACAGAGGACGAGATAGTGGATTGATTGACTCACTCCTCCTCTCAGTCACAGCAGGATGACGTAGAGATTAGTGTTGGGCGCGAATATTCAAATTGCGAATATTAATCGCGAGTATCAGCACTTCGAGAATTCGTGAATATTTAGAATATAGTGATATAGATTCGTAATTTCGAATATTCTAGATTTTTTTTTCCATCAGTAACCTCCCTTCTTGCTTGTGGGCAAATGAGAAGGCTACAATGTCTTTGTCTGAGCTTAGCAACATCCTTAGCAACCAATAGTAAAGTTCCCCCCCCATATACTATATAAGAACCTCCCCAGCAGCCATTTTCTACAGTTTTTAAAAGTTCTGAGAGAGACAGCAGTGTAAGTTAGATAGCTTACTGTATATATATAATACAGATAGTTAGTGGGAGATAGTCAATGTAGGTTATATCCTGATATAGTGTAGCTGTTGCAGTGCAGTGTGTTAGGTAGTGTGACAGGTTCTGCTGTCCATACATACACGCAGACCTGCTAAAATGTTAAGTTTCACGTATTGCGACAAAATATTTGCATCATTAGTGCCGATTAGCGCAATCGCGAATATATTGGAGCACTCCAACTGCATATAAAGCCATTTGTAATGTTCTGCCGTGCCAACCATTTTCTCCAGTCTCAGGAAACTTCTAGCAGCTTGGAAAATGTAGCAAAAGTGACCCACGCCTGTATTTCGCGCGCATTACGCGAATATTACATTGCTGATTTTTCGCAATCAAGAAAATAATCTTGAATTCGCAAATATATGATGAATATTCGCCCAAATATTTGTGAAATATTGCAAATTTGAATATAGTCCCTGCCGCTCATCACTAGTGGAGATAACTTCAGAGTCAGACACTGTGCAGTGGAGTCCTCCCATTCTTTATTGCCCCTTCCTAGAGGGGTGTCTTCCTTTTTCCTAAGAAGTGGCAAGAAAACTACACCATGCACTACAGCACATAGTCAAGAGAGTCTCCCTGTTGATGACTTGTGTAAGAGCCCTCACCGTTAGAGCTGCCCTGAGGAGGAGGTTGAGGAGAAGGCTGGTGTCCCCATGCATACCTGTGTTGATGGTGGTGGTAGTGGCACCTGTAACCACGGCATTGGTGATGGCGGCAGCGACAGTGGCAGTCGGTGAAAAGACAGAGTAGGGGAGGTGGGCCCAGGAGCCCATTATGATATCTCACAGTCTGGGAGGTTGAGGACTCCAATGACGATTGTGTGCTGGACAGGACCTGGGAGCCGGATCGGGGTGCTGAAGAGGAGGCAACATCAGTGGAGAAGGGCGGTGGCGGCAGCAATAAAGAGCAGAAGCAACGTACCTCCCAAAGAACAGCTACAGCCACGTCTGCTTCAGGGACTGGTGATGCCGCTGACACTGTCGGTGGGTTAGGCCCAAAACGTGCCAGAACTAAGCTCAGCTTGGCTGTCTGTAGCCCTGTGCGAGCAACTCCCATATTGTGCTTTTTCTCCACAAGGCAGGTACACAAAACCACAGCGTTGTGCAAGATCTACAGGATTAAAATAAGATGTGACCATTCAAACACAATTATAGGTACACCAGAGGGCTATTGCAGCACATGAGGCAGCATCACCGGATCCTTTGGGAAAATACAACTTGCCAGCATTCCCAATCAGAACAAGTCTGTCCTTCTACTCCTGGTCCTCTTTGTGGCAACCAACCTGCATCCTCAAGCAATGCAGAATCTTTGTCATCATCATCATTAGAGATGAGCGAATCAAAGCTGACTAAATGGAATTCGATACGAATTTCAGGAATTATTCGATTCGCACCGAATCCGAATTTCCTCACGCTCCGTGGTAACGAATCGCATTTTTTCCTAAAATGGCTGCTGCATGTGTGAAGACATGGAGCAAGGAACTATAGGAACGCGGGATGACCCATAATGCCATGCATGCAGCCAATCAGCAGCCAGCTGGCCCTGTGATGTCACAGCCCTATAAATAGCGACAGCCATCTTGGATTCTGCCATTTTCCTGTGTACTTAGCGCAGCAAGTGCTAGGGACAGTGCTAGGAAAGAGTTCATTGTGCTGAAAAAACGATTTACAAGTTCAGGGAAAGATTATTCAAGGTGTAGGAAATGGATAGGAAGGAATCATTCCACAGCATTTATGCAGAACAGGGTTCAGTAGAGGAGTTTACAGCCTTGGTAATAAGAACAATCCTATTACACCTTGCTGCACTGACTGAGAATCCAAATTGCCATTATATAGCTCTGTAATTCCAGCAAACCGTTCTTGTTATTGGGGTGCAAGTGCTGCTTGATACAGCCATTACAGGGTTTATTACAAGGAAATATTTCTATATCTTATTTGCCCTTGTACGGTGCAGTTATATGTTCTAAAGCATTTTTTGGCTTTTATTAGTGGGAAAAAAGGGCTTATTAGCTGTTGTGTGGTGGAGTGCGAATATTACAGCCCTTTTTGGCGTGTATTAGTGGCAAAAAAAAAATTATTATTTGCCGTTCAGCAGTGCAGTTCTATGTTCTAAAGCCCTTTTTGTCGTGTAGTGGCAAAAGAAAAATAGATTTGCCGTTCAGCGGTGCAGTTATACAGTATGTTCTAAAGCTTTTTGTGGAGCGTATAAGTGGAAAATAATAAGGGCCTATTTGCTGCTCAGCGATGCAGTTATATATTCTAAAGCCCTTTTTTGCGTGTATTAGTGGCACAAAAAAGTATTTGCCATTCAGCGGTGCAGTTATATGTCCTAAAGCCTTTTGTGGAGTGTATAAGTGGAAAAAAATAAGGGTCTATTTGCCGTTCAGCAGTGCAGTTACGTTCTAAAGCCCTTTTTATCATGTGTTAGTGGCAAAAGAAAAATATATTTGCCATTCAACGGTGCAGTTATATGTTCTAATGCCCTTTATTGCGTGTATTCGTGGCACAAAAAAAGCATTTGCCGTTGTGTGGTGAAGTGAGAAAATTACAGCCCTTTTTGGTGTGTATTAGTGGAAAAAAAGGAGCTTATTAGCCATTGTGTGGTGAAGTGAGAAAATTACAGACTTTTTTGGGGTGTTTTCATTTCCTTTTTATTTATTTATTTCATCTAACAGTATGTCAGACAGAGAAGTGCCAGGCCCTGCACAGGGGAGTGGCAGAGGCCTAAATGTTTCTGGCACAAGCACAGGTCGCAGCAGAGTAAGGGGGCGTGGCAGCAGGGGACACTTCAAGAGGCATGATGTAACGGGACACCGAAGGCGCACTCGGTCTCCCAACAGCCGCAGACCTGCTGCTTAGCTTCGGGAGCGAGGATCTGTGTTTGGCCTCGTTCCCAGGGCGGCCTTGCTAGCTGGGAGGCTCCCTGCTCCTATGTCTGCCTTGAGCGCCAAGCTGATCACTCGGTGCTCGACTTGTTTGTCTGTCGGTCATGTGGCGCTGGCCACGTCACATGACCCTCACTCCCCACTACAAACACAGGCAGCCTGCTGGCTACAGGTTGCCTGTGATTTTTGTCCTAAAGGCTGTGTACTTTATTGTTATTAAGCTACTTCTGGAATTGAACCGCGATCCGCCTCTTGACACCTCTTCTGCCTGCTCCCTGAACCTTGACGCTACCTCTCGGATTTTGACCTCGGCTGGTTTACGGATTTGTCTTTGCCTCTTCCCTTGTTCTGACGTGACCTCCTGGACTGACCTCGGCTAGTTGTCCCGCCTCACCTTCCGTTTTTGTTCTACCTCTTGTCCGCTTATTGTAACTTCTCAGTGGCTGTCCTCTTCCCTGCTGTCTCTTTCTCTCTGCTTGCAATTAGTAGGTTAGGGACTGTCGCCCAGTTGCGCTACGTCACCTAGGGCGGGTGGTGCAAGTAGGCAGGGACAGGGGAGCGGGTGGCAGCTCAGGGGGTGCACCTCCGCTCTATCTTGATTCCCGTGACTCTACCTGATTCCCGTGACTCTACCCGTGACACATGAGCTCCCATTGTCAGCTAGCGGTCGTGTCTTGACCAGCAGCCCAGTGGTTCTTAAATGGTTGACTCAATCTTCGACTACGTCGCAAGTGACATTAGACACCACCAGCCAAGAGTCGGTGGGTTTGTCAGACACAATCCTTAGTTGGCATGGCTCGGGAGCAGGCCCTGTGCCCTCACCTGTCTCAACCTGCCTTTTCTGTTCCCTCAGCCAGAGAAGTATTGTATGCTGTGGGCTCAGCTCCACTATATAGTGAGAACAAGCTACTAGAGGACAGTCAACAGGTACTGGCCAGCCTATATGTGGACGAGACATCCGCCGCATCCTCTGCTAGTCGGGAAAGTAATGATGAGGAGAGTGGCGTGGGAGCTGGTGTTATCCTGACCCAGAGACCATTGAGGAGAACATCAGTGACATGCAGACAGTACTCGATGATGATGATGTAGCTGATGGCAATTCAGAGCCAGGTGACGAAGGGGCTTCATTATCATCAGGAGAAGAGGTTGTCAGCTTGCCCGTGAGTCAGCGGCAGAGCCAGCAAGTTGCTAGCATGGCCGGGAGTTAGCAGGGTGGCAGCAGTGGGAGGCTGGTAGCCAAACCTGCTCGGGGGAGACCACCCGCTTCGCAGGAGCCTTCCTGCTCGGACAGTAGTGGTGCACGGGTTCACGGAAACAGCGGCAGTAGCAGTCAGTCAGTGCATAGTGTTGGAGGTAAAATCACCTACTCGGCGGTGTGGCAGTTTTTTGTTAAGCCGCCGGAGGAGGTGAACATGGCCATAAGTAGAATCTGTAGGCAGAAGGTGAAGCGGGTGCCAATGTTGGCACCACGGCCCTGCGTGTACATAGGCAGAGTCACCATAAAGTAACCTGGGAGAACCGTGGTTTCGATGTGGTGGTCCAGCCTGCTGCAGAAACCGCTGCATCACCCACTGGCACGCACCCGAATTCGGTCAGTCAAGGCTCCACCGCCTCAGACAAAGGGAGCTGTCTGTCCTTCCCATCATCTGTTGGTCCTGATTCTCCTGCTCCTCCTACTCCTCGTCAATCATTCTGTAATTCTGTCGATCACTGAAGCGATTGCCAAAAGGCAACAGTATGTGTGCACTCATCCAACGGTGCAGAAGCTAAATGTGCTCCTGGCTAAGTAGCTGGTGCTGCAATCCTTCTCTTTCCAAGTGGTGGACTCTGCACCCTTCAGAGAACTAATGGCTTGTGCCGAGCCGAGGTGGAGAGTCCCAAGCCGTCATTTCTTTGCCAAAAAGGTAGTACCAGCCCTGCACACACATGTAGAACAGAAGGTGGGCAAGGCCTTGAGCCTGTCGGTGTCAGCCAAAGTGCACGGCAGCACCGACGTGTGGAGCTGTAACTACGGTCAGGGACAATATATGTCCTTTACGGCTCCTGCACAGCCAAACCAGCAACTTGGCAGATGATGCCGCCTCCGCCTCCAAATTCTCACGCCGTTGGTCCTGCGACAATGTCCGCAACTGCCTCCTCATCCTCCACTGTGTTCTCAGCCTCCACTGCAGGGACAATTAACAGTGCCCCTCCAGCATACCACATGTGCAGGGCAGGGCGGTGTCACGCTGTTCTATACCTCATTTGCCTGGGCGAACGGAGTGACACAAGGGAGGAACTGCTCTGTGTCCTTCATCAAGAAATCGAATCCTGGCTTTCTCCGCGACAACTCAAAATCGAAACCATGGCGACCGACAACGGGAAGAACATGGTGTCGGCACTGCGTCAAGGACGGCTGAGCCATGCGCTCTGCATGGCACATGTGTTCAATCTGGTTGTCAAGCGGTTCGTGAAGTCTTCCACCCATCTGCAAGACATCCTAAAAATGCCCAGGAAACTTTGCATGCACTTCAGCAACTCGTACACCTCAAAGCACACCCTCCTTGATCTGCAGTGGCAGAACGGCATCCTTCAACATAGGCTGATATACGACGTTTCCATCCGTTGGAATTCCACCCTCCATATGTTGGACAGACTATACGAACAGAGAAAGGCCAAAAAAGATTTCTTGATGATCTAAGCGGACAGGAGTACTCCCCTGTGTAACTTGAATGTCAGCCAGTGGCAGCTCATGCGTGACACCTGCCTTTTGCTCAGCCCCTTTGAGGAGGCCATGTTATTTGTCCGTCGTCAGGACTACGGGATGAACAATGTCATTCCACTGCTTCATGTCCTGGAACAGATGCTGCTAAATCTGGCTGGTCAGGGGACTGGAGACGTGGAGCCTACATCTCATGGCCACATGAGCCCTGTCAGGGCTGAAGAGGAGGAGGACTTTGGAGGACAAGCAATGTGTAGAGAAATGGGTGGCTTTTCTACACAGGTGACAGGAGAGGAGAGGAGGAGCAGGAGCAGCCAGAGGAGCTACAGGGCGATGAGGAAGATGAGGCAGAGGACCCAGAAACACCGTGTCAGTATGCAGTGAAAAGTTAAAATATAGCTTTTATTAATTGTAATTAAAAAGAGAGTTAATCACCCTGTGATATCTGGGTGACCTCAATTAATGTATAAGGACAGGATGTCGCCCAGCTACCACCGTGAATGGTGAATTTGATGCCGTATAAATAGTACAAAATCCACAAGGGCACTTATGACGTTGGCGATAAGTATGGACTAAGGGAAGGCTAGGGCACTTTAATAGGTACTGGGGAAAAAAACTCTCCCTGTACCAGCCGTAGATTAGCCTTTGCCCAGGGATGATCCCTTATGGTGGAATTTCCGTGTCCACGTGCCTGTCCTGTCTGGCCCTGTACAACCCTATGTATTGGGAATAAAACAAAAACAGTAATGTGAACAATATTTATAACCCTGACGCGTTTCCCCCACCAGGGTTTATCAGGGGGTTGGTTAGAAACAGATAATTCATGTGAATAACATCTTAAATCAAAACAAGATAAATAGATAGAAAAAGTACTATGTCCTGGATGAGACAATGAGGCAGACCGTGCTGGGGCTGGATGTATCACAAGGTCTCCGATGTTGTTAGAGAGAGATGTCACTGGTGATGTGCCCCAACCATGTCCATGGACTGCCACCTGCCGAGTCACTTGCACAAATGACCCGATGCATGCTCACTTGCTTGCATAGTGACAGCCGAATTGTCACCATTCGACAGAGGCATGATTTCTGGCTCTCCACCTTGTTGGACCCTCAATACCGGTCCAAAATGGGGGCCTATTTTACACCCGCTGAGAGGGAGGACAAACTGAACTACTATAGAGACATCCTATGTAGTCAGTTGGCCGCTGCCTATCTGTGCCATCGTCCATCCTCTCGCAGGTCTGACCAGGGGGGCCCTCTGCGCTCACGTTCCACTGCCATGGCTGCTTGGGAGGGGTGGAGTGGCAGGAGCAGTACCAGCTCCATCAGCAGCAGCCTGAGTCTACAGTGGCTGATGAGCAGCTTTCTTCACCTGCATAGTGAAGAAACTACTCACCAGCAGCTAGACATAGAGTAGAACCTGGACCAGCAGGTGGTGGCATACTTGGACAACACCCTGCCAGCCATAATTGAAGATCCGCTGAACTACTGGACAGCCAAACTGGATTTGTGGCCGCAACTGGCCGAGTTTGCCCTGGAAAAGCTCTCCTGCCCGGCCAGTAGTGTGGCATCAGAGCGGGTGTTTAGTGCAGCGCGGGCCATAGTTACCCCAAGAAGAACTCGCCTGTCCATCCAAAATGTGGAGAGACTGACCTTTGTCAAGATTAATCAGGCGTGGATCAGCCAGGATTTCCACCCCCCAATGCCTGATTCATCAGACTAGATCATCCATGGTGCCACACCAACACTTTGACAAAAGAGACCGGTTTCTTCTGGCTACCTGCCTCAGCTACTATTCTGATGCTGCCACCCACCTGATGCCACACATCTGATGCCAAGTGCTCCTTCTTTCACCCACCATCTTCAGCTGGTACTCGTATTGCTACCCACCTCCCTACTCTGTCACCGGTTCACTCTGTGGTCTCCTGATGCTGCTGCCACCTCCCCACTCTGTCACCGGGTCACTCTGTGGTCTCCTAATGCTGCCACCTCCCCATTCTGTCACCTTGCCACTCTGTGGTCTCCTGATGCTATTGCCACCTCCACACTGTCATTGTGCCACTGTGTGGCCTCCTGATACTGCCTCCACCTGCACACTCTGTCATTGTGCCACTCTGTGGCCTCCTGATGCTGCTGCCACCACCTCCACACTCTGTCATTGTGCCACTCTGTGGCCTCCTGATGCTGCTGTTGCCAGCTCCACACTCTGTCATTGTGCCACTCTGTGGCCTCCTGATGCTGCCGCCACCTCGACACACTGTCATTGCACCGCTCTGTGGCCTCCTGATGCTGCCGCCACCTCCAGACTCTGTCATTGGGCCACTCTGTGGTCTCCTGATGCTGCTGTTGCCACCTCCACACTCTGTCATTGTGCCACTCTGTGGCCTCCTGATGCTGCCGCCACCTCCACACACTGTCATTGAGCCTCTCTGTGGCCTCCTGATGCTGCCGCCACCTCCAGACTCTGTCATTGGGCCACTCTGTGGTCTCCTGATGCTGCTGTTGCCACCTCCACACTCTGTCATTGTGCCACTCTGTGGCCTCCTGATGCTGCTGCCACCTCCACACACTGTCATTGAGCCTCTCTGTGGCCTCCTGATTCTGCCGCCACCTCCAGACTCTGTCATTTGGCCACTCTTTGGTCCCCTCATGCTGTTTGCACCCTCCCCACTTCATGACTGGGCCACTATTTTGCCTTTCGCCTGGCTGACATCATCATTTTTTTGACCCTTCTTCTGATCTGTCAGAAGGAAGGAAAAGTGAGACACACAATGGATTCTGTCTGTGTAGCAGCTGTAAGGCCTGTATGCTCCCATCAGAATTGACTTATGATTTGGTAGCCAAAAGCAGGAGTAGGTACAAATCAAAACACAGAAGACATGCAAATTTTCCATTCACGTGTCATCCCTGTTTTGCATCCACTCCTGTTTTTTATTTGCATTAGCAATACTGATGGATTACTGACCAAATGCTGATCGAGTGAAGGCGTATGCTCCACAGACAGGATCCGTTTTTGGGGGGTTATTGTTCTGATGGATCAGAGAAAGGTCAAATAATCAGTGACGTCAACACAAACTTACTGCTGACACCCTCTCCCCTCTGTATAAGCGTTTAATAGAACATGTTCTGTAGACATCTACTGTATGTGGAATCAGCTGACGACGGTGTAAAAGGAGTGCGCTTCTTCTTGACGCTAACATCGACCTGTAAGGCTGAGTTAAAACTTGAGTTATTAGGTCAGTTTTGGCCCCATGACTGCCCAAATAAATGAAGTGTGCAGTGATTCTAAGAGCGACGCCTGTCATCTGCATGTCATACTGACTCACAGTATTATTTCTCTACCACAGAAGACTCCCTATGCATGTTACTGTAAGGCACAGTGTTCTACACCACTATAAAGGCTCTCTGCAGCCAGGAAATAGCCGTTTTTTAACGCGATTCGCCGCAAACAAATTCAGATCGAACCAAATTTTTTCAGAATTTGCTCATCTCTAGCTGTATGTTTGGGGTCATTGTCCTGCTGCAAAATTTATTTACATTTAAACTTTTAACACTTCTATACTTCTTTTTTTTTAAAGCATTCTTGTTTTGGAGCATTTTTTTCACACCTAAATCTTTTGCCCAACACTGTATATCCCCTCACTCCGCAAAAAACTTACATGCTCCAAATGATAAGCAGGCATTTTTACATCTATGGGTAACTGGGTATAAGCAGCTAGACAACTCTGACACCACTTAAAAGCGTTGTCCCATGAAAAATATTCTACAGTTTTCAAACAAGCACCTGGATCTGAATACTTTTGTAATTGCATGTAATTAAAATTAACATAACCACTGAGTTATTCAATACAATGTATTTGTATAGAGCCACCTGCTGTTTCTGCTCTTCTTATTTCCTTGTCCTGCTCACTGAGATGGCCGCACATGCTCTGTTTCATCCTTCAACTGCCTCCTGAGCTGAGACACGTCCCCTTAGCTGCAGCAGAAAAGACCCCCCCCTTGGGGTTTCAGCTTGATATTATTCTAGCAATCAAGCAATAAATGGGGAGATCCATGTGAGTCTACTTTCACACTTGCGTCTTGGCTTTCCGTTTGTGAGATCCGTTCAGGGCTCTCACAAGCGGTCCAAAACGGATCCGTTTGCATTCTAATGCATTCTGAAAGGAAAAGGATCCGCTCAGAATGCATCAGTTTGGCTCCGTTCCGTTTCCATTCCACTTTGGAGACGAACACCAAAACACTGCTTGCAGTGTCTGTCTGATGAAACTGAGCCAAACGGATCCGTCCTGGCAAACAATTTAAGTCAATGAGGACGAATCAGTTTTCTATGACACAATCTGGCACATTAGAAAACGGATCCGTCCTCCGTTGACTTTCAATGGTGTTCAAGACGGATCCGTCTTGGCTATGTTAACCACCTCCGGACCGCTGTACGCACAGACGCGTCCTGGAGGTGGTTGTTTCATTCCACCTGGACGCGCGAGACGCGAGATTTCCTGTGAACGCGCGCACACAGGTGCGCGCGTTCACAGGATCGGAAGGTAAGCGAGTGGATCTCCAGCCTGCCAGCGGCGATCGTTCGCTGGCAGGCTGGAGATGTGATTTTTTTAACCCCTAACAGGTATATTAGACGCTGTTTTGATAACAGCGTCTAATATACCTGCTACCTGGTCCTCTGGTGGTCCCCTTTGTTTGGATCGACCACCAGAGGACACAGCTAGCTCAGCAATATGTAGCACCAAGCACCACACTACACTACACCCCCCCCCCTGTCACTTATTAACCCCTTATTCGCCCCTGATCGCCCCTGATCGCCCCTGATCACCCCATATAGACTCCCTGATCACCCCCCTGTCATTGATTACCCCCCTGTCATTGATCACCCCCCTGTAAAGCTCCATTCAGATGTCCGCATGATTTTTACTGATCCACTGATAGACTGATCGGATCCGCAAAACGCATACGGACGTCTGAATGGAGCCTTACAGGGGCGTGATCAATGACTGTGGTGATCACCCCATATAGACTCCCTGATCATCCCCCTGTCATTGATTACCCCCCTGTCATTGATCACCCCCCTGTAAAGCTCCATTCAGATGTCCGCATGATTTTTACGGATCCACTGATAGACTGATCGGATCCGCAAAACGCATACGGACGTCTGAATGGAGCCTTACAGGGGCGTGATCAATGACTGTGGTGATCACCCCATATAAACTCCCTGATCACCCCCCTGTCATTGATTACCCCCCTGTCATTGATCACCCCCCTGTAAAGCTCCATTCAGATGTCCGCATGATTTTTACGGATCCACTGATAGACTGATCGGATCCGCAAAATGCATACGGACGTCTGAATGGAGCCTTACAGGGGCGTGATCAATGACTGTGTGTCACAGCCAGACAGCTGAGAAGCGCTCACAGGAGCTTCTCAGATCCTCCTCCTTGAATTTCTTTGTTTTGGTTTAGTTTCTCATCTCGTTAGTCTATCTCAGCTGTCATGCAGTCAGACTGATCGCTACCCTTTAAGTTCCTCCCCATAATGCAGTAGTGTGCGGCTGATACAACTTCCTGGAGTGTGTGTGCATGCTGTTCCCAGTTCCCAGTTCCCAGTTCCCAGTTCCCAGTCGTCAGTCGTCTGCAGATAAGTGCTGTTTATGTATTTATGTTTTTACCTTTTCTGGATCCAGGTGACCCTGACTCCCTCCGTGTCAGTGTAGGGAGCCGGTGGTCGTGTCCCTTCACTATTGTAGGGTCTTCAGGTAATAGATAGCCGAGGAACGTGGATATGCGGCCATCCACCTTTGGGGTGTTCGCATAGGCTGAGCAGTGAGGGAGAGCGGCAGCTCTATTTCAGGGGTCTCCCTTTGTTCCTTAGTTGTGGATCCAGAGAGACATTGTTTATATGGTATTGTCTTGTTTCCTGTACACCATCCGTGACATTATCAGCCGCCAAAACCGTCTCAAGCATGGATCCGGTTTCACTTTTGGCTGAACGCCTCCAGGGTCTTTCATTGGAGGTAGCTGATCTCCGTAGGATTTTTTCTCAGTTTCAAGTGACCGGTTCAGCTTGCGTTCATGGAGTTTGTGCTGAGCCCAAGATCTCGCTCCCGGATACGTTCTCTGGGGGTAGTGAGAATTTTGTGCGTTTTAAAGAGGCTTGCAAACTCCATTTTCGCCTTCTTCCCCATTCTTCTGGTGATGAAGAACGGAGGGTGGGGATCATTGTATCGCTGCTCAGGGGTAACGCTCAGTCTTGGGCCTTTTCGCTACCGGAGGGGGCACGGTCCCTCCGCTCAGTGGATGAATTCTTTTTAGCCCTGGGTCAGATATATAATGATCCGGATCGTATTGCTCTGGCTGAGTCTAGACTACGTCTGTTATGCCAGGGTAAACAATCCGCAGAGATATACTGCTCAGAATTTCGGAGATGGGCAGCTGATACTGGTTGGAATGATGCTGCACTCCGAAGTCAATTTTGCCATGGTCTTTCAGAGGGATTGAAAGATGCATTTTCCTTTCATGAGAGGCCTATCTCCTTGGACTCTGCTATGTCTCAGGCCGTTCGTATTGACAGGCGTCTTAGAGAGACGAGAGATCTCTCCTTCCTGTCCTACTCAGTCTCGGAACAGTGCAGCGGTCTCATTCTGTGCGCAGGAGTCTCAGTCGCTGTCAGCCCCTTCTGAGCAGGAGCCCATGCAGCTGGGGTTGATTGCCTCTGACAATAGAAGATTCAGCCCGCATGGGAGGGTTTGTTTTTGTTGTGGAGGTATAAATCATTTGGCAAATGTTTGTCCATCAAGGAGATTCAGGCAGTTTTCTGGGAGTAATAAAGAGACAAAAAGGAAAAAATCTTTTAAAAATGTTCCGTCTGTTACTATTGGCAGGGTTGAGGCGGAAATTGAAGGTTTTCCGTTTGCTTGTAGTTCCCGTTTTGTCCTGCCTGCTAGGGTGGCGCTAGAGAGCAAGAGCATTTTTTGTGAGATTTTTGTGGATAGTGGAGCAGCTGTCAACCTCATTGATAATCAATTTGCAATAACTCATGGTTTCCAGGTATGCACTTTGGGAAGGGATATTCCTGTTTTTGCTATTGATTCAGCTCCACTTTCTCAGAAATCATTAAAGGGCATAGTTCACAATATCCGTTTAATTGTGAGTGATGCTCATGTTGAGGATGTGTCATGTTTCGTCCTTAGCGGTTTGCCTACTCCTCTAGTGTTGGGGCTACCCTGGCTCACTAAACATAACCCCACCATTGATTGGCAAGCGAGGCAAATAAATGGTTGGAGTAACTTTTGCAGAGAGAATTGCCTCATAACATCTGTTTCTGAGGTTTCTACTAAGACTGTACCACCTTTCCTCTCTGAATTTTTGGATGTCTTCTCTGAGAGTGGAGTTCAGGGTTTGCCTCCGCACAGGGAGTATGATTGCCCTATTAATCTCATCCCAGGCGCCAAGCTGCCTAAATCTCGTTTATACAATCTCTCCCAACCTGAGAGGGTCGCTATGCGGGCTTATATCTCTGAGAGTTTGAGAAAAGGACACATACGACCCTCGAAGTCACCTGTTGCCGCTGGTTTTTTCTTTGTTAAGAAAAAAGATGGTTCTTTAAGACCTTGTCTGGATTTCAGGGAGCTGAACAGTATCACTATTCGTGATCCTTATCCGCTTCGTCTGATCCCGGACCTGTTTAACCAGGTTGTTGGGGCTAAAGTCTTTTCCAAATTAGACCTAAGAGGGGCATACAACCTGGTTAGGGTCAGAGAAGGAGACGAATGGAAGACGGCTTTCAATACCCCTGAGGGCCATTTTGAGAATTTGGTTATGCCTTTTGGTTTGATGAATGCCCCAGCCGTTTTTCAGCATTTCGTCAACAGCATTTTTTATCATTTAATGGGAAAATTTGTATTAGTGTATTTGGATGACATTTAGATTTTTTCTCCTGATTTCAAGACTCATAAGGAACACTTACGTCAGGTCTTGCTCATTCTGCGGGAGAATAAATTATATGCGAAACTGGAAAAATGTGTGTTTGCGGTTCCAGAAATCCAATTTCTGGGGTTTCTTGTCTCCGCTTCTGGTTTTCGCATGGACCCCGAGAAGGTCCGCGCTGTGCTTGAGTGGGAGCTTCCTGAGAACCAGAAGGCGCTGATGCGTTTTTTGGGCTTTGCCAATTATTACAGGAAATTTATTTTGAATTATTCCTCTGTTGTTAAACCACTCACTGATATGACCAGAAAGGGGGTAGATTTTTCTTCCTGGTCGGTAGAGGCGCGTAAGGCCTTTTCTAATATGAAGGAGAGTTTTTCTTCCGCTCCCATCCTAGTACAACCTGATATTTCGTTACCCTTCATAGTTGAGGTTGATGCTTCTGAGGTAGGGGTGGGTGCGGTCTTGTCTCAGGGTTCCTCTCCTGCCAAATGGCAACCGTGTGCCTTTTTTTCAAAGAAACTCTCCTCCGCAGAGAGAAATTATGATGTGGGAGATAGGGAATTGTTGGCCATCAAGTTGGCTTTTGAGGAATGGCGCCATTGGCTAGAGGGAGCCAGACACCCTATTACCGTGTTTACTGACCATAAAAATCTGGCCTATTTGGAGTCAGCCAAGCGTCTGAACCCGAGACAGGCCAGATGGTCTTTGTTCTTTTCAAGGTTTAATTTTGTTGTTACGTTCCGCCCTGGGGTTAAGAATGTGAAGGCAGATGCCCTGTCACGTTGTTTTCCAGGAGGTGGGAATTTTGAAGACCCGGGTCCCATTTTGGCTGAAGGTGTGGTGGTCTCTGCTCTTTTTCCTGAATTGGAGGCAGAGGTGCAGGCAGCCCAGTCAGAAGCTCCTGATCTTTGTCCTCCTGGGAGGTTGTTTGTGCCTCTCGCTTTGAGACACAAGATTTTTAAAGAACACCACGACACGGTCCTTGCTGGGCACCCGGGGGCAAGAGCCACACTGGATCTCATCACTCGGAGATTCTGGTGGCCTGCGCTTCGTAAGTCGGTTGAGGGTTTTGTGGCAGCTTGCGAGACTTGCGCTCGTGCCAAGGTCCCTCATTCACGGCCATCAGGTCCTCTCCTTCCTTTGCCCATTCCTTCCCGTCCTTGGACACATCTGTCCATGGACTTCATAACGGACTTGCCTCGTTCCTCGGGGAAGTCTGTGATTCTGGTGGTGGTGGACCGTTTTAGCAAAATGGTGCATTTTATCCCTTTCCCTGGTTTGCCCAATGCTAAGACGCTGGTGCAGGCATTTATTGACCACATTGTCAAATTGCATGGGATTCCTTCAGACATAGTCTCTGATAGGGGCACGCAGTTTGTTTCCAGATTCTGGAAGGCTTTCTGTTCTCGCTTGGGGGTTCGGTTGTCATTCTCTTCTGCTTTCCATCCGCAGTCGAATGGCCAGACAGAGCGCGTCAATCAGAATCTGGAGACATATCTGCGCTGTTTTGTGGCGGAGAATCAGGAGGATTGGTGTTCTTTTTTGTCCCTTGCTGAGTTTGCTTTAAATAACCGTCGTCAGGAGTCCTCTGATAAGTCACCATTTTTTGGTGCATATGGGTTCCATCCGCAGTTTGGGACTTTCTCGGGAGAGGGCTCTTCTGGTTTGCCTTATGAGGACAGATTCTCCTCGTCTTTGTCATCTATTTGGCAAAAGATTCAGGATAATCTAAAGAGCATGAGTGAGAGATATAAGCGTGTGGCGGATAAGAGACGTGTGCCTGGTCCGGACCTGAATGTTGGTGATCTAGTGTGGTTGTCTACCAAGAATATCAAATTGAAGGTTCCCTCCTGGAAGTTGGGTCCTAGGTTTATTGGCCCTTACAAGATCCTGTCTGTCATCAATCCTGTTGCCTACCGTCTTGATCTTCCTCAGACTTGGAAGATCCATAATGTTTTTCATAAGTCCTTATTGAAACCTTATGTTCAACCTATTGTACCCTCGCCTTTGCCTCCTCCTCCGATTATGTTTGATGGAAATCTTGAATTTCAGGTCTCTAGGATTGTGGATTCTCGTCTTGTCCGCGGTTCCCTCCAGTACCTCGTTCATTGGGAGGGTTATGGTCCTGAGGAGAGGATGTGGGTCCCAGTGACGGACATTAAGGCCTCTCGTCTCATCAGGGCTTTCCATAGGTCCCATCCTGAGAAGGTGGGCCCTGAGTGTCCGGAGTCCACTCCTAGAGGGAGGGGTACTGTCACAGCCAGACAGCTGAGAAGCGCTCACAGGAGCTTCTCAGATCCTCCTCCTTGAATTTCTTTGTTTTGGTTTAGTTTCTCATCTCGTTAGTCTATCTCAGCTGTCATGCAGTCAGACTGATCGCTACCCTTTACGTTCCTCCCCATAATGCAGTAGTGTGCGGCTGATACAACTTCCTGGAGTGTGTGTGCATGCTGTTCCCAGTTCCCAGTTCCCAGTCGTCAGTCGTCTGCAGATAAGTGCTGTTTATGTATTTATGTTTTTGTCTTTTCTGGATCCAGGTGACCCTGACTCCCTCCGTGTCAGTGTAGGGAGCCGGTGGTCGTGTCCCTTCACTATTGTAGGGTCTTCAGGTAATAGATAGCCGAGGAACGTGGATATGCGGCCATCCACCTTTGGGGTGTTCGCATAGGCTGAGCAGTGAGGGAGAGCGGCAGCTCTATTGCAGGGGTCTCCCTTTGTTCCTTAGTTGTGGATCCAGAGAGACATTGTTTATATGGTATTGTCTTGTTTCCTGTACACCATCCGTGACACTGTGGTGATCACCCCAAATAGACTCCCTGATCACACCCCTGTCATTGATTACCCCCCTGTCATTGATCACCCCTCTGTAAAGCTCCATTCAGATGTCCGCATGATTTTTACGGATCCACTGATAGACTGATCGGATCCGCAAAACGCATACGGACGTCTGAATGGAGCCTTACAGGGGCGTGATCAATGACTGTGGTGATCACCCCATATAGACTCCCTGATAACCCCCCTGTCATTGATTACCCCCCTGTCATTGATCACCCCCCTGTAAAGCTCCATTCAGATGTCCGCATGATTTTTACGGATCCACTGATAGACTGATCGGATCCGCAAAACGCATACGGACGTCTGAATGGAGCCTTACAGGGGCGTGATCAATGACTGTGGTGATCACCCCATATAGACTCCCTGATAACCCCCCTGTCATTGATTACCCCCCTGTCATTGATCACCCCCCTGTAAAGCTCCATTCAGATGTCCGCATGATTTTTACGGATCCACTGATAGACTGATCGGATCCGCAAAACGCATACGGACGTCTGAATGGAGCCTTACAGGGGCGTGATCAATGACTGTAGTGATCACCCCATATAGACTCCCTGATCACCCCCCTGTCATTGATCACCCCCCTGTCATTGATCACCCCCCTGTAAAGCTCCATTCAGATGTCCGCATGATTTTTACGGATCCACTGATAGACTGATCGGATCCGCAAAACGCATACGGACGTCTGAATGGAGCCTTACAGGGGCGTGATCAATGACTGTGGTGATCACCCCATATAGACTCCCTGATCACCCCCCTGTCATTGATCACCCCCCTGTCATTGATCACCCCCCTGTAAAGCTCCATTCAGATGTCCGCATGATATTTACGGATACACGGATACATGGATCGGATCCGCAAAACACATACGGACATCTGAATGGAGCCTTATAGGGGGGTGATCAATGACAGGGGGGTGATCACCCCATATAGACTCCCTGATCACCCCCCTGTCATTGATCACCCCCCTGTCATTGATCACCCCCCTGTAAGGCTGCATTCAGACATTTTTTTGGCCCAAGTTAGCGGAATTTTTTTTTTTTTCTTACAAAGTCTCATATTCCACTAACTTGTGTCAAAATATAAAATCTCACATGAACTCACCCTACCCCTCACGGAATCCAAATGCGTAAAAATTTTTAGACATTTATATTCCAGACTTCTTCTCACGCTTTAGGGCCCCTAGAATGCCAGGGCAGTATAAATACCCCACATGTGACCCCATTTTGGAAAGAAGACACCCCAAGGTATTCCGTGAGGGGCATATTTAGTCCATGAAAGATTGAAATTTTTGTCCCAAGTTAGCGGAAAGGGAGACTTTGTGAGAAAAAAAAAAATAAAATCAATTTCCGCTAACTTGTGCCAAAAAAAATAAATTTCTATGAACTCGCCATGCCCCTCATTGAATACCTTGGGGTGTCTTCTTTCCAAAATGGGGTCACATGTGGGGTATTTATACTGCCCTGGCATTTTAGGGGCCCTAAAGCGTGAGAAGAAGTCTGGGATCCAAATGTCTAAAAATGCCCTCATAAAAGGAATGTGGGCCCCTTTGCGCATCTAGGCTGCAAAAAAGTGTCACACATGGGGTATCACCGTACTCAGGAAAAGTTGGGCAATGTGTTTTGGGGTGTCATTTTACATATACCCATGCTGGGTGAGAGAAATATCTTGGCAAAAGACAACTTTTCCAATTTTTTTATACAAAGTTGGCATTTGACCAAGATATTTATCTCACCCAGCATTGGAATATGTAAAATGACACCCCAAAACACATTCCCCAACTTCTCCTAATTACGGCGATACCACATGTGTGGCACTTTTTTACAGCCTAGGTGGGCAAAGGGGCCCACATTCCAAAGAGCACCTTTCGGATTTCACAGGTCATTTACCTACTTACCACACATTAGGGCCTCTGGAAAATGCCAGGGCAGTATAAATACCCCACAAGTGACCCCATTTTGGAAAGAAGACACCCCAAGGTATTCCGTGAGGGGCATGGCGAGTTCCTAGAATTTTTTATTTTTTGTCACAAGTTAGCGGAAAATGATGATTTTTTATTTTTTTTTTTCCCTTACAAAGTCTCATATTCCACTAACTTGTGAGAAAAAATAAAAACTTCCATGAACTCACTATGCCCATCAGCGAATACCTTGGGGTGTCTTCTTTCCAAAATGGGGTCACTTGTGGGGTAGTTATACTGCCCTGGCATTCTAGGGGCCCAAATGTGTGGTAAGGAGTTTGAAATCAAATTCTGTAAAAAATGGCTGGTGAAATCCGAAAGGTGCTCTTTGGAATATGGGCCCCCTTTGCCAACCTAGGCTGCAAAAAAGTGTCACACATCTGGTATCCCCGTATTCAGGAGAAGTTGGGGAATGTGTTTTGGGGTGTCATTTTACATATACCCATGCTGGGTGAGAGAAATATCTTGGCAAAAGACAACTTTTCCCATTTTTTTATACAAAGTTGGCATTTGACCAAGATATTTATCTCACCCAGCATGGGTATATGTAAAATGACACCCCAAAACACATTCCCCAACTTCTCCTGAATACGGAGATACCACATGAGTGACACTTTTTTGCAGTCTAGGTGGGCAAAGGGGCCCACATTACAAAGAGCACCTTTCGGATTTCACTGGCCATTTTTTACAGAATTTGATTTCAAACTCCTTACCACACATTTGGGCCCCTAGAATGCCAGGGCAGTATAACTACCCCACAAGTGACCCCATTTTGGAAAGAAGACACCCCAAGGTATTCCGTGAGGGGCATGGCGAGTTCCTAGAATTTTTTATTTTTTGTCACAAGTTAGTTGAAAATTATGATTTTTTTATTTTATTTTTTTCCTTACAAAGTCTCATATTCCACTAACTTGTGAGAAAAAATAAAAACTTCCATGAACTCACTATGCCCATCAGCAAATACCTTGGGGTGTCTTCTTTCCAAAATGGGGTCACTTGTGGGGTAGTTATACTGCCCTGGCATTCTAGGGGCCCAAATGTGTGGTAAGGAGTTTGAAATCAAATTCTGTAAAAAATGGCTGGTGAAATCCGAAAGGTGCTCTTTGGAATATGGGCCCCTTTGCCAACCTAGGCTGCAAAAAAGTGTCACACATCTGGTATCCCCGTATTCAGGAGAAGTTGGGGAATGTGTTTTGGGGTGTCATTTTACATATACCCATGCTGGGTGAGAGAAATATCTTGGCAAAAGACAACTTTTCCCATTTTTTTTATACAAAGTTGGCATTTGACCAAGATATTTATCTCACCCAGCATGGGTATATGTAAAATGACACCCCAAAACACATTCCCCAACTTCTCCTGAATACGGAGATACCACATGTGTGACACTTTTTTGCAGCCTAGGTGGGCAAAGGGGCCCACATTACAAAGAGCACCTTTCGGATTTCACTGGCCATTTTTTACAGAATTTGATTTCAAACTCCTTACCACACATTTGGGCCCCTAGAATGCCAGGGCAGTATAACTACCCCACAAGTGACCCCATTTTGGAAAGAAGACACCCCAAGGTATTCCGTGAGGGGCATGGCGAGTTCCTAGAATTTTTTATTTTTTGTCACAAGTTAGTTGAAAATTATGATTTTTTTATTTTATTTTTTTCCTTACAAAGTCTCATATTCCACTAACTTGTGAGAAAAAATAAAAACTTCCATGAACTCACTATGCCCATCAGCGAATACCTTGGGGTGTCTTCTTTCCAAAATGGGGTCACTTGTGGGGTAGTTATACTGCCCTGGCATTCTAGGGGCCCAAATGTGTGGTAAGGAGTTTGAAATCAAATTCAGTAAAAAATGGCCAGTGAAATCCGAAAGGTGCTCTTTGGAATATGGGCCCCTTTGCCAACCTAGGCTGCAAAAAAGTGTCACACATCTGGTATCCCCGTATTCAGGAGAAGTTGGGGAATGTGTTTTGGGGTGTCATTTTACATATACCCATGCTGGGTGAGAGAAATATCTTGGCAAAAGACAACTTTTCCAATTTTTTTATACAAAGTTGGCATTTGACCAAGATATTTATCTCACCCAGCATGGGTATATGTAAAATGACACGCCAAAACACATTCCCCAACTTCTCCTGAATACGGAGATACCATATGTGTGACACTTTTTTGCAGCCTAGGTGGGCAAAGGGGCCCACATTCCAAAGAGCACCTTTCGGATTTCACTGGCCATTTTTTACAGAATTTGATTTCAAACTCCTTACCACACATTTGGGCCCCTAGAATGCCAGGGCAGTATAACTACCCTACAAGTGACCCCATTTTGGAAAGAAGACACCCCAAGGTATTCCGTGAGGGGCATGGCGAGTTCCTAGAATTTTTTATTTTTTGTCACGTTAGTGGAAAATTATGATTTTTTTATTTTATTTTTTTCCTTACAAAGTCTCATATTCTACTAACTTGTGAGAAAAAATAAAAACTTCCATGAACTCACTATGCCCATCAGCGAATACCTTGGGGTGTCTTCTTTCCAAAATGGGGTCACTTGTGTGGTAGTTATACTGCCCTGGCATTCTAGGGGCCCAAATGTGTGGTAAGGAGTTTGAAATCAAATTCTGTAAAAAATGGCTGGTGAAATCCGAAAGGTGCTCTTTGGAATATGGGCCCCTTTGCCAACCTAGGCTGCAAAAAAGTGTTACACATCTGGTATCCCCGTATTCAGGAGAAGTTGGGGAATGTGTTTTGGGGTGTCATTTTACATATACCCATGCTGGGTGAGAGAAATATCTTGGCAAAAGACAACTTTTACAATTTTTTTTATACAAAGTTGTCTTTTGCCAAGATATTTCTCTCACCCAGCATGGGTATATGTAAAAAGGCCCCCCTAAAACACATTCCCCAACTTCTCCTGAATATGGAGATACCAGATGTGTAACACTTTTTTGCAGCCTAGGTTGGCAAAGGGGCCCATATTCCAAAGAGCACCTTTCGGATTTCACCAGCCATTTTTTACAGAATTTGATTTCAAACTCCTTACCACACATTTGGGCCCCTAGAATGCCAGGGCAGTATAACTACCCCACAAGTGACCCCATTTTGGAAAGAAGACATCCTAAGGTATTCACTGATGGGCATAGTGAGTTCATGGAAGTTTTTATTTTTTGTCACAAGTTAGTGGAATATGAGACTTTGTAAGGAAAAAAAAAAAAATCATCATTTTCCGCTAACTTGTGACAAAAAATAAAAAGTTCTATGAACTCACTATGCCCATCAGCGAATACCTTAGGGTGTCTACTTTCCGAAATGGGGTCATTTGTGGGGTGTTTGTACTGTCTGGCCATTGTAGAACCTCAGGAAACATGACAGGTGCTCAGAAAGTCAGAGCTGCTTCAAAAAGCGGAAATTCACATTTTTTGTACCATAGTTTGTAAACGCTATAACTTTTACCCAAACCATTTTTTTTTTACCCAAACATTTTTTTTTTATCAAAGACATGTAGAACAATAAATTTAGAGCAAAATTTATATATGGATCTCGTTTTTCTTGCAAAATTTTACAACTGAAAGTGAAAAATGTCATTTTTTTGCAAAAAAAATCGTTAAATTTCGATTAATAACAAAAAAAGTAAAAATGTCAGCAGCAATGAAATACCACCAAATGAAAGCTCTATTAGTGATAAGAAAAGGAGGTAAAATTCATTTGGGTGGTAAGTTGCATGACCGAGCAATAAACGGTGAAAGTAGTGTAGGTCAGAAGTGTAAATAGTGGCCTGGTCTTTCAGGGTGTTTAAGCACTGGGGGCTGAGGTGGTTAAAGATAATACAAACGGATTCGTTCTGAACGGATGCAGACGGTTGTATCATCTGAACGGATCCGTTCATGACGGATCCGCACAAAACGCGAGTGTGAAAGTAGCCTTAGTTACAGGGCTGGTAATGCAACCTCTTAATTTTACACCATACACAGTGTGTACATTGTGTAGTGGCTGTGCCTGGTACTGTGACCTAATCCCATTAAAATGAATGGGACTCTGCTGAAAGGCCATGTAACCAATGAACATGACTTCACAGGCCTGATGAAGAGGCTACAGCACTGACATGAGCACCGCAGCCACATCAAATAGCTGATTAGCAAGGGTGGTCGGAGTTGAACCCCAACCGATATAATATTGATGAGCTATACAAAGGATAACTCAGCTATATTTCAGTCCCATAAGACCCCCTTACATGGAATTCTGCCATTGTTTTATGGATTTTGTTTTTACAGCATTTACTAAGCTGTACAACTGACCTATGTCCTTCATTCTCAGCATGATTACAACAATACCACATTTGTATAGTTTTTCTTGTGTTCATTTTTTCTTTTCATCGCCATTTTCTGTCCTCAATAACTTTTAGTTATGGTCTTTGAACCTGTGCGGGGGCCCATTTATTTGTGGGATGTTCTGTAGTTTTTCTTGATACCATTTTGGGGTGTGTGACTTTTTATTTGATTTTTTTGCGGAGAAGCAAAGAAAAAACTGGCCATGTTGATTTTTTTTCCGTTATGCCATTCACCGTACGGGATACATTTTTTAGATTTTAATAGTACGAGCGTTTTCAGATTTGATGATTCCTATCATGCTTATTTTTTTGATTGTTTATTTTGATTTTAATTTAGGGGAAAGACGCATGATTTGAATTTTTATATTTTTTACACTTTTTTTTTTACTTTCTTGAACCTCCAAAAAGACCCCAATATGCAATCATTAGATTGCCCTTTGTAAAAAGTAATGTAATTTCATTCATTACAGTATACAAATGGTATATTCCAATGGAGTGCTGCCACCTGCAGGCCTATTACTGCTATGGAAAGCCTTCCCCACTCATTCCTGTTTTTTTTTCTCTTCAGATGCCGTGGTCACATTTGAACACAGTATCTGAGGGGTTAAATGTCCTCAATCGGCATTATCGCCAATCACAGACATTAGCACTGGTTGTCTGCTGTGTGAAAAAGCAGGCACTTGTTAGTTATGACACTCTCTCCGCTCTGCCATACTATTACGGTGGATACCGGGAAAAGGGTTACCTTGCACTATAGACTTGCCAACAGATACACACTATACATTGGGTAAGTACATAAAGGACTGGTAACAGCACCATTATGAAAATATTAAGGTATTGACCTTTATGCAAAAATATAATCTTGAATGGGCTCCAAGGGGTGCACTTCTTTTAAGTATATTTTAATAGCAATACCAAATAGACATAATGGGCCAGATTTATATTGAATTTACACCAATAAACTGGCATGAAAGTCACAAACTGCCAGTGGCATTTCTCCAACAGCCTCGCCATTTTCCGGAAAAGAGGTGGGAAGGGGACAGGGCCCTTATTATATTTAACGCCACTAAAATCTATGACAGGGAATATCAGTATAGGCTTACGGACTGTGCCTAATTTATGACAAGGCGTAATCCACACACAGCACAGCATCACAACACTCCGCACAGCATCCGGCAGCTCACCTGGTTATCACAGGCCAGCGCACGGCGACAGTCTATGATATATCTGCCCCTCTGTTCATTTATTGTTATTCAATTGTGTTTTACGCCTCCTCAATATAGTAAGAGATTTACACCAAACAAAGGGAAAGTGTCCTACCTGCAACCTGCATGCTATAGAGTAGGTGAAGCTGAACAGATATATCGTTTTGAGCAGTAACATAAGTTGCATACATGTTCATTTGTTTAGTTTGGCTGTTCAGTCTAGAGTGTCTAGTTGCCCCATCATGACAATTTGCACATGGAAGTGGACACTATGGAGGTCATTCACTATTCTGTAATTAGGCGTATTTCAGGCGCAGATGGCGGAGCAACGTTTAGTTGTGCAGATATGTCACTTTGCCCCACTCATGCCTGGTTTAGGCATAGAAAATGTTCTAAATGTAAGACAGCTCGGAAGCTGTCTTACATTTACAACTGGTGTTGAATGCGCCGAAGTTATAGAGATGCCGGCGCCTCTTCATAACTTCGGCGGAACCACTGCCAGCTTAGGGCTTTATTAAAACTGTTGTCTAAAATTCCAGTCTTAATAAATGTGTCCCTATGTTTAAACAGCTGATAATGCTGTTGGTTTTGGGGTCCAATAAGCATTAGTGAAATTGAATAAATGATTAACCATCTGAAGCTATAATGCTCCTTTTACTCGGGAAGACGATCTAGCTAATTGCTAGCGGAGGAGACCAGTGCATTTACATGCAGCGATCTCCTCCAGCTCCTACAGAGTAGGGGGAGGAGTGATCGCTAATGCCATCGCTCTTCCCCATACTGTCTCGTGGTTTCCCGGCACAGTGCTGCACAAAAGATACAATTACCCGATGATTGCTCATTCATCGGGAAATCGGTGGTGCATTTAAACCGCAAGATCATTGCTAACCTACCTTTTCAATTGTCAGCCAGTGTAAAGGGCCCTTAAGGGTAAAGGGTTAATTCTGAATCCCTGACTTGGTCATAAAGATAGTTTGCTCTGTCATTTCCGATTACCACTATTTTCTTACTGGATAATACTCATTTATTGGTAGTAAGATGGTTGCCTCTGATATTGTGCTAAATTTAAAAACATGAGGTTGTATATAGTCAGTGTAGGACACGGAGCTGTGTTGTATGATTTTTACGTTTTGATGATTGTACTTTTTTCCTCGATATTGTAGTGCTTCAACTTTGTAATTGCTGTTTTAAAAAAAATAAAAACTGTATATTCTGCATTAGTAAACAATAGAAAAATTAAAGGTTTATGCTGTAAACATGCAGATAATAAAAAAAATACCTAGTGTCTAATTTTGCATTCTGGAGGAACTGTGTTTATGTATCCACTGAGCAAAGCAGCTTGGCAATGGATATAATCACTAGTATTATAGCGAAATGGGGGTGTTATAATGTTAATTGTTAACCTTTTTTCAGCCAGACACTTCTCTAAAGCGCTCTAATAAACATGACACTAATAATAGTGGTAAAAAGAGACATTGTCTGGAGGTGGTTGGATAAACTCTGTACCCAGCAAGGAAGAAGTTAAGGAATAACAGAGAGAAGCAGATGAGACAGCCACATGTTTGGCGTCTCCAAGGAAAACAAACACGAATAGAGAAGCAATCACGAAATAGCAGGCGCCAAGATTTCTCTCCTACAATGGAACAGCATCAGGAGCTGTGCGTGTTCTTGGCAATCCAATCTATAAATTGATTGTAATATACGATGTGCTGCATTTCATTGTACGTGATGTAGCAGCTTCAAGTACCTCTGATCCATCAGCATCTTGCTGATAATAGCATATCTCCATCTGCTCCTGAAATTAATTAACCCTTCCCTGACTTTGTGGCCAGCAGCACATTTACTTGCAAGTCTTTTCCAGTCAAACTGGTTGGTGAAAAAGCACAGGCAACATACAAAATACTACAAGATGCCACACGTATAATTTAAATTTCCATTTATGAACCTGCAATTATTATTATTATTTTTTATAGCACCATTTATTCCATGGCGCTGAACATATGAAAATGGGTGTACGTACATAAAGCAAAACAAGTACAATAAGATATAGGTTACAAACTGGTACAGAAAGAGAGAGGCCTATGCCCACAAGTGTTTACAATCTACATGGGATGGGGGAGGATACAGTAGGTGAGGGTAAAAGCTGCTGATATGATGGTATAGTGGCAGCAGGGTTACTGTAGGTTGTAGGCTTGTCTGAAGAGGAGGGTTTTCAGTTTTTTTTTTTTTTAAGGTTTCCACTATACGTAATAGTCTGACATTTTGGGGTACAAAGTTCCAGAATAAAGGGGACCCACAGAAGAAATCTTGCAGCCAATTGTTTGAAGAGCAGATAAAAGGAGAGTAGAGAAGTAGGTCTTCTGAGAATCAGATATTACTAATAGGAGTCTACTATAAACCAGAGAATCAGATATTACTAATAGGAGTCTACTATAAACCACCTAATATACCACAGAGTCCACAGAAAATCTACTACTAAACGAGATAGACAAGGCGGCAAATCATAATGAGGTGGTTATTATGGGGGACTTCAACTACCCAGATATAGACTGGGAAACTGAAACTTGTATATCTCATAAAGGAAACAGATTCTTGGCAATAACCAAAGACAATTACCTCTCCCAACTGGTTCAGGATCCGACTAGAGGGACGGCCATACTGGACTGAGGGGGATATCAGTCCAGGGACCTTTTTGACTCCAGAGGGGAAACAAACCAGGCTGGTGCAGTGAGCTGCATTTATATTTATATAAGGAGATATATAACGCGAGTTTGACCGCGACGCGTGGTTGATTAAGTGTCGTTGCGTAAGTGTGCGACTTAAGATTAAGTGACTTTAGATTCAGGGACTTCAGTGGGGGACTGCAATTAGCCTGTATCTTATTACTACATTGTATTGTATTTTTTGCTTTTGTGGTGTAATCCCCATTTAGTATGTGTTGCACAATTGACAACGCAGTCCAGTGCACATCTTGCATGATGTATGCAGTCCTGGAACAGCCGTTCGAGGGTGTATATCTTTGTTCAAGATGTGAGCAAATTACCAGTTTGGAATCGCTAATCGAGTCTCTAAATGGGCAAGTTGCAACACTGAGAGGCATTGACAATTTGCAAAAAAGTTTGCTTCTCACCGAGCAAGCACTCTTTGGGGTAGATGAGGAGGAGGGTGACAGAGAGGAGGCTGAGGAAAGTGAGGTAGCTAGCTGGGTAACAGTTAGAAAGCGGGGTAGAGGGAAGAGTGCCAGGGAGGCTAGCCCTGATCTGACACACCCCAAAAAGTTTGCACGTTTGGCAGATGAGGGGGATATCAGTCCAGGGACGGCACTGCCTCAGCCGGACACTTCCTCTGCTAGTCAGGGGAATGTCAGCTCCGGTAAGCAGGGGACCAGGAGAGCAGGGAAGGCCAAACAGGTGCTGGTAGTGGGAGACTCAATTATTAGGGGAACAGATAGGGAAATCTGTCACAAAGACCGTGATAGCCGAACAGTGTGCTGTCTTCCTGGCGCTAGAGTTCGACACATCGCGGATCGGGTTGACAGATTACTGGGAGGGGCTGGAGAAGATCCAGCGGTCATGGTCCATATCGGAACCAATGACAAAGTTAGGGGTAGGTGGAGAGTCCTTAAAAATGATTTCAGGGATTTAGGTCAAAAGCTTAGGGCAAGGACCTCAAAGGTAGTATTTTCCGAAATACTACCTGTACCACGGGCCACACAAGAAAGGCAGCGGGAGATTAGGGAAATTAACAAGTGGCTCAAGAACTGGTGTAGGATGGAGGGGTTTGGGTTCCTGGAGAACTGGGCCGACTTCTCTGTCGGCTACAGGCTCTATCGTAGGGACGGGCTGCACCTCAATGGGGAAGGGGCAGCTGTGTTGGGGAAGAAGATGGCTAGAAGGTTGGAGGAGTGTTTAAACTAGGGACTGGGGGGAGGGTAATTACACTATAGAAGGGGAAGATAGTGCAAATAGAGACCGGGGGCAAGGTAGTGGGACTGGGGGGGAGGAATGGAAGGAGGGACTAGAACAGTTCAGAAGGAAAGGTGTAGGGTAAGAAATATACATAAACCTCTCAAATGTATGTATACTAATGCCAGAAGCCTGACTAATAAAACTGGTGAACTGGAATTAGTGATGTGTGAGGAGGACTATGACATAGTGGGAATAACTGAGACATGGCTGGATGATAGCTATGACTGGGCAGTTAATGTACAAGGTTACAGTCTGTTTAGAAAGGATCGTCAAAACCGGAGAGGGGGAGGGGTCTGCCTTTATGTAAAGTCTTGTCTAAAGCCCACACTCCATGAAGATATAAGTGAGGGACATGAACATGTGGAGTCACTGTGGGTAGAGATACATGGAGCTAAAAACAACAATAAATTACTAATAGGAGTCTACTATAAACCACCTAATATACCAGAGTTCACAGAAAATCTACTACTAAACGAGATAGACAAGGCGGCAAATCATAATGAGGTGGTTATTATGGGGGACTTCAACTACCCAGATATAGACTGGGAAACTGAAACTTGTATATCTCATAAAGGAAACAGATTCTTGGCAATAACCAAAGACAATTACCTCTCCCAACTGGTTCAGGACCCGACTAGAGGGACGGCCATACTGGACTTAGTATTAACCAATAGGCCTGACAGAACAACAGACGTGCAGGTTGGGGGACACCTGGGAAATAGTTACCATAAAGTAATAACCTTTCAATTATCATTCAAAAGAGCGTTTCTACAGGGAGGAACAAAAATACCAAACTTCAAAAAAGCTAAATTTAGCCAACTAAGAGAGGCCATAGGCCTAACTAACTGGGACAATGTCCTCAAAAATAAAAATACAGCCACAAATTGGGATATCGTTAAAAACATCCTAAAATCTCATTGTGAGAGGTATATACCGTATGAGAATAAAAGGTTAAGGAACAAAAAGAAACCAATGTGGATAAACAGAACTGTAAAGAAAGCAATAAATGACAAAAAGAAAGCATATAAAGCACTAAAACAGGAGGGTAGCACGGAAGCACTGAAAAACTATAAGGAAAAAAACAGAACATGTAAAAAACAAATAAAAGTGGCCAAACTAGAGACCGAGAGATTAATTGCCAAAGAGAGTAAAACTAACCCTAAAATGTTCTTCAATTATATAAATGTTAAAAAGTATAAATCTGAAGGTGTCGGCCCTTTAAAGAGTAATGAGGGGGGAGTCGCAGAGAGCGACGAGGAGAAAGCAAAGCTGTTAAATATTTTTTTCTCCAATGTATTCACTGAGGAAAATAAACTGTCAGATGAAATGCGGAATGTTGAAATAAATTCGCCATTAACCCTTTCCCGACTGCAATCTGTATATATACGTGATAGCTGCATATGCCCCGTGCAGCTATCACGTCTATAAACGTCAAGACAGTTCTTTAATCCAAGCGCTGCAAAGCGCTTGGATTAAAGCTTCTGCCCCTGCCCTGCTGCTGTCACGGACAGCATACAGTTCAGTAATGTCAGCAAGGGGCCAATCAGAGTGGCCCCTTGCCGACAATCGATCCGATTGGTTAGTCTGTGCAGACTAACCAATCGGATCGCGGCAGTGGAAAAAATGCCGGTTTCAGGCTCTGATCTGCGCTCTGCAGATCACAGCCTGAAATCAGGTAGTGTCTCTGTGGCCCCCAATCTGTGCCCCCTTCCTGTGCCCCCCGATCTGTGCTCCTCCAACACCCCCCTGTGCGCGCCTGCCCCTGATGAAGTACTAGTTCCCCCGCCCGATCCATATTCATGTAGTCCCTCCCTGATGCGGTCCGCCCCATGCTGTCTCCCCGCCCCTCCTGCCCCAGCCTCCCTCACCCTCAAGGTTAGCCGCCGTACCCCAATACCCCCCCCCCATCCAGCGCTGCCCCCGATCCTGTGCCCCCGCTGTGTGTGATGGCGGCGGCTCCATTCCTGAGCCGCCGCCATCAGCAGCGAGTGTCAGCTCTATGCTGACACTCTGCTGTAACCCCATAGATGCCGCGGTTGCAGCATCCATGGGGTCAATAGAGGGAGGGAGCTCCCTCTCTGAACCATCGGGGCTGCAGCGCTGATAGCAGCGCCCGATGGTTGCCATGGCAACCGGACGCTTTGCAAAGGCGTCCGGTTGCCATGGCAAAGGTATCCGGTGCTGCCACCTACAGGGCATCTAATAGTATTATACTTTGCAATGCAAGAGCATTGCAAAGTATAGTACAGCCATCAGCCCCATTGGATCTTCATGATCCAAGAGGGACTTGATAAAAAAGGAAAGGGAAAATAATAAAAATGAAAAATAAATAAATAAATAAAAATGTAAATTAAAAAAAGAAATTGCTTTTTCCTATAAAAAAAATGAAAAAATAAAATACACATATTAGGTGTCACCGCGTCCATAACGACCGTCTCTATAAATATATCACATGATAGACCCAGTCCGATAAACACTATTAAAAAAAAAAAAAAAAAACTGTGCCAAAAAAAGCTATTTTTGTCACCTTACATCACAAATAGTGCAACAGCAAGCGATAAAAAAGGCTTATGACCCCCAAAATAGTACCAATTAAACCGTCACCTCATCCCGCAAAACATGATACCCTATTTAGGACAATCGCCCAAAAAATATAAAAGCTATGGCTCTCAGACTATGGAGACACTAAAACATTTTTTTTTGGTTTCAGAAATGATATTATTGTGTAAAACTTAAATAAATAAGAAAAAGTATACATATTAGGTATTGCCACGTCCGTAACGATCTTCTCTATAAAACTATCACATGACCTAACTCGTCAGATGAACGCTGTAAAAATAAATAAATGAAAGCTGTTCCAAAACAGCCAATTTTTTGGTCACCTTGCCCTATAAAGTGTAATAATGAATGTTAAAAAAATCCTATGTACCCAAAAATGGTACCAATTAAAACCTCAACACTTTCTGCAAAAAACGAGCCCTTGCACAAGACGATCGGCAGAAAAATAAAAAACATATGGCGTTCAGAAAACCAATCCAGCAAAATCTGCCTTCCAAAAACCGTATGGCATTCCTTTCCTTCTGCGCCCTGCCGTGTGCCCGTACAGCAGTTTTACGACCACATGTGGGGTGTTTCTGTAAACCGCGGAATCAGGGTAATAAATATTGAGTTTTGTTTGGCTGTTAACCCTCAATGTGTTAAATAAAAAAATGCAATAAAATGGAAAATCTGCAAAAAATGTGAAATTTAGAAATTTCATCTCCATTTTCCTTTAATTCTTGTGGAACACCTAAAGGGTTAAAAAAGTTTGTAAAATCAGTTTTGAGTAACTTGAGGGGTGTAGTTTCTGCAATGGGGTCATTTATGGGGGTATCCACTATGTAGGCCCCACAAAGTGACTTCAGACCTGAACTGGTCCTTATAAAGTGGGTTTTGGAAATTTTCTTAAAAATTTTAAGAATTGCTTCTAAACTTCTAAGCCTTCTAACGTCCTAAAAAAATAAAATGACATTTCCAAAATGATGCCAACATAAAGTAGACATATGGGAAATGTTGAGTAATAAATATTTTATTAGGTATGACTTTCTGTTTTAGAAGCAGAGAAATTGAAATTTGGAAAATTGTGAATTTTTCAAAATTTTGGGTACATTTTGGATTTTTTCATAAATAAAGGTGAAATATATTGACTCAAATATATGACTATCATGAAGTACAATATGTCACGAGAAAACAATCTCAGAATGGTTTGGATAAGTAAAAGTGTTCCAAAGCTATTACCACATAAAGTGACGCATGTCAGATTTGTAAATTTTGACCTGGACATTAGGGCATCAATGACCCTTGGTCATGAAAGGGTTAAAAGTGTCCTGTCTGACCCAGGAAGAAGTACAACAGAGATTTAAAAAGATCAAAATAGACAAATCGCCAGGACCGGATGGCATACACCCCCGTATCCTAAGGGAATTAAGTAATGTCATAGCCAGACCCTTATTTCTGAAATTTGCGGACTCTTTACTGACAGGGAATGTCCCACAGGATTGGCACATGGCAAATGTGGTGCCAATATTCAAAAAGGGTCCAAAAACAGAGCCTGGAAACTATAGGCCGGTAAGTTTAACATCTGTTGTGGGTAAACTGTTTGAAGGTTTTCTGAGAGATGCTATGTTAGAGCATCTTAACGGAAATAAGCAAATAACGCCATATCAGCATGGCTTCGTGAGGGATCGGTCATGTCAAACTAATTTAATCAGTTTCTATGAGGAGGTAAGTTCTAGACTTGACAGCGGCAAATCAATGGATGTCGTATATCTGGACTTCTCCAAAGCATTTGACACTGTACCGCATAAAAGGTTAGTATATAAAATGAGAATGCTCGGACTCGGAGAAAACGTCTGTAAGTGGGTAAGTAACTGGCTCAATGATAGAAAACAGAGGGTGGTTATTAACGGTACATACTCAGATTGGGTCACTGTCACTAGTGGAGTACCTCAGGGGTCAGTATTGGGCCCTATTCTCTTCAATATATTTATTAATGATCTTGTAGAAGGCTTGCATAGTAAAATATCAATTTTCGCAGATGACACTAAACTGTGTAAAGTAATTAACACTGAAGAGGACAGTATACTACTACAGAGGGATCTGGATAGATTGGAGGCTTGGGCAGATAAGTGGCAGATGCGGTTTAACACTGACAAATGTAAAGTTATGCACATGGGAAGGAATAATGCAAGTCACCCATACATACTAAATGGTAAATCACTCGGTAACAATGACATGGAAACGGATCTAGGAATTTTAATAAACAGCAAACTAAGCTGCAAAAAACTGTGTCAGGCAGCTGCTGCCAAGGCCAATAAGATAATGGGTTGCATCAAAAGGGGCATAGATGCCCGTGATGAGAACATATTCCTACTACTTTACAAATCACTGGTCAGACCACACATGGAGTACTGTGTACAGTTCTGGGCTCCTGTGAACAAGGCAGACATAGCAGAGCTGGAGAGGGTCCAGAGGAGGGCAACTAAAGTAATAACTGGAATTGGGCAACTACAGTACCCTGAAGGATTATCAAAATTAGGGTTATTCACGTTAGAAAAAAGACGACTGAGGGGAGATCTAATTACTATGTATAAATATATCAGGGGGCAGTACAGAGATCTATCCCATCATCTATTTATCCCCAGGACTGTGACTGTGACGAGGGGACATCCTCTGCGTTTGGAGGAAAGAAGGTTTGTACACAAACATAGAAAAGGGTTCTTTACGGTAAGAGCAGTTAGACTATGGAACTCTCTGCCTGAGGAGGTGGTGATGGTGAGTACAATAAAGGAATTCAAGAGGGGCCTGGATGTATTTCTGGAGTGTAATAATATTACAGGCTATAGCTACTAGAGAGGGGTCGTTGATCCAGGGAGTTATTCTGATTGCCTGATTGGAGTCAGGAAGGAATTTTTTATTCCCCTAAAGTGAGGAAAATTGGCTTCTACCTCACAGGGTTTTTTTTGCCTTCCTCTGGATCAACTTGCAGGATGACAGGCCGAACTGGATGGACAAATGTCTTTTTTCGGCCTTATGTACTATGTTACTACAAACCGGATTCCAAAAAAGTTGGGACACTATACAAATTGTGAATAAAAACTGAATGCAATGATGTGGAGGTGCCAACTTCTAATATTTTATTCAGAATAGAACATAAATCACGGAATAAAAGTTTAAACTGAGAAAATGTACCATTTTAAGGGAAAAATTTGTTGAATCAGAATTTCATGGTGTCAACAAATCCCAAAAAAGTTGGGACAAGGCCATTTTCACCACTGTGTGGCATCTTCCCTTCTTCTTACAACACTCAACAGACGTCTGCGGACCGAGGAGACCAGTTTCTCAAGTTTAGAAATAGGAATGCTCTCCCATTCTTGTCTAATAAAGACAATCGTCTTGGGCCTTCTTTGTTGCACCTTCCTCTTTAGGATGCGCCAAATGTTCTCTATAGGTGAAAGATCTGGACTGCAGACTGGCCATTTCAGTACCCGGATCCTTCTCCTACGCAGCCATGATTTGTGATTGATGCAGAATGTGGTCTGGCATTATTTTGTTGAAAAATGCAGGGTCTTCCCTGAAAGAGATGACGTCTGGATGGGAGCATATGTTGTTCTAGAACCTGAATATATTTTTCTGCATTGATGGTGCCTTTCCAGACATGCAAGCTGCCCATGCCACACGCACTCATGCAACCCCATACCATCAGAGATGCAGGCTTCTGAACTGAGCGTTGATAACAACTTGGGTTGTCCTTGTCCTCTTTGGTCTGGATGACATGGTGTCCCAGATTTCCAAAAAGAACTTCGAATCGTGACTCGTCTGACCACAGAACAGTCTTCCATTTTGCCACACTCCATTTTAAATGATCACTGGCCCAGTGAAAACGCCTGAGCTTGTGGATCTTGCTTAGAAATGGCTCCTTCTTTGCACTGTAGAGTTTCAGCTGGCAACGGCGGATGGCACGGTGGATTGTGTTCACTGACAATGGTTTCTGGAAGTATTCCTGAGCCCATTCTGTGATTTCCTTTACAGTAGCATTCCTGTTTGTGGTGCAGTGTCGTTTAAGGGCCCGGAGATCACGGGCATCCAGTATGGTTTTACGGCCTTGACCCTTACGCACAGAGATTGTTCCAGATTCTCAGAATCTTCGGATGATGTTATGCACAGTTGATGATGATAGATGCAAAGTCTTTGCAATTTTTCGCTGGGTAACACCTTTCTGATATTGCTCCACTATCTTTCTGCGCAACATTGTGGGAATTGGTGATCCTCTACCCATTTTGGCTTCTGAGAGACACTGCCACTCTGAGAAGCTCTTTTTATACCCAATTATGTTGCCAATTGACCTAATTAGTGTTAATTGGTCTTCCAGCTCTTCGTTATGCTCAAATTTACTTTTTCTAGCCTCTTATTGCTACTTGTCCCAGCTTTTTTGGGATTTGTTGACACCGTGAAATTTTGAATCAACGTATTTTTCCTTTAAAATGATACATTTACTCGGATTAAACGTTTGATCTGTCATCTACGTTCTAATACAAATAAAATATTGACATTTGCCATCTCCACATCATTGCATTCAGTTTTTATTCACAATTTGTTTAGTGTCCCAACTTTTTTGGAATCCGGTTTGTATGTAAAGGTACCGAGAGATCAGGTCAAAGAAGTACGGAGGGGACATGTTGTTGACAGCTTTGCATGTCATAGTTAGTGTGCTGTACTGTATTCTCTGAGCAATGGGGAGCCAGTGAAGGGATTTACAGAGAGAAGAGACGAAGGAGTAATGGGAAGAGAGGTGGAATAGTCGGACAGCAGAGTTTAGGATAGATTGGAGGAGTGGGAGTGTGCTACATAGAAGGCTACAGAGGGGGATTTAGCAGTAGTCTAGGTGGGAGATGATAAGGGCATGTATAATCTTTTTTTTTTTTTTTTTTTGCAGACTCATGGTCTAGGTATGTGTGGGTCCAAGAGAAATATTTGAGTTGGAGGTGGCAGGAGGTGGAAAAGGCTTTAATGTGTGGTTTGAAGGAAACAGCAGAAGTTACTATTAGATTTCCCCAAAGCAGAAGATTTGTGGGACCAGGGAGAGTGTGCAGCCATTGACTGTGATAAATATGTCTGTTAGGGAGCTAGGGAAATGGCCTGGGGGAAGATATATACCAAATGAAACGCTAAATAAATTCCACGGCACATCCAAGGCGTAAAATAGTAGAAAAACTTTATTCACCAGACTCGCAACGTTTCGATCCGCTTCCTGGGATCTTTCTCAAGCAGTGACAACATATGGCAGTGCAATGTGCATATTTATACAGCTTCACATAATTAATCAATAATGATCTTGAATACATCAATCAATAAGCAATATCTCCAAAAATCGTAAAAGACATCATGTGTCAACATTCTTCATATGTCATAGTACAGACGTGAACCTATTAGATACAGTGTAGTGATTTAGGCATTATTGCCAAACAAACAGTCTTCATAAATTCATATAATTGTAAATCATAAATAATTATAACCAACTACATCTGTGGCCACCTTAATATTCAAATACCTTAGTGCAGGTGTATCTAAAAAATAATAATCAAGATGAGGAAGGTCCTAGAGCGGGCGGTGGATGTGGTCCACATGGATGTCGGCGTGTAGATCATTCTACTGCGCATGACAAAGGACCTTTTGAAACTTTGCGGTCACATGATCGTCTGTCCGGTCATGTGATCGAGATTTTATTGTCAGGTGACCTGACTATCGTTCTCGCGAGGGTCTGCATGGTAGGATGTCATGCGTTCCACCATGTTGTGAACCTCAAGCTTCACCATGGATACTTAGCAGCCAGTCGCATGATATCCGTCCGTCATATCTCTTGGTTCTGCCAGCGCACAATGTGATAAATCTGCTGGGTCGAGTGGGTAGTCATGTCCATCGGGATCCAGCAAAGAGGTGAGGTATAGGAGGCGATATCACAGTCCTTGTTATAACTACTCTGTATGAAGATAAAGAGCACAGCGGATGTACCGCATGCAACGTGTCGCATAATCTGTTAAGAGACTGAATCCAAATTGGAAATCAGTGTTTCTCCAGATCATGTGAAGGATCAAACGCGATCCATAAAACACAATTAATAATCAATACCAAGAAATATCTTCCATCTCTATTCTTAATTCGCCCCCTAGTCATGCGAGGAGTCCAACATGTATGTTGTGCGCTGGTTACACACGACATGAGGTCGGAGCACCCCCACCATCAGTAGGCCGCAATTCCTGGATGTCCAATCAGACAATGTGGGGTAACATCCTCTTGATTACGGGGGCCATGTAGACTGTATCTAGTATATTCATATCTATCTATCTATCTATCTATCTATCTATATTTTTGTGTACACAAATAGAGTTGTACAGTCTACCTATGGCATATATGTTAAATGTGCAGCTGATAGTTTTGTGAGTAGTGACATCTACTGGATGCCATTATACTGACATCCTTTATAACCTGGAGAAATCTGCATCAAAGACTACACTTAAAATATTATATTTAAGCTGTGGCTTTTCAGTATACAGTGTTATTGTGTGTTTTTTTTTTGGGGGGGGGGGGTCACATTTAAATATTATCCTTTTTAAGAACCGTCAAGCAATAGAAACATTCATACTGTGCTGTTATTAGTCCCTTGAGCAGTGATAGAACCAAGATAGAAAAAGATTGCAATGCAGGGCATACAGAGACATTATTAGAAAATTAAACAGCACAGTTTTTACCAGTAAATCTTAGTCTGATATCTCTGGAAATATGTTGGTTTGAGTGCTGGCTGATCCGAGGCATTTTACAGCCTGCACTTAAGTATGTAAATTACAAGATCGCTTTAGACAGGCAACCCACTCTCCAGGGACAATTGGGAGACTAATATAGATTAATGCATAATTCACATTAAACCTTTAACTACTGTACAATGTGACATAGTAGGTAGATAGCTGGACAGATGTAGTACCAAAGCATATAAAGACGTTTTTTTTTATAATACATAATTTGGAAGGAAGCAACAGTAGAGACTTAAAAGGGTTGTGCACCCAGTACATATTGATGACCTATCCTCAGGATAGGACATCAATATATAATCTGTGGGGGCCCAGCAAACCCCCACACCCCCACCAACAGTTTGAGGAGGAGGTGGTGCACTGATTCCTCTTCAAGATTACGCTCCACGTTGTCTCAGAAAGAAGTCTCAGCGGTACAATACAATTACAAGTGAGTGTTCCATTCATTTGAATGGCAATTATGGCGAGGGAAAAAAAGAGATGGGGAGAGGCGCTCATAGTGTGGAAGGTAACGATAATTCGGTTTAGCGAAATGGATGGAGTATGCTCACCTTTTGGTGTTGTGCGTGTGTAGGCACAACGTTCGTAAGGGCAGATACACAGAGAGAAGGGGGTCGGTGCTGCCAGTACCCGTTCGGTCCCTTTGGATGGAGTTTGCCAAAAACTCCTAGGGACTGTGGAGGAAGTAGTGGACGGTTTGTGTGCTGGCACACAGTAGGGTACTTCTTTGGCGCACAAAAAACTACCTCAATTCGGGAGCTTTTGGTGTAATAGCTGTTTATTGTGCAATAGACAACGCGTTTCTGAGTTTATAACTCCTTTCTCAAGTCTTGGGGGCGTCAGCAGCAAGAGTGGCCAGATGGCTTGGAGGCTCCTCTGGTGCGTCTTGCTGTGTAGCGGCGCCCTACACAGCAAGACGCACCAGAGGAGCCTCCAAGCCATCTGGCCACTCTTGCTGCTGACGCCCCCAAGACTTGAGAAAGGAGTTATAAACTCCGAAACGCGTTGTCTATTGCACAATAAACAGCTATTACACCAAAAGCTCCCGAATTGAGGTCGTTTTTTGTGCGCCAAAGAAGTACCCTACTGTGTGCCAGCACACAAACCGTCCACTAATTTATTTGAATGGGATAAGCACTTGTAATTACACTGTGTCGCTGCTGCAAATGAGATGATGTGCAGCGAAATCTTGAAGAGGAAGCAGGCTTATACTACTAGTGTTGCCTACTGTTCAAACAGCTGATCGGCAGGAGTAGCAGGAGTCGGACCCCCATGACTCAGATAGAGAGAATATGTATTGGCTGCACAACCCCTTTAATTGTAAGCATTAGGCAGAATAACTCAAATAGTGACTCCTACCCAAGCAAAACAGCAATTACAGGTTTTAGGATATATGTACACTGTGTTAGCAGTGTATGTTTACCATATACCACAAACATTTACGGTATACATTGAGAAGGTGGGAAAGCTCCATGCAGATACATTAAAGGCTTCAGAGGCATTTTTTTAATGATTGCATGTTACTTATTTTCAGCAAAAATCTTTTTTTCAATTGGCCTTTATTAACCACTTGCCATCTGGGCCATTTGCCCCCTTCCTGACCAGGCCTAATTTTGCAAAACTGACATATCTCACTTTATGTGGTAATAACTTTGGAACGCCTTTACTTATCCAAGTCATTCAGCGATTGTTTTCTCGTGACACATTGTACTTCATGACAGTCATAAATTTGAGTCAAAATAGTTCACCTTTATTTATGAAAAAATCCCAAATTTACCAAAAATTTTGAAAAATTTGCAATTTTCAAAATTTCAGTTTCTCTGCATTTAAAACAGAAAGTGATACCTCATAAAATATTTATTACTTAACATTCCCCATATGTCTACTTTATGTTGGCATCATTTTGGAAATGTCATTTTATTTTTTTAGGACGTTAGAAGGCTTAGAAGTTTAGAAGCAATTCTTCAAATTCTTTAGAAAATTGCCAAAACCCACTTTTTAAGGACCAGTTCAGGTCTGAAGTCACTTTGTGGGGCCTACATAGTGGATACCCCCATAAATGACCCCATTGTAGAAACTAAACCCCTCAAGTTACTTAAAACCGATTTTAAAAACTTTTTTAACCCTTTAGGCGTTCCACAAGAATTAATGGAAAATAGAGATACAATTAAAAAATTTCACTTTTTTGGCAGATTTTCCATTTTAATAATTTTTTTCCAGTTACAAAGCAAGGGTTAACAGCCAAACCAAACTCAATTTTTATGGCCCTGATTCTGTAGTTTACAGAAACACCCCACATGTGGTCGTAAACTGCTGTACGGGCAAGCGGCAGGGCGCAGAAGGAAAGGAATGCCATACGGTTTTTAGATGCCATGTCCCATTTGAAGCCCCCTGATGCACCCTTACAGTAGAAACTCCCAAGAAGTGATCCCATTTTGGAAACTAGGGGATAAGGTGCCAGTTTAATTGCTACTATTTTTGGGTACATATGATTTTTTGATCATTCATTATAACACTTTATGGGGCAAGGTGACCAAAAAATTGGTTGTTTTAGCACAGTTTCTATTTATTTATTTTTACAGCGTTCACCTGAGGGGTTCAGTCAAGTGACATTTTTATAGAGCAGATTGTTATGGACGTGGGGATACCTAATATGTATACTTTTTCTTATTTATTAAAGTTTTACACAATAATAGCATTTTTGAAACAAAAAAATTATGTTTTAATGGGTTCATGTTCTGAGAGCTATAGTTTTTTTATTTTTCAAGAGATTTTGTTATGTAGAGGATCATTTTTAAGGGATGAGGTGACGGTTTTATTGGTACCATTTTGTGGGACATACGCATTTTTGATCACTTGGTGTTGCACTTTTTGTGATGTAAGGTGACAAAAATTGCTTGTTTTGACAACGTTTTTTTTTTTTATGGTGTTCACCCGAGGGGTTAGTTCATGTGATATTTTTATAGAGCTGGTTTTTACGGACGCGGCAATACCAAATATGTCTATTTTATTTTATTTTTTCTATTTTTAACATTTTTTTTTTATTCCTTACTTGGGGAATTTTTTTTTTTACATGTGAAACCTTTTTTTTTTTTTTTTTTTTCAACCCTTTATTTTTTTTAATTTTATTTGACACTTTTCATCCCCCATAAGGTCATACAAGACCTCTGGGGGACATTTACTTCACTTTTTCACATGACTGTCGGTGAGTGCTGTGTATACAGCGATCCAGAAGGCAGGGACACCTGGGCACTGTCCCTGCCTTTTTTCTGGGTTGCCCTGCTGTCACTGACAGCGGGGAACCCGATCAGCAGCTGCACGATTAGCGTGCAGCTGCAGTTTCTGAACGGACGTTCTGGAACGTCCATTCAGAAATAGAGATTCACCTCCCGGACGTTTATATCCTATGGGCGGATGGGAGGTGGTTAAAAATATTGAGCTATTCTGTCACAAAGGGTTAACTGTTTTTCTAGGTGTGTGACTGGTACTTTCACTTTCATTTTGTGCTGGTCATCTAATAAACCTATCTCTAATCTACTGAGAGGTCATAAACACTTATTTAAGCCACATTCTTATCAGTAAGATAAGAACTGAGCTATAATGAGTGTTTATAAGGTCAGAGAGCAGGGATAAGGAGTCTGTCTGCTCCTAGTCTGACTGAAAAAACAGAAAATCCAAAGGGTACTACTAGAGCATGTCGTCTCTGTACAGAAAAAAAAGACTTCATATTTTTAAAAAAGACCAATTTAAAAAACTATTTTTAGCTCAAAATTAGTACAATGCAATAATAAAAAAAATTGCCCCGAAGGTGTACATAGCCTTTAAATGGGTCATAGGTCCCCATTTACTGGACTGGAATAGCACCAAAGACTCTTCCAGCTATTACATCTATATGCAGGGGGCATCCACCAACCTAGGGGAGGCAGGGGCCCTACACCAAAAAACTCTTATATTAACGTAGCAGCCATCAACTGCCATATTATGGCAGGACTGCAGTAAATAAAACAAAAATTCAAGTTTTCCCCTATCAATTTTGCATGGACATAAGTATTATTATCCTTTGCTATGACATATGAAATGTTATGTCAGGAGCCTCACATTTATCTTCATTATCTTTGAGATGTTTTTACACCATGATTAGACTCCTCTTATTGTAAATTGAGTTGACTGGACAAGATTTGGAAAAATACATCCCTGTGTGCAAAAAGTATCACAGGTGACAAAGCATATCAGAGCAAAAAACAAGCCATGAGGAGAAAAAAAGAACCACCTGTAGAGCTCAGACACAGAATTGTGTTGAGGCACAGATCTGAAGAAGGGTACAAAGAAATTCTGCTGCACTGAAAAGTCCCAAGAGCACAATTGCCTTCATAATTTTTAAATGGAAGAAGTCTGGAACAACCAGGACTCTTCCTAGAGCTGGCTGCCCCATCATACTAAGACTAAGCAATTTTGGGAGAAAGGCTGTGTTAACTTAGGTGACCAACCAAGAACCCAATGGTTACTCTGGCTGGGCTCCAAATATATTTGTGTGATGATGGGAGAAACTTCCAGAAAGTCAGTCATCACTGCAGCAGTCCAGCAATCTTTATGGCAGAGTGGCCAGAAAGAATCCTCTTCTCAATAAAAGAAACATGAAAGCCCACCTGGAGTAGGCTCATCACCTGCCCAATACAATCCATCCAGTGAAGCATAGGGTGGCAACATCATGCTGTGGGGTTTCTTTTTCAGTGGCTGGAACAGGGAGACTGCTCAGGGTTAAAGGAAAGCTCAATGGAGCAATATTCTTAATGAAAACTTGATCCATAGTGCTCTAAACCTCAGACTGGGCAGAACGTTCACCTTCTAACAAAACAGTGACCCTGTGCACACAGTCAAGACAACACAGGAGTGGTTTAGGGACAACTCAGTAAATGTCCTTGAATGGCCCAGCCAAAGTCCTGACTTGAACCCAATCAAACATCTCTGGGGAGACCTGAAAATTGCTATCCACCGACAGTCCTCATCCAACATGACAGAGGTGGAAACATTGAATACGAGGTGATGTTGGGGAACGCTATTCCGCCTTTGCAGCTCAAGGAGGGTGTGTTTTTCAGTGTAAGAGTGGCTGAACTGCATTCAGTTTCCTGGCCATTTTCAGTTAGTTGGAAGACTTCAGGAACTGCTTTACAACCAGATTAAAAATGTGTGCCACATTAAAAAGACTATGGGAGTACAAATAGAAGGAGATCCAGTGGCGTGTGTATTAGGAGGCACAGCACAATTTCGGCTTTCAAAAATGGATAAAAGGGTACTTTGTAAACTCCTATTTCAGGCAAGACTTATTGCGGTATGCCGGACCTTGCAGGGGAATAATGTGTGAGGTCACGGTGTGAGCAATAACTGGGCCGAGGTTAATACAGTTCTGGTTACTCACGGTTATGTCGTCCCTGTGCAGGCTCGCATAAGTGAAAAGGAGAATGGCACAATGATTCTCTGGGGCACACTCTGGTGTAAGGGACACTGGCCAGATGGTGGTTTGAAGTGCCCTTGGTGGTCTGTATTAATGTGCCAGTGGCAAGGTCCCTTGTAATCGTGACGCCAGTCAGGGCTGGTCTTAGGTGTTCAGGCGCCCTGTGCGAGCTAGTCTTGTGGCCCCCCCCCCCCCTCCCCCCCCAAAAAAAAAAACACAAACACAAAGAGGAAAACAATCTTTGTAACAAACTGTTTTTTAAATTACAGATAAATTAAGTGCAAGTGCAAACAAGTACAATCATACCCAGTGTCATCCATAGCCAGTCTCCTGCCCCCTTTAATCATACCCTGTCACCTTTGCCCAGTCCCCTGCCCCCCTTAATCATACCCAGTGTTACCCAGAGACAGTCCCCTGCCCCCTTAATCATACCCTGTCACCTTTACCCAGTCCCCTGCCCCCTCAATTAGACCCTGCTCCCCTTAAATTAAGTGTGACAGACACTGGGTATGATTAAGGGGGCAGGGGACTGGATAAGGGTGACACTGGGTATGATTAAGGGGCAGAGGACTGGCTTTGGTTGGCACTGGCTATGATTAAGGGGGACAGGGTCTAATTGAGGGGGCAGGGGGCTGGTAAGGGTGACACTGGGTATGATTAAGAAGGGCAGGGGACTGGGTAAAGGTGACAGGGTATGATTAAGGGGGGCAGGGGACTGGCTCTGGGTGACACTGGGTATGATTAAGGGGGGCAGAGGACTGGGCAAAGGTGACAGGGTATGATTAAGGGGGGCAGGAGACTGGCTATGGGTGACACTGGGTATGATTAAGGGCCTATTAATGTGCCAGTAAAAAGGGACCCCCATAATGCCCCCCAATAATGTGCCAGTAAGTGTCCCCATAGATGCCCCCCCATCATGTGCCAGTATCAAGTGCCTCTCTCCTCCCCCATACATGTCCCAGTATCATAGTGCCATCTCGCCTCCCCCCCAAGTGCCAGTATCATAGTGCCATCTCTCCCCCCAATGTGCCAGTATCATAGTGCCATCTCCACCCCCAATGTGCCAGTATCAAGTGCCAAACCCTTCCATGTGTCAGTATCAAGTGCCTCTCTCCTTCCCACCCCCCATGTGCCAGTATCATAGTGCTAACCCCCCCATTTGCCAGTATCAAGTGCCAAACCCCCATGTGCCAGTATCAAGTGCCTTTCTCCCCCCCATGTCCCAGTATGATAGTGCCATCTCCCCCCCCCAAAAGTGCCAGTATCAAGTGCCTCTCCCCCCCATTGTCCCAGTATAATAGTGCCATCTCCCCCCCCCCCCCAAAAAAAGTGCCAGTATCAAGTGCCTCTCTCCTTCCCCCCCATGTGCCAGTATGATAGTGCCATCTCCCCCCCCAATGTGCTGGTATTAAGTGCCTCTCTCCTTCCCACCCACCCCCATATGTGCCAGTATCATAGTGCCATCTCCCCCCTCCCAATGTGCCAGTATCAAGTGCCTCTCTCCTTCTCCCCTCCCATGTGCCAGTATCATGCTGCCAACCCCCCCATGTGCCAGTATCAAGTGCCTCTCTCCTTCCCCCCATGTGCCAGTATCATAGTGCCAAACCCCCCCATGTGCCAGTATCAAGTGCCTCCCGCTCCCCCCATATGGCAGTAACAGTCGGGTATTTAAAAAAAAAAAAATAACTTACCTCCATGTCAGCGATGCGGGCCTCTTCCGGCCTGTATGTCCATATATGGAGTCAGTGCTTGTGTATTCTAATTTAGCCTCTATTTCAAAAAAGTTTCTGCTGGGATTCAAACCCACAACCTTCTGTATCAGAGGCAAGGCACTTAACCACACAGCTATAAGAGCTGCATAGCCACTGACTGAAAAAATATGAGACTTCTACTGTAGACTCGTTTATAGCTTTGATAGCTAGTGTACATCCATACACATGACAGCTGCCCCAGCACACTTAGCTCTGCTATATCGCTATATATGATAGCTGCCCCAGCATACCCATCTCTGCTACATCTATACACATGACAGCTGCCCCAGCACACCCAGCTCTGCTACATCTATACACATGACAGCTGCCTCAGCACACTCAGCTCTGCTATATCTCTATACACTCACCTAAAGAATTATTAGGAACACCATACTAATACGGTGTTGGACCCCCTTTTGCCTTCAGAACTGCCTTAATTCTACTTGGCATTGATTCAACAAGGTGCTGATAGCATTCTTTAGAAATGTTGGCCCATATTGATAGGATAGCATCTTGCAGTTGATGGAGATTTGAGGGATGCACATCCAGGGCACGAAGCTCCCATTCCACCACATCCCAAAGATGCTCTATTGGGTTGAGATCTGGTGACTGTGGGGGCCATTTTAGTACAGTGAACTCATTGTCATGTTCAAGAAACCAATTTGAAATGATTCGAGCTTTGTGACATGGTGCATTATCCTGCTGGATGTAGCCATCAGTGGATGGATACATGTTCTCATTCTGTTTACGCCAAATTCGGACTCTACCATTTGAATGTCTCAACAGAAATCGAGACTCATCAGACCAGGCAACATTTTTCCAGTCTTCAACAGTCCAATTTTGGTGAGCTTGTGCAAATTGTAGTCTCTTTTTTCTATTTGTAGTGGAGATGAGTGGTACCCGGTGGTGTCTTCTGCTGTTGTAGCCCATCCGCCTCAAGGTTGTGCGTGTTGTGGCTTCACAAATGCTTTGCTGCATACCTCGGTTGTAACGAGTTTATTTCAGTCAACGTTGCTCTTCTATCAGCTTGAGTCAGTCGGCCCATTCTCCTCTGACCTCTAGCATCCACAAGGCATTTTTGCCCACAGGACTGCCGCATACTGGATGTTTTTCCCTTTTCACACCATTCTTTGTAAACCCTAGAAATGGTTGTGCGTGAAAATCCCAGTAACTGAGCAGATTGTGAAATACTCAGAACGGCCCGTCTGGCACCAACAACCATGCCACGCTCAAAATTGCTTAAATCACCTTTCTTTCCTATTCTGACATTCAGTTTGGAGTTCAGGAGATTGTCTTGACCAGGACCACCCCCCTAAATGCATTGAAGCAACTGCCATGTGATTGGTTGACTAGATAATTGCATTAATGAGAAATAGAACAGGTGTTCCTAATAATTTTTTAGGTGAGTGTATATCTATCTACTGTATAGTAATACTTTGAGATATATAGATATAGCAGAGCTGAGTGTGCAGGGGCAGCTGTCATGTGTATAGATGTAGTAGAGCTGGGTGTGCTGGGGCAGCTGTCATATATAGAGATATAGTAGAGCTGAGTGTCCTGGGGCAGCTGTCATGTGTATTAGATGTAGCAGTGCTGTCACGACTGTGACTGATCCAGACAGGTCTGGGAGGAGAAGGTCGCATCGAATTGCTACTCTCGATAGCTTGTGAGTTTGCTCCGTGGTTCAGGGTGTGTCATCTGGGTTTTGCCTTGTGAACCTTTTTGTCCTAACTGGGAGTTTGTAGGCATCCTTCTCAGGTGAGTCCTGTCTGCCACTCCCAGCTACTATATTAGTTTCAGTTTCACTTGCAGTCATTGCCAGATATAGTCCTTACTTCCAGTTCTATTCTGATCATTGAAGGAGATCGTTTGATGGTGTTGCTGTGGAGCCTCTTGTCCGGCGTGGACTGTCGTGATTGGGATCGCCTTCTCTGCTTGTGACTGGATAAGTCTATCTCTGCTATAGTTTGTTTGTTGCTGTCTTCCCCTGCTGTTCTCCTAGACATGAGTGATGGTGACTAGTGCTCCCATCGGCCTTTCCCCACTCTAGGCTTGTTAGGGTGACTGAGGGTTTAGGCATCCAGCTCGCCGCACGGGTTCACACCCCGTCTAGGGTATCAGGGCAGACAGGTGCCAGCTTAGGATTAGTCAGGGGTGGCCATTCTATTCCCATCCGTAGATAAGGGTCCCCCTTCCCCTCCGTCTGGTGCGACACGACTGCTGCTGGGATAGCAGTCGTGACAGTATATCTGGCCTTTTAAAAAAAATAAATAAATGACATTTATTTTTTTAAATTTTTTTCTGCTTGCTGTTTTGCTTTGTATTTTGTCTGTTCCACTATGGATCCGGTTTCGGTTTTGGTGAAACAATTACAGGGGATATCCCTTGAAGTGGCAGGATTAAAAAGAAACAGTGCTGCAGCAGCAATCCTTGGGTTCCACCGTTGCTACGGGAAGCCAAGGTACTTCTGAGCCAAAAGTGGCTTTACCTGATAGGTTCTCAGGAGGGAGAGACCAATTTGTAACCTTCAGAGAAGCTTGCAAATTGTTCTTCAGGTTACGCCCTAGATCCTCCGGCGGTGAGGAACAACGGGTGGGCATTGTATTTTCTCTCCTGCAAGGAGATCCGCAGGCTTGGGCTTTCTCCCTACCATCAGACTCTCCGGCCTTACGATCAGTGGAGGAGTTTTTTGAAGCCCTGGGTCTTGTATATGATGACCCGGACAGGGTCTCACTGGCTGAGTCTAAGCTAGAGAACCGGCAAGAGAACCGGTCTGCTGAACTATATTGTTCTGAATTCCGTAGGTGGGCTACTGATACGTTATGGAACGACTCGGCCCTTAGGAGTCAGTTCTGCCAGGGGTTGTCTGAAAAATTAAAAGACGCGCTGGCGGTATACGAGGTCCCTGGGTCTCTTGAGGCTGCTATGTCTCTGTCCATAAGAATCGACAGACGACTCAGGGAGAGACTATTAAATTTTACAGAGGCCTCTATAGGGCAGGGATCGGTCTGTTATGGTCCAGTCGAACCAATGCAAATAGGGGGCGCCACTAGACGGGTGAATCCTCCTAAGTTCTGCCGTAGGTCAGAGGTTTGTTTTCATTGTGGGGGGAGGGGTCATTTTGTAAAGGTTTGTCCCTCAGAACCCAAGAGACCACAAACAAAGGAGCCGCCAGAAAAACTAGAGTCCCCAGATTGTGCGGAGGAGAACAGTCTGGGCGTATTCGTTTCCTCCATACGCATGTCTCAGTTTTTGTTGTCCGCTACCGTTGAGGCGGGCAATAAAACTGAGATCTGTTCCGTCTTTTCGGACAGTGGGGCGGGGGTCAACTTGGTGGATTCACGGTTTGCTCAGGCTCTGGGTTTTACTCCGGAACCGGTATGCAGAACTATTCCTGTTTTTGCCATCGACTCCTCCCCTCTTACTCAGAGAGAGTTAACTCAGATCATCCATAATATCCATCTGCAGGTAGGGGACCTCCATAAAGAGCATATCTCTTGTTATGTCCTGGACGGTCTTCCGGCTCCTATGGTATTGGGGCTTCCCTGGCTGGTGACTCACAATCCAGTGGTGGATTGGCAGGCCGGGGAGATTGTGGAGTGGAGTGAACATTGTAAGGACAACTGCTTGAGTAGTAGGTGCTCTACACTCTCTGTAACATCTTTACCTGCCTTTCTGTCAGATTTTATGGATGTGTTCTCTGAGAAGGGTTGTCAGGGGTTACCACCTCAACGTCCATATGATTGCCCGATTAATCTATTACCTGGGGCAAAACTACCTAAAACCCGGTTATACAATCTTTCCGGCCCGGAGAGGAAGGCTATGAAAGATTATATTTCGGAGAGTTTGGCTAAGGGACACATCAGACCCTCTTCTTCACCTGTGGCTGCAGGGTTCTTTTTCGTTAAAAAGAAAGATGGGGGCCTACGTCCTTGCCTGGATTTCCGGGAATTAAACCGGATAACTATCCGAGATCCCTATCCTCTTCCTCTCATTCCCGACCTCTTTAATCAGGTTGCTGGTGCTAAATGGTTCTCCAAAATGGATCTCAGAGGAGCCTATAACCTGGTTCGCATCAAAGAGGGGGATGAGTGGAAGACGGCTTTTAAAACTCCGGAAGGGCATTATGAAAATCTGGTCATGCCATTTGGTCTTACTAATGCGCCTGCGGTATTCCAACATTTTGTCAACGATATTTTTAGTCACCTTATCGGGAGATTTGTTGTGATATATCTTGATGACATCCTGGTCTATTCCCCGGATCTGGATACACATAAGATCCATGTGAGACAAGTGCTGCAGATATTAAGGGCCAACAAATTGTTTGCTAAGTTAGAAAAATGTGTGTTCACCGTAAAAGAACTGCCATTTCTGGGGTATGTGTTGTCAGATTCAGGTTTCCGCATGGATCCAGAGAAAGTCCGGGCGATTATAGACTGGGATCTGCCTGAGAACCTGAAGGCATTGCAACGCTTCCTGGGGTTTGCCAATTTTTATAGAAAGTTTATAAAGAACTATTCCTTGGTGGTCAAACCACTGACGGACATGACCCGTAAGGGATCCGATTTTTCCAAATGGTCACATGCAGCCAAAACTGCCTTTGCATCTCTGAAGGAGAGATTCACCTCGGCCCCTATTCTCGTACAACCAGATGTCTCGCTTCCTTTTATTGTAGAGGTTGACGCATCAGAGGTGGGGGTGGGAGCGGTACTATCTCAGGGCCCGTCCTCTGGTGAATGGCGTCCGTGTGCTTTCTTTTCGAAGAAATTGTCTACTGCAGAAAGGAACTATGATATTTGCAACAGGGAACTTTTGGCTATTAAGTTGGCTTTTGAGGAGTGGCGTCATTTTTTGGAGGGGGCGGTTCATCCCGTCACGGTGATTACTGATCACAAAAACTTATTATATCTGGAGTCTGCTAAACGTCTCACCCCTAGACAGGCTCGGTGGTCGTTATTTTTTACTAGGTTTAATTTTGTAATAACCTATCGCCCGGGGGCAAAAAATACTAAGGCGGATGCATTGTCTCGAAGTTTTCCTGGAGGGGGTGATGTTGAGGTACCAGAGCCCATTTTGCAAAAGGGGGTGGTGGTCTCTGCATTACACTCAGGTTTGGAGGGGAGGGTGTTGGAAGCTCAGGGGGACGCCCCGGCCTCCTGCCCCTCGGGTAAACTGTTTGTGCCAGAAAATTTACGACTGGAGATACTAAAAGAACACCATAACTCCACACTGGCAGGACACCCAGGTAGTAGGGCAACCTCTGAGTTAGTGTCTCGTCGGTTCTGGTGGCCTAAATGGCGCCAGGAGGTGTTGAATTTTGTGTCTGCATGTGCTACCTGTGCTCGTTCTAAGGTAGATCATACTCGTCCGGCAGGGCGTCTTTTACCTCTGGCCATCCCCAACAGGCCTTGGACGCACCTGTCAATGGATTTCATTACGGATCTACCAGTATCAGCGGGGAAGACTGTTATTCTTGTAGTTGTTGACAGATTCAGTAAAATGGTGCACTTTATTGCTCTTGCCGCATTGCCTAATGCTAACACACTGGCTCAGGTTTTTATTGACCACATCGTGAAGCTTCACGGGGTTCCTTCCGATATTGTTTCGGATCGTGGTACCCAATTCGTTTCTAAATTTTGGAAAGCTTTTTGTTCTCGTTTAGGGGTTCATCTGTCGTTTTCTTCATCTTTCCATCCACAGTCCAACGGTCAGACTGAACGTACCAATCAAAACCTAGAGACATATTTGAGATGCTTTGTTTCCGAAAATCAGGAGGAATGGTCATCTTATTTACCGTTAGCCGAGTTTGCCATTAATAATCGTCGTCAAGAATCCACCGATAAGTCACCATTTTTTGGTGCGTATGGTTTCCATCCTCAGTTTTGTACGTTAAGTGAGGGGGGGCCGTCTGGGATTCCTGAGGAGGAACGATTTGCGTCTTCACTTTCTTCAGTGTGGCAGTGTGTGCAAGAAAGTTTGAAGAGAATTGGTGGTAGATACAAACGTGCGGCTGATAGGAAGCGCTCTGAAGGTCCGGACCTTGGGGTGAATGACTTGGTGTGGTTGTCTACCAGAAATATCAAGTTGAAGGTTCCCTCGTGGAAATTAGGTCCGAGATTTATTGGTCCTTATAGGGTAATTAAGATCATTAACCCGGTGGCTTTTCGTCTGGAGCTACCTCAGACTCTAAGGATCCATAATGTCTTCCACAGATCTCTGCTTAAGAGATATGTAGAACCTCCTGAACCATTGCCACTACCGCCTCCACCGGTGGTTGTTGATGGTAGTCTTGAGTTTCAGGTAGAAAAGATTGTTGATTCACGATATGTTCGCCGCTCTCTTCAGTACCTGGTGCACTGGAAAGGTTATGGTTCCGAAGAGAGAATGTGGTTCCAGCATCAGAGATAAAAGCGGACAGACTCATTCGGGCTTTTCATAGCTCCCATCCGGAGAGGCCTGGTCTTGAGGGTCCAGGGGCCCCTCGTAGAAAGGGGGGTACTGTCACGACTGTGACTGATCCAGACAGGTCTGGGAGGAGAAGGTCGCAGCGACTTGCTACTCGCGATAGCTTGTGAGTTTGCTCCGTGGTTCAGGGTGTGTCATCTGGGTTTTGCCTTGTGAACCTTTTTGTCCTAACTGGGAGTTTGTAGGCATCCTTCTCAGGTGAGTCCTGTCTGCCACTCCCAGCTACTATATTAGTTTCAGTTTCACTTGCAGTCATTGCCAGATATAGTCCTTACTTCCAGTTCTATTCTGATCATTGAAGGAGATCGTTTGATGGTGTTGCTGTGGAGCCTCTTGTCCGGCGTGGACTGTCGTGATTGGGATAGCCTTCTCTGCTTGTGACGGGATAAGTCTATCTCTGCTATAGTTTGTTTGTTGCTGTCTTCCCCTGCTGTTCTCCTAGACATGAGTGATGGTGACTAGTGCTCCCATCGGCCTTTCCCCACTCTAGGCTTGTTAGGGTGCCTGAGGGTTTAGGCATCCAGCTCGCCGCACGGGTTCACACCCCGTCTAGGGTATCAGGGCAGACAGGTGCCAGCTTAGGGTTAGTAAGGGGTGGCCATTCTATTCCCATCCGTAGATAAGGGTCCCCCTTCCCCTCCATCTGGTGCGACACGACTGCTGCTGGGATAGCAGTCGTGACAAGTGCTGGGTGTGCTGGGGGAGCTATCATATAAGAGATATAGCAGAGCTAAGTGTGCTGGGGCAGCTGTCCTATAGAGATATAGCAGTGCTGGGTGTGTTGGGGCAGCTGTCATGTGTATAGATGTACACTGGCTATAACAGCTATAACAGTGTCTACAGTAGAAGTCTCATATTTTTTTCAGTCAGTCAGTGGCTATGCAGCTCTTATAGCTGTGTGGGTAAGTGCTTTGCCTCTGATACAGAAGGTTGTGGGTTTGAATCCCAGCAGACACAGATGACTATTTGTCGGATTTGAATCTCGTAAATGAGAAGTGTGCAAGTTGTGACACAGGCAGGGCTTCTGTAAGGGAGATGAGAGAAGGCTGCCGCCGTCCTGCATGTCGTTACAGTGTGTGGTGTTTGTGGCAGTCACTACACTGGCCAAGGGGCCTCCTTGCCCTGGCCGCCGGTTGCCCCTGTTGCCATGGCCGCACAGCTCGCACACCCCAAAGGCCAGTACCTTTTGTATGGAGGTACAACCATTTACTATAGTGTTAATAGAGTAACTTGAGCCTGAGGCAAACAGGGTGAAACTCCAAATGGCACTTTACTGATGATGAATCTTGATAACAACACATCCATAGGCATTAAACAGTCTCTTGATACAATCCGGCATTAATCACAATCTCCCATGCATATGGGGAAAGGAAGGTTCAATTCCTCAATGAAGTACAGGCTTTTGTAATACATAAGAAAGCTACTGCTCAAACTAGGCTGGTAATAATCCTTGAATAAAAAGGTGCTTTTCTGAATCCTGAAACTTCTATTCCAATGCTGTTCTGACAGTTGGCCTGACTGTCCTCAGGATTTAAACTGAAGATGTAGATGCTTCAAGATTAGGGATGAGCGAACCCGAACTGTATAGTTCGGGTTCGTACCGAATTTTGGGGTGTCCGTGACACGGACCCGAACCCGAACATTTTCATAAAAGTCTGGGTTCGAGTTTGGTGTTCGGCGCTTTCTTGGCGCTTTTTGAAAGGCTGCAAAGCAGCCAATCAACAAGCATCATACTACTTGCCCCAAGAGGCCATCACAGCCATGCCTACTATTGGCATGGCTGTGATTGGCCAGTGCAGCATGTGACCCAGCCTCTATATAAGCTTGGGTCACGTAGCGCTGCACGTCACTCTGCTGATACAAGTGTAGGGAGAGGTTGCAGCTGCGACGTTAGGGCGAGATTAGGCAGTGATTAACTCCTCCAAAAGACTTCATTCAGTGATCGATCTCCAGCTGTGGATCATTGAACTGCTGCTATTCAATTGCTCAGTGTTTTTAGGCTGCCCAGAGCGTTTTTCTGTCACTTTTTTCTGGGGTGATCGGCGACCATTTTGTAGCTTGTGGTGCGCCAGCACAAGCTGCCACCAAGTACATTTACATAGAAACATAGAAACATAGAATGTGTCGGCAGATAAGAACCATTTGGCCCATCTAGTCTGCCCAATATATCTGAATCCTATGAATAGTTCCTGGCCCTATCTTATATGAAGGATAGCCTTATGCCTATCCCATGCATGCTTAAACCCCTTCACTGTATTTGCAGCTACCACTTCTGCAGGAAGGCTATTCCATGCATCCACTACTCTCTCAGTAAAGTAATACTTCCTTATATTACTTTTAAACCTTTGCCCCTCTAATTTAAAACTGTGTCCTCTTGTGGTAGTTTTTCTTCTTTTAAATATGCTCTCCTCCTTTACCGAGTTGATTCCCTTTATGTATTTAAAAGTTTCTATCATATCCCCTCTGTCTCTTCTTTCTTCCAAGCTATACATATTAAGGTCCTTTAACCACCTCCGGACCGCCTAATGCAGGATCGCGTTCCAGAGGTGGCAGCCCTGCGCAGAGTCACGCATATATGCGTCATCTCGCGATGGCCGAGATTCCCTGTGAACGCGCGCACACAGGCGCGCGCGCTCACAGGAACGGAAGGTAAGAGAGTTGATCTCCAGCCTGCCAGCGGCGATCGTTCGCTGGCAGGCTGGAGATGTGTTTTTTTTAACCCCTAACGGGTATATTAGACGCTGTTTTGATAACAGCGTCTAATATACCTGCTACCTGGTCCTCTGGTGGTCCCCTTTGTTTGGATCGACCACCAGAGGACACAGGTAGCTCAGTAAAGTCCCACCAAGCACCACTACACTACACCCCCCCCCCGTCACTTATTAACCCCTTATTAGCCCCTGATCACCCCTGATCACCCCATATAGACTCCTTGATCACCCCCCTGTCATTGATTACCCCCCTGTCATTGATCAACCCCCTGTAAAGCTCCATTCAGACGTCCGCATGATTTTTACGGATCCACTGATAGATGGATCGGATCCGCAAAACGCATCCGGACGTCTGAATGAAGCCTTACACGGGCGTGATCAATGACTGTGGTGATCACCCCATATAGACTCCCTGATCACCCCCCTGTCATTGATTACCCCCCTGTAAAGCTCCATTCAGATGTCCGCATGATTTTTACGGATGCACTGATAGATGGATCGTATCCGCAAAACGCATCCGGATGTCTGAATGAAGCCTTACAGGGGCATGATCAATGACTGTGGTTATCACCCCATATAGACTCCCTGATCACCCCCCTGTCATTGATTACCCCCCTGTAAAGCTCCATTCAGACGTCCGCATGATTTTTACGGATCCACTGATAGATGGATCGGATCCGCAAAACGCATCCGGACGTCTGAATGAAGCCTTACAGGGGCATGATCAATGACTGTGGTTATCACCCCATATAGACTCCCTGATCACCCCCCTGTCATTGATTACCCCCCTGTAAAGCTCCATTCAGATGTCCGCATGATTTTTACGGATGCACTGATAGATGGATCGGATCCGCAAAACGCATCCGGACGTCTGAATGAAGCCTTACAGGGGCGTGATCAATGACTGTGGTTATCACCCCATATAGACTCCCTGATCACCCCCCTGTCATTGATCACCCCCCCTGTCATTGATTACCCCCCTGTAAAGCTCCATTCAGATGTCCGCATGATTTTTACGGATGCACTGATAGATGGATCGGATCCGCAAAACGCATCCGGACGTCTGAATGAAGCCTTACAGGGGCATGATCAATGACTGTGGTTATCACCCCATATAGACTCCCTGATCACCCCCCTGTCATTGATTACCCCTCTGTAAAGCTCCATTCAGATGTCCGCATGATTTTTACGGATGCACTGATAGATGGATCGGATCCGCAAAACGCATCCGGACGTCTGAATGAAGCCTTACAGGGGCATGATCAATGACTGTGGTTATCACCCCATATAGACTCCCTGATCACCCCCCTGTCATTGATCACCCCCCCTGTCATTGATTACCCCCCTGTAAAGCTCCATTCAGATGTCCGCATGATTTTTACGGATGCACTGATAGATGGATCGGATCCGCAAAACGCATACGGACGTCTGAATGAAGCCTTACACGAGCGTGATCAATGACTGTGGTTATCACCCCATATAGACTCCCTGATCACCCCCCTGTCATTGATCACCCCCCTGTCATTGATCACCCCCCTGTCATTGATCACCCCCCTGTCATTGATCACCCCCCCTATCATTGATCACCCCCCTGTCATTGATCACCCTCTGTAAGGCTCCATTCAGACATTTTTTTGGCCCAAGTTAGCGGAATTATTTTTTTTTTTCTTACAAAGTCTCATATTCCACTAACTTGTGTCAAAAAATAAAATCTCACATGAACTCACCATACCCCTCACGGAATCCAAATGCGTAAAATTTTTTAGACATTTATATTCCAGACTTCTTCTCACGCTTTAGGGCCCCTAGAATGCCAGGGCAGTATAAATACCCCACATGTGACCCCATTTCGGAAAGAAGACACCCCCAGGTATTCCGTGAGGGGCATATTGAGTCCATGAAAGATTGAAATTTTTGTCCCAAGTTAGCGGAACGGGAGACTTTGTGAGAAAAAAATTAAAAATATCAATTTCCGCTAACTTGTGCCAAAAAAAAAAAATTTCTATGAACTCGCCATGCCCCTCATTGAATACCTTGGGGTGTCTTCTTTCCAAAATGGGGTCACATGTGGGGTATTTATACTGCCCTGGCATTCTAGAGGCCCCAAAGCGTGAGAAGAAGTCTGGTATCCAAATGTCTAAAAATGCCCTCCTAAAAGGAATTTGGGCACCTTTGCGCATCTAGGCTGCAAAAAAGTGTCACACATCTGGTATCGCCGTACTCAGGAGAAGTTGGGGAATGTGTTTTGGGGTGTCATTTTACATATACCCATGCTGGGTGAGATAAATATCTTGGTCAAATGCCAACTTTGTATAAAAAAATGGGAAAAGTTGTCTTTTGCCAAGATATTTCTCTCACCCAGCAAGGGTATATGTAAAATGACACCCCAAAACACATTCCCCAACTTCTTCTGAATACGGCGATGCCACATGTGTGACACTTTTTTGCAGCCTAGGTGGGCAAAGGGGCCCATATTCCAAAGAGCACCTTTCGGATTTCACAGGTCATTTACCTACTTACCACACATTAGGGCCCCTGGAAAATGCCAGGGCAGTATAACTACCCCACAAGTGACCCCATTTTGGAAAGAAGACACCCTAAGGTATTCCGTGAGGGGGATGGCGAGTTCCTAGAATTTTTTATTTTTTGTCACAAGTTAGTGGAAAATGCTGATTTTTATTTTTTTTTTTATTATACAAAGTCTCATATTCCACTAACTTGTGACAAAAAATAAAAACTTCCATGAACTCACTATGCCCATCAGCGAATACCTTGGGGTCTCTTCTTTCCAAAATGGGGTCACTTGTGGGGTAGTTATACTGCCCTGGCATTCTAGGGGCCCAAATGTGTGTTAAGGAGTTTGAAATCAAATTCTGTAAAAAATGACCTGTGAAATCCGAAAGGTGCTCTTTGGAATATGGGCCCCTTTGCCCACCTAGGCTGCAAAAAAGTGTCACACATCTGGTATCTCCGTACTCAGGAGAAGTTGGGGAATGTGTTTTGGGGTGTCATTTTACATATACCCATGCTGGGTGAGAGAAATATCTTGGCAAAAGACAACTTTTCCCATTTTTTTATACAAAGTTGGCATTTGACCAAGATATTTATCTCACCCAGCATGGGTATATGTAAAAAGACACCCCAAAACACATTCCTCAACTTCTCCTGAGTACGGAGATACCAGATGTGTGACACTTTTTTGCAGCCTAGGTGGGCAAAGGGGCCCATATTCCAAAGAGCACCTTTCGGATTTCACTCGTCATTTTTTACAGAATTTGATTTCAAACTCCTTACCACACATTTGGGCCCCTAGAATGCCAGGGCAGTATAACTACCCCACAAGTGACCCCATTTTGGAAAGAAGAGACCCCAATGTATTCGCTGATGGGCATAGTGAGTTCATGGAAGTTTTTATTTTTTGTCACAAGTTAGTGGAATATGAGACTTTGTATGGAAAAAAAAAAAAAAAAAAATAATCATTTTCCACTGACTTGTGACAAAAAATAAAAAATTCTAGGAACTTGCCATGCCCCTCACGGAATACCTTGGGGTGTCTTCTTTCCAAAATGGGGTCACTTGTGGGGTAGTTATACTGCCCTGGCATTCTAGGGGCCCAAATGTGTGGTAAGGAGTTTGAAATCAAATTCTGTAAAAAATGACCTGTGAAATCCGAAAGGTGCTCTTTGGAATATGGGCCCCTTTGCCCACCTAGGCTGCAAAAAAGTGTCACACATCTGGTATCTCCGTACTCAGGAGAAGTTGGGGAATGTGTTTTGGGGTGTCATTTTACATATACCCTTGCTGGGTGAGAGAAATATCTTGGCAAAAGACAACTTTTTCCATTTTATTATACAAAGTTGGCATTTGACCAAGATATTTATCTCACCCAGCATGGGTATATGAAAAAATATTCCCCAAAACACCTTCCTCAACTTCTCCTGAATACAGAGATACCAGATGTGTGACACTTTTTTGCAGCCTAGGTGGGCAAAGGGGCCCACATTCCAAAGAGCACCTTTCGGATTTCACTCGTCATTTTTTACAGAATTTGATTTCAAACTCCTTACCACACATTTGGGCCCCTAGAATGCCAGGGCAGTATAACTACCCCACAAGTGACCCCATTTTGGAAAGAAGAGACCCCAAGGTATTCGCTGATGGGCATAGTGAGTTCATAGAACTTTTTATTTTTTGTCACAAGTTAGTGGAATATGAGACTTTGTAAGAAAAAAATAAAAAAAAAATCATCATTTTCCGCTAACTTGTGACAAAAAATAAAAAGTTCTATGAACTCACTATGCCCATCAGCGAATACCTTAGGGTGTGTACTTTCCTAAATGGGGTCATTTGTGGGGTGTTTGTACTGTCTGGGCATTGTAGAACCTCAGGAAACATGACAGGTGCTCAGAAAGTCAGAGCTGCTTCAAAAAGCGGAAATTCACATTTTTGTACCATAGTTTGTAAACGCTATAACTTTTACCCAAACCATTTTTTTTTTACCCAAACATTTTTTTTTTATCAAAGACATGTAGAACAATAAATTTAGAGCAAAATTTATATATGGATGTAGTTTTGTTTGCAAAATTTTACAACTGAAAGTGAAAAATGTAATTTTTTTGCAAAAAAATCGTTAAATTTCGATTAATAACAAAAAAAGTAAAAATGTCAGCAGCAATGAAATACCACAAAATGAAAGCTCTATTAGTGAGAAGAAAAGGAGGTAAAATTCATTAGGGTGGTAAGTTGCATGACCGAGCAATAAATGGTGAAAGTAGTGTAGTGCAGAAGTGTAAAAAGTGGCCTGGTCTTTCAGGGTGTTTAAGCACTGGGGGCTGAAGTGGTTAACCTTTCCTGGTAAGTTTTATCCTGCAATCCATGTACTAGTTTAGTAGCTCTTCTCTGAACTCTCTCTAGAGTATCTATATCCTTCTGGAGATATGGCCTCCAGTACTGCGCACAATACTCCAAGTGAGGTCTCACCAGTGTTCTGTACAGCGGCATAAGCACTTCACTCTTTCTACTGCTTATACCTCTCCCTATACATCCAAGCATTCTGATGGCATTTCGTGCTGCTCTATTACATTGTCTTCCCACCTTTAAGTCTTCTAAAATAATTACTCCTAAATCCCTTTCCTCAGATACTGAGGTCAGGACTGTGTCAAATATTCTATATTCTGCCCTTGGGTTTTTACGCCCCAGGTGCATTATCTTGCACTTATCCACATTAAATTTCAGTTGCCAGAGTTCTGACCATTCTTCTAGTTTTCCTAAATCCTTTTCCATTTGGCGTTTCCCTCTAAATGGAAAAGGATTTAGGAAAACTAGAAGAATGGTCAGAACTCTGGCAACTGAAATTTAATGTGGATAAGTGCAAGATAATGCACCTGGGGCGTAAAAACCCAAGGGCAGAATATAGAATATTTGACACAGTCCTATATTAACCACATCAATAGTGTGGTTATTTTTTGCTATATCCTACATCAGGGTCAAGCTTTCATCAAGTGCATTTAACCATCAATAGTGTGGTTATTTTTTGGCCATATACTACATCAGGGGCAAGCTGAGCCTGTCACCCAAGTGCATTTAACCATCAATAGTGTGGTTATTTTTTGCTATATCCTACATCAGGGTCAATCTTTCATCAAGTGCATTTGTGGTCAGGACCTAAACGATTGGAAGATGCCCAACCACCACCCCCCTACCTAATTGGCCTGAGGTGTGCCTTGGCCTCACTAGGTCGGTATGCCTGAAAAAGGGGGCATACCCTGAATGTGATGGTTGAATGACTGAATGAAGAATGGGAATGGGTGGGCAGGGGACGTCCGAATGCCGACGTGCTGCCTGGGAGAGCCAGACTGCTTAAGACAGGTACCGGCCCCTCCCACAAATCCAGGCTAGCCTGCGGCCAGCCTTAACACTTGTGGTCAGGACCTAAACGATTGGAAGATGCCCAACCACCACCCCCCTACCTAATTGGCCTGAGGTGTGCCTTGGCCTCACTTGGTCGGTATGCCTGAAAAAGGGGGCAAAACCCACCAGTGAGGGAAGGATTGGCCTGAGGTGCTACTCTGCCAATGTACTGAATGCTTGGACCAGCTCCGCTTGTGGCTCCGGGATATACCGTACAAAGCACCCCGAGCGCCAGCGCCCCAAGTGTTCAATGATATGCACAGGGACTCCATGCTGGACGCTGCGGATGCCGCACCGATGTGGAAAGAATGCCCCGAGAATTGAGCCGGATTTAATCCTACACTGGTCAACAGGATGCGAATATGTTTGATGAACTGGCTGGACGTCAGTGGACCAACAGGGAATGGAAGTAATGGGTCGGTGGGGCTGTGAAGACTGAGGGCCAGCAAGAGGTTGTCCAAGACTGTCACTGGACACCATGCGTTTGTGGTCTGGAAGAACTTTAACTACATGGCCGGGACCTACCTGCCTTGTTCTGTTGTGAGGCAACTGCAAATGAGTTACTGCCCATCCTGACTAAATCTCCCTTGCGGAGAGCCACCGCCCCTTGTCTGGCCTGTGTCACTTCACCTGGTCTTAAAAACCCGTAAAACGCCAAGTACATCGCCGCCTTGATCACCAGGCTGGGAAGGACTCCGAATGGTGACAATGTGAGAACTTCCGACAGGCTATGAAACGTGTCCCCCTTGATAGGTCGACGGACCAACTTGACCGTGACCTGGCTTTTTTGAATGCCTCTGAGGATGGCCTTGATCGGGTGAGCTGAAAATATAGAGGGTCTGTCTGGCTCTTGAAGTGCCAAAAAAAATGCTGCACCCCATCCAAATATAGCCTAATGGTGTTGTAGGATAAAGCCAATACCGAATGACAATAAGACACGAAAGCCACCATATACTTGACCTGACCTGTGTCACCTCTAGGATATGCCAACTTAAAGTTCGAAAAACCACCCACGCTCGGCGGTACGACCGCAACGTACTGGCCGACAAAGACTTGGTAATGAGTGAACTGGCGACCCCAATCAGAGAGTCTAATCCAAGACCAGCAGCCGCCAGTCCGGTACCGGGGTGCCCACTGAGTCTGCTTCTGGGTTCTGTAAGAAAAAGCGAGAAAATCAAAACGAGATAAAGCATCAGCTGCAACGTTGCTGACCCCGTCCAAAAACAGGGCATGAAAATGAAACCCCTGTCCCAGAGCTATCCAGGTCAATCTACGCATGAAAGACCTGATGAGTAACGATTTAGATCTGCCCTTGTTAATGATCTCTGCGGTCGCCATGTTGTCAGTGTGGAAAACCACCGTGTGACCCGACCACCTATGCCCCCAGACTATAGCAGCTGCTACGATAGGAGAGATCTCGAACAATGCCGACATCTGAGAAAACCCCGGCACCTGTAGCACGTGTGTGGGCCATGAGCCGGCGCACCAATGTGAGCCAAATATGGCCGCGAAACCTACCGAGGCAGCCGCGTCTGAAAATACGTGTGGAGAATCAGAAGTGGCCCTCGGAATAACCATGGAAATGCCGTTCCACCCACTGAGAAATCTGTCCCACATGAACAGATCTGCTCGGGCGTTCGCATTAAGATGCACTGATGCGTCCAAATCACTGGTCTGTTGTAATAAGACTAGCAATCTTGAAATGAATGATCTACCCTGAGGAATGATCCTCATGGCAAAGTATAACATGCCCAACAGAGACTGCAATTCTCTCTTGGTGCAAACCTGAGACATGAGCAAGGAACGGACACCTGATTTGATTATGTCGAGTTTGTCTTGTGGCAGACTGGCTGACATGGCACGTGAATCCAGAGAGATCCCCAAGAACGTGACAACCTGCGCAGGCCCTTCTGTTTTGTGTTCGGCCACTGGAATGTTTAACTCCTTGAAGACCTGCAAGAGAACCTGCAAGTCAACAGGTGCCTGTGAGGGTTCTTCGATCAACAGAAAATCATCCAGGTAGTGAATGACATTCTGGCAACCCTGTTCCAACAAAATCCATTCCAGTGCCTGCGCTAACCTGTCAACAGACTGGGGCTGCTCTAGGAACCAACGTCAACTTGGTGGGGAATAGTACGCATCTCTCCATTTGATGCCATGCCACTGCCAGAGAGATGGGCTAATGGGCAGCAGTTTGAACGCATCAGAGACATCTGCTTTGGACAGCCAAGCCCCCATGCCTGTCTGAAGAATGACCTGGATAGCCTGGTCTACGGAAGTATACTTCAAGGAAAATTCCTCGGACGGAATCAACGAGTTGGGACTAGGAACGTGGGAAGAATGTGTAGCAGACAAATCATGAATCAAACAAATTTATTGGAATATTTTCCCTGCACCACCCCCACCGGGCTCACCCTCCAAGTGCAGAAAGGAGGGGACTGGAAAGGACAATGATGAAACCCTTGTCCAGCTCAACTGCCAAGAGTGAATCCACCAGACCAGCATGTTTAGAAGCCGACTGCAAGTTGGGGCATTCATGAGTCTGCTGTGGCAAGGTGATGAGCCCAGTGTGAAACCCCCGTGAAACCCTTCCACCAGGAATGTACGGAACGGCTGAACCGGATGAAGCTGCAGCAGCTGGTCTAGTGCCTCCACATTCACCCGGCTCAGTCACGCCGGCTTCAATGTGCAGACCGTGACCGGATGTGCCCTAAAACATGTGGCACAGACATGCAGGAGCCTGCACTGGCTGAAGTTGCAGATGGCGTAGACCACTGCAAACAACACAACAACACCACAAAACAACAACAATAAAAAACGAAAAAAAAACAACCTGTTAACCCTACGACCTGCTGCCCGTAAGCTGACAAACAAAATGACGGAATCTAAGCCCCTCCCCCCCCCCCCCCCCCCCCCCCAGCAGCGTGAAACGATTGAACGAAAAGCCTTCGAGGCTGACAGGGAGTATGATAGTTGTTTCCACTGACGTATGAAGCGAGCCCGAGTTTGTGTGAATCTGTGACGTGGCAGATTAATTAAAAACGAATACCGCGGGCTAAAGAACCTACAGACGTGGTAGGTGATGTATGTAAGTATAGGATTTGTGGAAAACAGACCGTATGACGTATGACACTAGTCTACGAGATGAAACGGGGTGTGTATGTCGTGCGAGCGTGTAGCTGTATTGGCGGATGTACCTATGCTAGAGGTGTATGGATGAAGCTTGGTGGATAAAGTGTTTTTTTTGTTTTTTTTTGTTTGTTTGTTTTTTTTTATTATTTATTTAACAATCCACTTGTACCCTTTTTTTTTTTTTTTTTTTTTCATTTGAACAACCCACTTTTTTTTTCTTTTTTTTTTTTAACTTTATTTAACAATCCACTTGTACCCCTTTTTTTTTTTTTTTTTTTTTTTCATCAAACTGCCTGATGTGCGAACTATGTGTCTAAGGTATGTATGTAGTGTATGTGATGAGTGTCAAACATGTGCACAAGCAGCAACTTTGTAAGTAAGCAGCGTGAAACGATTGAACGAAAAGCCTGCGAGGCTGACAGGGAGTATGATAGTTGTTTCCACTGACATATGAAGCGAGCCCGAGTTTGTGTGAATCTGTGACGTGGCAGATTAATTAAAAACGAATACTGCGGGCTAAAGAACCTACAGACGTGGTAGGTGATGTATGTAAGTATAGGATTTGTGGAAAACAGACCGTATGACGTATGACACTAGTCTACGAGATGAAACGGGGTGTGTATGTCGTGCGAGCGTGTAGCTGTATTGGCGGATGAACCTGTGCTAGAGGTGTATGGATGAAGCTTGGTGGATAAAGTTTTTTTTTTTTTTTTTTTTAACTTTATTTAACAATCCACTTGTACCCTTTTTTTTTTTTTTTTTTCGTCAAACTGCCTGATGTGCGAACTATGTGTCTAAGGTATGTATGTAGTGTATGTGATGAGTGTCAAACATGTGCACAAGCAGCAACTTTGTAAGTAATCAACTCAGTAATGGCACCAGGACCCAGCTGCCAGAGTTTAACCTGCTGAGCCCAGATGACTCGCAGCCCCTGTGTGAACTTAGATACAGGTTATGCTGAGACAGGCAATGAGCTCCAACTATGTGACAATGCTGCCCATTGGTGCCAAAACTTGAATTGCATGTGCCTGAACGCAGTGAGGAGAAGCGATCCTCCGGCACACTTCCCCCTCTCTACACACCCTCCTACCCTCCTCCACGTTGCCACGCTCCCCAAACAAACCAGTTATCTTGGAAAACGACCTGAACAGCTTGCAGACTGAAGGGAAAGGTACACCCGGCTTCTCTGAGATCTGACCCGTGCAGGACGCTTGCTGATGACGTCACACCCGGAAGTAGCAGACGTCCGAATGCCGACGTGCTGCCTGGGAGAGCCAGACTGCTTAAGACAGGTACCGGCCCCTCCCACAAATCCAGGCTCGCCTGCGGCCAGCCTTAACACTTAACCATCAATAGTGTGGTTATTTTTTAGCCATATACTACATCAGGGGCAAGTTGAGCCTGTCACAAAGTGCATTTAACCATCTATAGTGTGGTTATTTTTTGATAGTAAGATGCGCGAGTACAAGTGCACGTTTGTAGACACGCTACTGAGAGCATTCCCAAATGTCACAGGGGAACAAGTGGAAGCCCAAGGCGAAGGCAGAGGAGGAGCAAGAGGTCGCCAACGCAGCTGTGTCACGGCCAGCTCCTCTAAAGGGCAGGGTTAGCATGGCAGAGATGTGGAAAAGTTTTGTCACCACGCCACAGCTAACTGCACCACCACCTGATACGGAACGTGTTAGCAGGAGGCAACATTTCAATAACATGGTGGAACAGTACCTGTGCACACCCCTCCACGTACTGACTGATGGTTCGGCCCCATTCAACTTCTGGGTCTCCAAATTGTCCACGTGGCAAGAGCTAGCCTTTTATGCCTTGGAGATGCTGGCCTGCCCGGCGGCCAGCGTTTTGTCTGAACGTGTATTCAGCACGGCAGGGGGCGTCATTACAGACAAACGCAGCCGCCTGTCTACAGCCAATGTGGACAAGCTGACGTTCATAAAAATGAACCAGGCATGGATCCCATAGGACCTGTCCATCCCTTGTGCAGATTAGACATTAACTACCTCCCCTTAACAATATATTATTGTACTCCAGGGCACTTCCTCATTCAATCCTATTTTTATTTTCATTTTACCATTATATTGCGGGGCAACCCAAAGTTGAATGAACCTCTCCTCTGTCTGGGTGCCGGGGTCTAAAAATATCTGACAGTGGCCTGTTCCAGTGGTGGGTGACATGAAGCCTGATTCTCTGCTATGATATGAAGACTGATTCTCTGCTGACATGAAGCCTGAATCTCTGTTAAGGGACCTCTCTCCTTTGTCTGGGTGCCGGGGCCTAAAAATATCTGACAGTGGCCTGTTCCAGTGGTGGGTGACGTGAAGCCTGATTCTCTGCTATGACATGAAGACTGATTCTCTGCTGACATGAAGCCTGAATCTCTGTTATGGGACCTCTCTCCTCTGCCTGGGTGCCTGGGCCTAAACATGTGACAATGGCCTGTTCCAGTGGTGGGTGACGTGAAGCCTGATTCTCTGCTATGACATGAAGACTGATTCTCTGCTGACATGAAGCCTGAATCTCTGTTATGGGACCTCTCTCCTCTGCCTGGGTGCCTGGGCCTAAATATCTCACAATGGACTGTTCCAGTGTTGGGTGACGTAAAGCATGATTCTCTGCTATGACATGCAGACTGATTCTCTGCTGACATGAAGCCAGATTCTCTGTTATGGGACCTCTCTCCTCTGCCTGGGTGCCTGGGCCTAAATATGTGACAATGGACTGTTCCAGTGGTGGGTGACGTAAAGCCTGATTCTCTGCTATGACATGCAGACTGATTCTCTGCTGACATGAAGCCAGATTCTCTGTTACGGGACCTCTCTTCTCTGCCTGGGTGCCTGGGCCTAAATATCTGACAATGGACTGTTCCAGTGTTGGGTGACATGAAGCCTGATTCTCTGCTATGACATGCAGACTCATTCTCTGCTGACATGAAGCCAGATTCTCTGTTACGGGACCTCTCTCCTCTGCCTGGGTGCCTGGGCCTAAATATCTCACAATGGACTGTTCCAGTGTTGGGTGACATGAAGCCTGATTCTCTGCTATGACATGCAGACTGATTCTCTGCTGACATGAAGCCAGATTCTCTGTTACGGGACCTCTCTCCTCTGCCTGGGTGCCTGGGCCTAAATATCTCACAATGAACTGTTCCAGTGTTGGGTGACGTAAAGCATGATTCTCTGCTATGACATGCAGACTGATTCTCTGCTGACATGAAGCCAGATTCTCTGTTATGGGACCTCTCTCCTCTGCCTGGGTGCCTGGGCCTAAATATCTGACAATGGACTGTTTGTCACGGAACCATGAACCAGACGTACAACAAGAGATAAGTGAAAATAAGAAGGCTTTATTGAAAATAAAGCTGTAAAGCAAAAGTCCAAACGGATGGTGAAACCAAGCAGAGTCTTTGCGAAGCCAGAGGTCAGGAACCAGAAGGGTAGTCAGACGAAGCCAGGATCAGGAACCAGCAGGGTAGTCAGACGAAGCCAGGATCAGGAACCAGCAGGGTAGTCAGACGAAGCCAGGATCAGGAACCAGAAGGGTAGTCAGACGAAGCCAGGATCAGGAACCAGCAGGGTAGTCAGACGAAGCCAGGATCAGGAACCAGAAGCAGCAGCAGTCTTAGAAGCATGTGAACACAAGAGGACCAAGCAAGGAACTGAAGCCACAGACCTCCTATATATATGAGCTAGGCATCCAGCTCCTCCCAGGGGAAGGAGGAGCCGCAGGGTGGAAGGCTACAAGAAACCCAGAAACCAAGATGGCCGCCAGCACATGTCAAACGAAGGAGAGCAGCAAGCAGGTAAGACCATGACAGTACCTCCCCCTCAAGGGCCCCTCCTCCGCGGAGCACAAAACGGTTTCTGAGGGAAGCGTGCGTGGAAGGCTCGGAGCAAGGCAGGAGCATGGACATCTGCGGAGGAAACCCAGGAACGCTCCTCTGGACCATAACCACGCCAATGGACCAAAAACTGCAACCGACCGCGGACCAGGCGTGAGTCCAGGATATTGCTCACCTCATATTCCTCACGATTGCCCACTTGGATCGGACGAGGCCGAGGAACCGAGGAAGTGAAACGATTACACACCAGTGGCTTCAACAGGGAGACATGAAACACGTTGGAGATCCGCATGCCAGGAGGAAGCGCAAGGGCATAGGCTACCGGGTTTACCCTGCGAAGCACTCGGAAGGGACCAACAAAGCGAGGCGCCAGCTTGGGAGTGGGCACTCGAAGGTTGAGGTTGCGGGTGGACAACCATACACGGTCTCCGATCTGGTAGGAAGGAGCAGGCGCTCGTCTGCGATCAGCCTGGAGTCTCTGGCGCTGCGCAGAGACCTCAAGGGACTTCTGGATCTGTACCCAAGAAGCACGTAGGACGGAAAGGTGATCCTCCACAGCCGGAATATCCTGGGGAGAGAATACCTCCGGTAACACGGCAGGTTGGAACCCATAATTGGCCATGAAGGGAGATGTCCCAGAGGAAGAGTTCACCGCCGTGTTCCTGGCAAACTCAGCCCAAGGCAGGAGGTCAACCCAATTGTCTTGGTGATCGGAGACATAGCAACGAAGGAATTGCTCCAAGGCCTGATTGGATCGTTCTGCGGCCCCATTGGACTGAGGGTGGTAGGCCGAGGAGAAGGAGAGATGAATCCCCAACTGGGAGCAAAAGGCGCGCCAGAACCTGGACACAAACTGACTCCCCCGATCCGACACAATCTCCTTAGGCAAACCGTGCAACCGGAAGACCTCCCTGGCAAAAATCGTGGCCAACTCTTGTGCAGAGGGTAACTTCTTGAGAGGAACACAGTGGCACATTTTGGAAAACCGATCCACAATCATGAGAATGACCGTATGGCCTCGGGATGCAGGGAGGTCCACAATGAAATCCATCCCCAGGTGTGACCATGGGCGCTCCCCGGTGGCTATGGGTTGCAGAAGGCCCAACGGAAGGTGCCGAGGGGACTTACTCTGGGCACAAACGGAGCATGCCGCTACATATGCGGCAATGTCGGAACGTAGGGAAGGCCACCAGAACAGACGTGAAACAGCCCAGGACAGCTGATTCTTTCCAGGATGCCCCGCGGTCTTGGAGTTATGGTAGGTTCGCAACAACCGAGTGCGCAACTCCTCAGGCACAAAACATCTGCCGTTGGGTCTCCCAGAGGGAGCACCAGATTGAGCCGCCAAAATCTGCTCACCCAGGGGAGAGGTCAGGCTGGTGCGAATGGCGGCCAGGATCTGATTCGGAGGTATGACCGAAGTCGGAATCGACTCCCCCCTGGACAGCTCGGAGTACTGCCGTGATAAGGCATCCGCCCTGATGTTCTTGGAACCGGGTAGGTAGGAGACCACGTAATTAAAACGTGACAAGAACAGAGCCCATCTGGCCTGACGTGGTGTCAATCTCTTGGCCTCAGAAAGGTAGGTCAGATTCTTGTGGTCCGTCAGGATGAGAACCGGAACCACCGAACCCTCGAGCAAGTGCCTCCATTCTTTAAGGGCCTGCACGATGGCCAATAACTCCCTGTCACCAATCTGATAGTTGCACTCCGCGGAAGACAGTTTCCGGGAGTAAAACCCACAAGGAAGCAGAGGACCCTCTGGTGTTCTACGCTGAGACAGAAGGGCGCCTACTCCCGTCTCAGACTCATCCACCTCGAGGACAAAGGGCAACCCAGGGTTGGGATGCGACAGAATCGGAGCTGACACAAAGGCGGACTTTAGGGCCTCAAAAGCTCGGATGGCCTCGAGCGGCCAGACCTGGGAATTACTGCCCTTCCTGGTCAGATCCGTGAGAGGCTTGGCCAGCATGGAAAAGTCCCTGATGAACTTCCGATAATAATTGGCGAAGCCCAAAAAGCGCTGCAGGGAACGAAGACCACTGGGCTGGGGCCACTGTAAGACAGCCGAAACCTTCTCAGGATCCATGGAGAACCCCTCAGCGGAAATGATGTAACCTAAGAAGGTTACCTGGGATCGGTGAAATTCGCATTTCTCAAGCTTACCGAACAGCTTGTTCTCTCGTAACCGTTGCAACACTCGTCTGACATCCAGAATGTGGGCCTCCATGGATTCAGAATATACCAAGATGTCATCCAAATAGACTACCACACACTGCTGCAACAGGTCACGGAAAACATCGTTGATGAATTCCTGAAAGACTGCGGGCGCATTGCACAACCCAAAGGGCATAACCAAGGATTCGTAATGACCGGTCCTGGTGTTAAACGCGGTCTTCCACTCATCGCCCGCCTTGATCCTTACCAGGTTATATGCCGCCCTCAGGTCGAGTTTGGTAAAGACCGTGGCCCCTTTAAGGCGATCGAACAGCTCGGAAATCAAGGGTATCGGGTAAGCGTTCTTGATCGTGATGCGATTGAGACCCCTGTAATCGATGCAAGGCCTCAACTCACCGCCCTTCTTTTTCACAAAGAAAAATCCAGCCCCTGCCGGGGACGAAGATTTGCGAATGTGTCCGCGTGAAAGCGCCTCCCTCACGTACTCCTCCATGGCCTCATTCTCCGCTACCGACAGTGGATAGACTTTGCCACGAGGAGGAACGGCACCAGATTGTAACTCTATGGCACAATCGTATGGGCGGTGCGGAGGTAGGGCAACCGCGCGCACCTTATCGAATACATCCCGGTACTCCTCGTATTCAGGAGGCAACAGAGAGTCCGAGGAAGTACACAGCAACTTGACAGACCCATGGATGCAACTAGCCCCACACTGCGGTGACCACGAGAGGATCTCGACCGATCTCCAATCGAAAGTCGGATTATGCTTCTGGAGCCAGGGGTACCCCAAGACCACCGAGTAGTGTGGAGACGAAATAACCTGGAGGCAGACCGACTCTCTGTGAACGGCACCAATGGCTATCCCCACTGGAAGGGTCTCATGAGTCACGTGTGGCGGCAGAAGGGGTCTGCCGTCTATCGCCTCAAGAGCCAGTGGGGAACCTCGAGCCTGCAGAGGAATGGAATTGGCGGCAGCGAACACACTATCAATGAACAAACCACCAGCACCAGAGTCCACCAACGCCTGGGTCGTCACCGAGCCCCCGACCCAGGAGAGGACAACAGTGATCAGTGGTTTGTCAACACGGGAAACCGGGGACGAGGAGACTCCACCCAAGATCTGCCCCCGACAGGATCTCAGGGTACGAGCGTTTCCCGGACGGTTCGGACATGCCAACCGAAAATGCCCACCGAGACCACAGTACATGCATCGGCCCTCGCGTCTCCGGAGTGCCCTCTCCCCCTCGGACAGGCGAGCAAACCCCAGCTGCATGGGTTCACCCCGAGACAAGTCATCCCCAGGAGGCGTGGGAGGAGAGGGAGGCACGGGTGGGACAGCAAACGTAGGCACCAATCTGTTAGAAGACCTCCGCAGGTTCTCCTTAAAGGAAGGTCTCTCCCTGAGTCTGGTGTCAATCAAAATCAGGAAAGAAATAAGAGACTCGAGCTCAACTGGTAGGTCCTTAGCTGCAACCTCATCCTTCAAGGCATCCGAGAGACCATGAGAGAAAGCAGCGACCAGAGCCTCATTATTCCAGCCCACCTCTGCTGCCAGGGTACGAAACTCAATGGCGTATTCAGCTACGGATCGTGAACCCTGTCTGATGGACATAAGGAGCTTCGCAGCAGAGGCAGCACGAGCCGGCACATCGAATACCTTCCGAAGAGAAGCAACAAAACCGGAAAACTCGGCAACCACCGGATTGTTGTTCTCCCATAAAGGGCTGGCCCAGGCCAAGGCCTTGTCCGAGAGCAGCGAGATCAAGAAGCCCACCTTTGATCTCTCAGTAGGAAAGGCATGTGGCAGCAACTCGAAATAAATGCCCACCTGGTTAAGGAAACCTCGGCACTGAGTTGGCTCTCCCCCAAAGCGCTGTGGAAGAGGGGCAGAACCGGTCATACCCCGAAACACCGCAGGCGCAACAACAGGTGTCGGGGTAGACTCTGGCGCAACAACCGGAGCGGCAGTAGGAGCGAGCCCAGGAGCGACAACCGACCCATCGGCAACGGGAGCGAAATGAGCCGTGCGTTCAAGCAGGGTTTGCAACGCCACAGCGAACCGACCCAACAGGTGATCCTGCTGATCAAGTCTGGCAACCAGCGTGGGTAGCGAGGATGGCCCTGTACCGTCAGAATTCATGGCTTGGTCCTAATGTCACGGAACCATGAACCAGACGTACAACAAGAGATAAGTGAAAATAAGAAGGCTTTATTGAAAATAAAGCTGTAAAGCAAAAGTCCAAACGGATGGTGAAACCGAGCAGAGTCTTTGCGAAGCCAGAGGTCAGGAACCAGAAGGGTAGTCAGACGAAGCCAGGATCAGGAACCAGCAGGGTAGTCAGACGAAGCCAGGATCAGGAACCAGAAGGGTAGTCAGACGAAGCCAGGATCAGGAACCAGCAGGGTAGTCAGACGAAGCCAGGATCAGGAACCAGAAGCAGCAGCAGTCTTAGAAGCATGTGAACACAAGAGGACCAAGCAAGGAACTGAAGCCACAGACCTCCTATATATATGAGCTAGGCATCCAGCTCCTCCCAGGGGAAGGAGGAGCCGCAGGGTGGAAGGCTACAAGAAACCCAGAAACCAAGATGGCCGCCAGCACATGTCAAACGAAGGAGAGCAGCAAGCAGGTAAGACCATGACACTGTTCCAGTGTTGGGTGAGGTGAAGCCTGATTCTCTGCTATGACATGAAGACTGATTCTCTGCTGACATGAAGCCAGATTCTCTGTTACGGGACCTCTCTCCTCTGCCTGGGTGCCTGGGCCTAAATATCTGACAATGGACTGTTCCAGTGTTGGGTGACGTGAAGCCTGATTATCTGCTATGACATGAAGACTGATTCTCTGCTGACATGAAGCCAGATTCTCTGTTACGGGACCTCTCTCCTCTGCCTGGGTGCCTGGGCCTAAATATATGACAATGGACTGTTACAGTGGTGGGTGACGTGAAGCCAGATTCTCTGCTATGACATGCAGACTGATTCTCTGCTGACATGAAGCCAGATTCTCTGTTACGGGACCTCTCTCCTCTGCCTGGGTGCCGGGGCCTAAATATATGACAATGGACTGTTACAGTGGTGGGTGACGTGAAGCCTGATTCTCTGCTATGACATGCAGACTGATTCTCTGCTGACATGAAGCCAGATTCTCTGTTACGGGACCTCTCTCCTCTGCCTGGGTGCCTGGGCCTAAATATCTCACAATGGACTGTTCCAGTGTTGGGTGACGTAAAGCATGATTCTCTGCTATGACATGCAGACTGATTCTCTGCTGACATGAAGCCAGATTCTCTGTTATGGGACCTCTCTCATCTGCCTGGGTGCCTGGGCCTAAATATCTGACAATGGACTGTTCCAGTGTTGGGTGACGTGAAGCCAGATTCTCTGCTATGACATGAAGACTGATTCTCTGCTGACATGAAGCCAGATTCTCTGTTACGGGACCTCTCTCCTCTGCCTGGGTGCCTGGGCCTAAATATATGACAATGGACTGTTACAGTGGTGGGTGACGTGAAGCCTGATTCTCTGCTATGACATGCAGACTGATTCTCTGCTGACATGAAGCCAGATTCTCTGTTACGGGACCTCTCTCCTCTGCCTGGGTGCCGGGGCCTAAATATATGACAATGGACTGTTACAGTGGTGGGTGACGTGAAGCCAGATTCTCTGTTATGGCATGAAGACTGATTCTCTGCTGACGTGAAGCCAGATTCTCTGCTATGGGACCTCTCTCCAATTGATATTGGTTAATTTTTATTTATTTTATTTTTATTTTAATTCATTTCCCTATCCACATTTGTTTGCAGGGGATTTACCTACATGTTGCTGCCTTTTGCAGCCCTCTAGCTCTTTCCTGGGCTGTTTTACAGCCTTTTTAGTGCCGAAAAGTTCGGGTCCCCATTGACTTCAATGAGGTTCGGGACGAAGTTCGGGTCGGGTTCGGACCCCGAACCCGAACATTTCCGGGAAGTTCGGCCGAACTTCTCGAACCCGAACATCCAGGTGTTCGCTCAACTCTATTCAAGATATCTCCTACACCAAATACAAAGGTGCCTAATAAGTCCTCAGGTAATGACTATCTTGCTAATCCTTTGTCTTGCATAAACGTGATAATTCCTCAAATACTCGGCTGTATACAGTGGCGTCGCCAGGGGGGGGTCCAGAGGGGGCCCCGCCCCCCCCTACATCATGCTGTGCTTCCCCCCCTAACTAAAATGCCCCCCCCCTAAGTGAGCCGCCGGAGCCGCCGCCGGGCACAGGGAGATGAGCGCTTCCATTGCGCTCATCTCCATTGTAATCTGCCTGTGCCAGCGGAGGTGCAGGGGAGGGAGAGGCGTGTCCTTTTCTCTTCCTCTGATAGGCTGCAGGCACTAGGCCGGCAGCCTATCAGAGGCCGGCGCAGGCGGAGCAATGACGTCATCGCGCCGCCTGAGCCTTACAGCGCGGGACACAGGAAGAGTCTGCATCGCATCGCTGACACTAAGGTAAGTATAAGTGTTTTATTTTTTGTTTTTTTTACAATAGTGTTACTGGCATTTTGGGGGGGCTTATTACAATGGGGGGGGACTTAATACTGGCACATGATGGGGGGGACTTAAAACTGGCACATGATGATGGGGGGGACTTAATTCTGGCACATGATGGGGGGGACTTAATACTGACACATGATGATGGGGGGACTTAATACTGCCACATAATGGGGGGGACTTAATACTGGCACATGATGGGGGGGGCTTAATACTGGCACATGATGATGGGGGGGACTTAATACTGCCACATGATGGGGGGGACTTAATACTGGCACATGATGGGGGGGGCTTAATACTGGCACATGATGGGGGGGCTTAATACTGGCACGATGGGGGGCTTAATACTGGCACATGATGGGGGGGCTTAATACTGGAACATGGGGAGGCATAATACTGGCACATAATGGGGGGGCTTAATACTGGCACGTAATGGGGGGCTTATTACTGGCACGTAATGGGGGGGCTTATTACTAGCATGTAATGGGGGGCTTATTACTGGCACGTGATGGGGGGCTTATTACTGGCACATTGGGGGGCTTATTACTGGCACGTGATGGGGGTTTATTACTGGCACGTGATGGGGGTTTATTACTGGCACGTGATGGGGGGCTTATTACTAGCACGTAATGGGGGGCTTATTACTGGCACGTGATGGGGGGCTTATTACTGGCACGTGATGGGGGGATTATTACTGGCACGTAATGGAGGGGCTTATTACTAGCACGAAATGGGGGGCTTATTACTGGCACGTGATGGGGGGCTTATTACTGGCACGTGATGGGGGGCTTATTACTGGCACGTAATGGGGGGCTTATTACTGGCATGTGATGGGGGGCTTATTACTGACACGTGATGGGGGGCTTATTACTAGCACGTAATGGGGGGGCTTATTACTGGCACGTGATGGGGGCTCTTGTTACTGGCACGTGATGGGGGCTTATTACTGGCACATTGGGGGGCTCTTGTTACTGGCAGTGCCACGTTATTGAGGGCACTTATTGCTGGCACATTATTGGTGGGCACTATAGGGGCATCTACTGAGGCCACAAAGAAGGGGTGTTTTATATGGAGGGCTCTGTACAGTAGCATTTTATACTGGGACACATTATGGTGGGTACTATGGAGAAGGGGAGACAGGAGTACTATGGAGTCATCAACGGGGGGCACTAAGAAGGGGTATTTTAAACTTGCAAATTATGGGGGACACTGAGGGCATCTACTGGGGCACGATATATGGGGCATTTTATACTGGTACATTATGGGGGGCACTAGCAGGAAGGGGGGAGAGGAGCACTATGGAGGCATTTACTGGGGCACTATATAGGGGTATTTTATACTGGCACATTATGGGGGACATTAGCTCAACTGGGGGCATAAGGGGGTATGTTTTGCACATTATAAGGAGAATTATTTCTACTGGGGGGCATTATGGTGGGTTTTATTACTCCCCCATGGTATGACCCCCTAGTAGCAGCACCAGCATCTCCCTGCTCTGCTATCCCTATGCCCCTTCTCCAAATCCTTATTATGAAATCTTTCTCATTAGGATAAAACACAACATCAGCTCCGCCGAGCCCCCGGCCAAGTGTTGAAGTGGCGTCCGAGATCCCCAAGGGCCAAGCCAAGTAACTGTAAGTGTTCATGTGAAATATGTTTATTTTATTTTATATATGTACACTCCTGTGAGAGGCGGGGAGGGAGATCTGTGGATGACACTGTTATAGGGAGGGAGATCTGTGGATGACACTGTTATAGGGAGGGAGATCTGTGGATGACACAGTTATGGAGGGGGAAATGGGGATGACACTGTCATGGGGTGGATCTGTGGATGACACATATAGCATAAGATGCTATATACGGTATGTGGCATCCACAGATCCCCCCCATAGCAGTGTCACCCACAGATCCCCCTCTCTTTAAAAGTGTCATCCACAGACAGCTGCACTTTTCTTCCCTGTTGCGGTTTTAGGTATTGGGTAAAGTATTGCAGCATTTCTAAGCGTACTTGTGTAAATGTATCGTTGTTATAGCTCCCCCCCCCCCCCCTACTTTTGTCCTGGCCCCCAGTGTGCCCCCCCAAAATTTGAAAGCTAGAGACGCCACTGGCTGTATATTAGACATTGGTCACCCTGGAAGAGCGATCTATAGTAGTGGATTGCTCACCTCTAGGAAGAATACTTGCAGGCCTTAACCCTGGGATATGGAACCGACAGGGACAGAGTAGAGAGGCTAGGAAGGGGCCTCCCTCCAGATATTCAGCTACATCGCTGTTGCTTTCTTGTAGGCTCATAAGAGAACTGCATTCAACTGAACTCTCACTTGGATTCACCTAAACCAGGAACTGAACTGAACTGAACTGAACAGCACACAACTACACAGGACACATGACTGCACTTGACTGCACACGACTGCACACATTTTCACATGACTGCACAGCCTAACTTAGGTCTGAGCTAAGCTATTTATACACACTGACACTGCTCCATCTAGTCGAGAAACAAGTGTAGTGCACACTGACTAGGCCTGCATAAAGAATACTTGCATGTAAAATCACATTGTGACATGGAGAATATGATAGGAGATAGTACGTATAGAAAATGAGGGGGCACACACACATGGGAAACACTGGATGATTAGGTAAATATTATTTAATATTCTAAAAACAGACCCCTAAAATATACATAAAACCTATCATGTGACAACCTATAAATTCACATATATATCAATACTGATGGCAAAATCGTATATGCGCTGGCGTGAACAATGCTGTGGGTATGGTGAAATCACATACAGTCCGTACAAGCAATATCTCAATTCAAGTGTAGATGCAAAATCGTATATGCACCGGCATGAACACTACTGAAGGTATAGTGGCATATAGTCCATACAAGCAATGTCCCAATGAGTGTAGAAAAAGGGACCGCACAATGTGTTCCAATTGTTGTGATGGTGTTGGATATCCAGAGAATCACACCAGTGATTCTATGAACTGTGTCCACTTGTAATGGAAAACTAATGTCCAATGTTCAGAGATCAGTAAAGCACATTTGGATAGACTTCCCAGTTACTTACAGTATCCAGCCGCTTGTGCACCCGGTCTCTCCCCTCCTTGCTGCCTGGCCGCAGCACTGATTACCCAGGTGGCCGTACCTGGCTGACTGTGGCGTCCCACGTGACCTGGTGATCTGGGGTTCCGGGCGGACGCTTAGATGACGTCACTGCTGTGCGGCGGCAATTTCGAATTCGGAAGTGTATCTCTTGCGCTTACAACTTGGTATCCAGTTTCTTTAGTCTTTAACTTGAATCCACGCTCACTCTGTACTGCCAGAAGCGTTTCAGGGTCTTACACCCCTTCCTCAGTGGCCACTGAGTGAGTGGATTCTCACTCCTTTTAAATGGTATTGACCCACCCACAATTGTGCTTTTTTCAGCTTGTTCCAATATGTGGAGTGGATTTGGTTGCTATTACATTATGATTTGTACTTAAAACATAAATAAAAAGGACATGATAATAAATATTACTCCCCATATATTGTTAAAACATTAAAACACTGTTCTTAGAGTAGGACTGCAAGGTCAGAGATACATTTCGAGGAAAAACGCATCAAAACCGCAGCCATGTGAACTGCGGTTTACATGCGGTTTCTGTGATTCAATGTTCTATGGGGCAAAGTGATCCCTCCCAAGGGACTTGGACCAAAACCGCATCAATATCTTTAAGTCTTATCTGCGGCTATATGATTTGTTGGTTTATTCCTCAGAATTCGTGTACTGTTAGGGTAATTGATAGTTGTGTATAGGAGGAGACGTCCCGTGGGGAGGGGAATCACAGTATCAATTATTGATCAAACTGCGATATCTCATCCCCACCGGACAACCCCCCATAATCACAGGAAACCGAAAACCTCCATCTCGGCATTTAGACCCCTCGGCATAATGGTATCATACTCGAAGATTCTACGAGATTCCTGTCGGGACATGTGTGCAATATGGTTGCCTCCTCTCCACATTTTTTTGACCCTTTCTATGGCAGTAAATTTTAGGCCAGTTGGGTCACAATTATGTTGAATTTTAAAATGTTTCGATAGGGAGTGTGTTTCTAAACCTTTCTTGATATTCGCCACATGTTCAGCTACCCTCTTTTTAAGTGTCCTTTTGGTCCTGCCTATATATTGTTTCCTGCACCCACATTCCAACAGATATATAACATCTGTAGAATCACAGGTTAGGCATTCCTGTATCTCTACACTGAAGGAATTTGTTGTGGATTTTAAAAAGAGGGTAGCTGAACATGTGGCGAATATCAAGAAAGGTTTAGAAACACACTCCCTATCGAAACATTTTAAAATTCAACATAATTGTGACGCAACTGGCCTAAAATTTACTGCCATAGAAAGGGTCAAAAAAATGTGGAGAGGAGGCAACCATATTGCACACATGTCACGACAGGAATCTCGTAGAATCTTCGAGTATGATACCATTATGCCGAGGGGTCTAAATGCCGAGATGGAGGTTTTCGGTTTCCTGTGATCATGGGGGGTTGTCCGGTGGGGATGAGATATCGCAGTTTGATCAATAATTGATACTGTGATTCCCCTCCCCACGGGACGGCTCCTCCTATACACAACTATCAATTACCCTAACAGTACAGGAATTCTGAGGAATAAACCAACAAATCATATAGCCGCAGATAAGACTTAAAGATATTGATGCGGTTTTGGTCCAAGTCCCTTGGGAGGGATCACTTTGCCCCATAGAACATTGAATCACAGAAACCGCATGTAAACCGCAGTTCACATGGCTGCGGTTTTGATGCGTTTTTCCTCGAAATGTATCTCTGACCTTGCAGTCCTACTCTAAGAACAGTGTTTTAATGTTTTAACAATATATGGGGAGTAATATTTATCATCATGTCCTTTTTATTTATGTTTTAAGTACAAATCATAATGTAATAGTAACCAAATCCACTCCACATATTGGAACAAGCTGAAAAAAGCACAATTGTGGGTGGGTCAATACCATTTAAAAGGAGTGAGAATCCACTCACTCTGTGGCCCCTGAGGAAGGGGTGTAAGACTCTGAAACGCGTCTGGCAGTACAGAGTGAGCGTGGATTCAAGTTAAAGACTAAAGAAACTGGATACCAAGTTGTAAGCGCAAGAGATACACTTCCGAATTCGAAATTGCCGCCGCACAGCAGTGACGTCATCTAAGCGTCCGCCCGGAACCCCAGATCACCAGGTCACGTGGGACGCCACAGTCAGCCAGGTACGGCCACCTGGGTAATCAGTGCTGCGGCCAGGCAGCAAGGAGGGGAGAGACCGGGTGCACAAGCGGCTGGATACTGTAAGTAACTGGGAAGTCTATCCAAATGTGCTTTACTGATCTCTGAACATTGGACATTAGTTTTCCATTACAAGTGGACACAGTTCATAGAATCACTGGTGTGATTCTCTGGATATCCAACACCATCACAACTATTGGAACACATTGTGCGGTCCCTTTTTCTACACTCATTGGGACATTGCTTGTATGGACTATATGCCACTATACCTTCAGTAGTGTTCATGCCGGTGCATATACGATTTTGCATCTACACTTGAATTGAGATATTGCTTGTACGGACTGTATGTGATTTCACCATACCCACAGCATTGTTCACGCCAGCGCATATACGATTTTGCCATCAGTATTGATATATATGTGAATTTATAGGTTGTCACATGATAGGTTTTATGTATATTTTAGGGGTCTGTTTTTAGAATATTAAATAATATTTACCTAATCATCCAGTGTTTCCCATGTGTGTGTGCCCCCTCATTTTCTATACGTACTACTTTCCTTCCAGGTCCTGAGGGTAGGACCAGAGGGTGAGCACCTATCCATACGTGACAGGGGTGAGCCGCTGTATTCCATATACGATTTTTTATGATAGGAGATACAATACAAAATACAGGCATATCACATGACATTAATACATGATAAAAGCACTTTTGCGGGGCCCACGGTTACTTGAGTGGGACACTGCATTATTATAACTAAAAAGTGGATTGAAAGTGACCCACCCTTGGTGGCAGATTGGAGGAGATCAGTGGAAAATATGATAAAGATAGAGAGGATAATATGCAATAATAGGGGAATGAAGTACTATTTCTATAAGTTTTGGAAAGGATGGTTAACCAATAAGAATGCCCGATAATACAGGGTGGGCCATTTATATGGATACACCTTAATAAAATGAAAATGGTTGGTGAAATTAACTTCCTGTTTGTGGCACATTAGTATATGTGAGGGGGGAAACTTTTCAAGATGGGTGGTGACCATGGCGGCCATTTTGAAGTCGGCCATTTTGAATCCAACTTTTGTTTTTTCAATGGGAAGAGGGTCATGTGACACATCAAACTTATTGGGAATTTCACAAGAAAAACAATGGTGTGCTTGGTTTTAACGTAACTTTATTCTTTCATGAGTTATTTACAAGTTTCTCTTTGTTTACAGCCATTGACATGTCGCCGAGGTTAACACGTGAGGAGCGGATAGAAATTGTGTTGATGTCTGGTGAACGCAGGAACCGGGTCATTGCAGCAGATTTCAATGCAAGACACCCTACGAGACCACCCATCTCCCATGCTACAGTTAGCAAACTGCTTGCTAAGTTTCGTGAAACTGGTTCAGTGTTGGATTTGCCAAAATGTGGACGCATGAAATCTGTCTCTAATGAAGAAACATCAGTGGCTGTCCTAGCTTCATTCAGCAAGAGCCCACAGCGTAGCACTCGCCGCATGTCACTGGAGAGTGGCATTAGTCGAACATCCCTTCGGCAGATATTAGTTACTCACAAATGGCACCCTTACAAACTCCAGCTACTGCAGCATCTCAACGAGGATGACCCAGATCGGCGCACTGAATTTGCAGAATGGGCAAAACAAAAATTGGAACAGGACCCTCAGTTTACGCAGAAGATTTTGTTCAGTGATGAGGCAAACTTTTATGTGAATGGTGAAGTTAACAAACAAAACCACCGCTATTGGTCTGACACTAACCCACATTGGATAGATCCCTTCAAGACTGTTGGAACAAAAAAATGTATGGTATGGTGTGGTATATGGGGTTCAAAGATAGTGGAGCCATTCTTCATCAATGGAAACCTCAAGGCCACTGGATATGCGAAATTGCTACATGATGATGTGTCTCTTTATGCACTGAAGCTGGCACGTTCCCTGAGTTTTTCCAGCAAGATGGTGCACCACCACATTATGGGTGTCAGGTCCGAGCATTCCTAGATGAACAGTTTCCTGGAAAGTGGATTGGTCGTCGTGGGCCAGTTGAATGGCCCCCAAGGTCTCCCGATTTGACCCCCTTAGACTTTTATCTTTGGCGTCATCTGAAGGCAATTGTCTATGCTGTGAAGATACGAGATGTGCAGCACCTGAAACGACGGATACTGGAAGCCTGTGCTAGCATTTCTCCTGCGGTGTTGCTATCAGTGTGTGAAGAGTGGGAGAATAGGGTTGCATTGACAATCCAACACAATGGGCAGCACATTGAACACATTTTATAAGTGGTCAGAAACTTGTAAATAACTCATGAAAGAATAAAGTTACGTTAAAACCAAGCACACCATTGTTTTTCTTGTGAAATTCCCAATAAGTTTGATTTGTCACATGACCCTCTTCCTATTGAAAAAACTAAAGTTGAATTCAAAATGGCCAACTTCAAAATGGCCGCCATGGTCACCACCCATCTTGAAAAGTTTCCCCCCTCACATATACTAATGTGCCACAAACAGGAAGTTGATGTCACCAAACATTCCCATTTTATTAAGGTGTATCCATATAAATGGCCCACCCTGTAGATTAGGAGTTTGAAGATGATTTATGACCACATGTGGGGTGCATTTTCTTCTGTTTCCCCTTGTCAAAATGAAAAATTTGTGTCTAAAGCGACATTTTATTGGAAATGTAAGTTTTCATTTTTAAACCAAGTGTTTCTAAATTCTATGAAATGTAAATTCTATGAAATGCTTGTTGGATCAAAACATGCACTTCACCCCTCAGTCTTTCCTAAATAGAGTCACTGTTTGGTGGTTTCCTTTCTAGGGATATCTCAGGGTCTCTTCAAATGTGACATAACACCTGAAACACTCCAGCAAAATCTGCCCTCCCAAAACAATATTGCAGTCCTTTCCTTCTGAACTCTGCCATGTGTCCATGAAGAGACGTACAACCACATATGGGCAGGGACTGGCTGGCAAATATTCCCTGGGGGGCAAGCACACAGGACTGGCCCATGTATAGCGGCACCCCCCCCCCCCCCCCCTTAGTCTACCATATAAAGGCAGTATAGGTAAATGGGCTTTAACCACTTAAGGACCACAGGTTTATACCCCCCTAGTGACCAGGCCCTTTTTTACAAATCGGCACTCCACAACTTTAGCGGTTTATTGCTCGGTCATGCAACTTACCACCCAAATGAATTTTACCTTCTTTTCTTCTCACTAATAGAGCTTTCATTTGGTGGTATTTCATTGCTGCTGACATTTTTACTTTTTTTCTTATTAATTGAAATTTACCGATTTTTTTTTTGCAAGAAAATGACATTTTTCACTTTCAGTTGTAAAATTTTGCAAAAAAAACGACATCCATATATAAATTTTTCTCTAAATTTATTGTTCTACATGTCTTTGATAAAAAAAAATGTTTGGGTAAAAAAAAAATGGTTTGGGTAAAAGTTATAGCGTTTACAAACTATGGTACAAAAATGTGAATTTCCGCTTTTTGAAGCAGCTCTGTCTTTCTGAGCACCTGTCATGTTTCCTGAGGTTCTACAATGGCCAGACAGTACAAACACCCCACAAATGACCCCATTTCGGAAAGTAGACACCCTAAGGTATTCGCTGATGGGCATAGTGAGTTCATAGAACTTTTTATTTTTTGTCACAAGTTAGCGAAAATTATGTTTTTTTTTTTTTTCTTACAAAGTCTCATATTCCACTAACTTGTGACAAAAAATAAAAACTTCCATGAACTTACTATGCCCATCACGAAATACCTTGGGGTGTCTTCTTTCCAAAATGGAGTCACTTGTGGGCTAGTTATACTGCCCTGGCATTTTAGGGGCCCAAATGCGTGCGAAGTAGTTTGAAATCACAATGTGTAAAAAATGGCCGGTGAAATCCGAAAGGTGCTCTTTGGAAAGTGGGCCCCTTTGCCCACCTAGGCTGCAAAAAAGTGTCACACATGTGGTATTGCCGTACTCAGGAGAAGTTGGGCAATTTTTTTTTTGGGGTGTCATTTTACATATACCCATGCTGGGTGAGAGAAATATCTTGGCAAAAGACAACTTTTCCAATTTTTTTTATACAAAGTTGGCATTTGACCAAGATATTTATCTCACCCAGCATGGGTATATGTAAAATGACACCCCAAAACACATTGCCCAACTTCTCCTGAGTACGGCAATACCACATGTGTGACACTTTTTTGCAGCCTAGGTGGGCAAAGGGGCCCACATTCCAAAGAGCACCTTTAGGATTTCACAGGTCATTTTTTACACATTTTGATTTCAAACTACTTACCACACATTAGGGCCCCTAGAATGCCAGGGCAGTATAACTATCCCACAAGTGACCCCATTTTGGAAAGAAGACACCCCAAGGTATTCCATGAGGGGCATGGCGAGTTCCTAGAATTTTTTATTTTTTGTCACAAGTTAGCGGAAAATTATGATTTTTTTTTTATTTTTCTTACAAAGTCTCATATTCCACTAACTTGTGACAAAAAATAAAAACTTCCATGCACTCACTATGCCCATCACGAAATACCTGGGGGTGTCTTCTTTCCAAAATGGGGTCACTTGTGGGGTAGTTATACTGCCCTGGCATTTTAGGGGCCCGAATGCGTGAGAAGTAGTTTGAAATCAAAATCTGTAAAAAATGGCCGGTGAAATCCGAAAGGTGCTCTTTGGAATGTGGGCCCCTTTGCCCACCTAGGCTGCAAAAAAGTGTCACACATGTGGTATTGCCGTACTCAGGAGAAGTTGGGCAATGTGTTTTGGGGTGTCATTTTACATATACCCATGCTGGGTGAGAGAAATATCTCGGCAAACGACAACTTTTCCCATTTTTTTATACAAAGTTGGCATTTGACCGAGATATTTCTCTCACCCAGCATGGGTATATGTAAAATGACACCCAAAAACACATTCCCCAACTTCTCCTGAGTACGGCGATACCAGATGTGTGACACTTTTTTGCAGCCTAGATGCGCAAAGGGGCCCACATTCCATTTAGGAGGGCATTTTTAGACATTTGGATCCCAGACTTCTTCTCACGCTTTGGGGCCCCTAAAATGCCAGGGCAGTATAAATACCCCACATGTGACCCCATTTTGGAAAGAAGACACCCCAAGGTATTCAATGAGGGGCATGGCAAGTTCATCGAATTTTTTTTTTTTTTGCACAAGTTAGCGGAAATTGATTTTTTTTTGTTTTTTCTCACAAAGTCTCCCTTTCCGCTAACTTGGGACAAAAATTTCAATCTTTCATGGACTCAATATGCCCCTCAGCGAATACCTTGGGGTGTCTACTTTCCGAAATGGGGTCACATGTGGGGTATTTATACTGCCCTGGCATTTTAGGGGCCTTAAAGCGTGAGAAGAAGTCTGGAATATAAATGTCTAAAAAATTTTACGCATTTGGATTCCGTGAGGGGTATGGTGAGTTCATGTGAGACTTTGTAAGAAAAAAATAATAATTTCCGCTAACTTGGGCCAAAAAAATGTCTGAATGGAGCCTTACAGGGGGGTGATCAATGACAGGAGGGTGATCAATGACAAGGGGGTGATCAGGGAGTCTATATGGGGTGATCACCCCCCTGTCATTGATCACCCCCCCCTGTAAGGCTCCATTCAGACGTCCGTATGTTTTTTACGAATCCACAGATACATGGATCGGATCCGCAAAACACATACGGACATCTGAATGGAGCCTTACAGGGGGGTGATCAATGACAGGGGGGTGATCAATGACAGGAGGGTGATCAGGGAGTCTATATGGGGTGATCACCCCCCTGTCATTGATCACCCCCCTGTAAGGCTCCATTCAGACGTCCGTATGTTTTTTACGGATCCACGGATACATGGATCGGTTCCGCAAAACACATACGGACATCTGAATGGAGCCTTACAGGGGGGTGATCAATGACAGGGGGGTGATCAATGACAGGGGGGTGATCAGGGAGTCTATATGGGGTGATCACCCCCCTGTCATTGATCACCCCCCTGTAAGGCTCCATTCAGATGTCCATATGATTTTTACGGATCCACGGATACGTGGATCGGATCCGCAAAACACATACGGACATCTGAATGGAGCCTTACAGGGGGGTGATCAATGACAGGGGGGTGATCAATGACAGGAGGGTGATCAGGGAGTCTATATGGGGTGATCACCCCCCTGTCATTGATCACCCCCCTGTAAGGCTCCATTCAGACGTCCGTATGATTTTTACGGATCCACTGATACATGGATCGGATCCGCAAAACACATACGGACATCTGAATGGAGCCTTACAGGGGGGTGATCAATGACAGGGGGGTGATCAATGACAGGGGGGTGATCAGGGAGTCTATATGGGGGTTGACGCCATCCTGGAGGAGACTCAGCATGGGTAATTGTCCTTTTTCCTGTATTGTATGAATTCCATGTATGCATTTTTTGACTAATCATGTTGAAGGGATAGGGACTTCTGTCCACTGTATGTCTCCTCCAGCGATGTTGCTTTTTATCTCCTGCACTGATTCTTTTAATCATGTATGTTATTAAATTATAGTGTGTTTTGTAATAAAGAATTAATTAGTACCAGCGGTCTGGCATTTTTCTATGTAGGTTATGTATGTATTGTACTGCCAAAGGCTTGGGCATTACCTGAATAAGGATTTATTCTATGGTTGAGGTATATATTTTGGTTGGTGATCGGAACAAGGTGCCTGCTCAAATCATTGAGCAGGCACCTTGGGTCAATGCATGGGGGGTCAAACCTGTGGTTTGCGGCTTTTATTGGAGGTTGCGGCGGAAGTGGGAGGTGCCATCGGGTCCCCGTGCGGCTGTACAGGGGACCTGATGGCATGGAAGGCAGCGCGATGCCTTCCTTAGGCATTGGCGCTGCCTTCCGGTGACGAGCCTGTGAGATCCAGCCCCCTGGATCTCACAGGCCGAAAGCTGTATGAGTAATACACACTGTATTACTCATACAGCCAATGCATTCCAATACAGAAGTATTGGAATGCATTGGAAAGGGGATCAGACCCCAAAATTTGAAGTCACAAAGTGGGACAAAAAGTAAAGTAAAAAAAAAATTAAAAAATAAAGTTTTCCCCCCAAAAAATTCTAATTTTCAAGGAAAAAAAGAACAACAAATGTACTTTCCCCCAAATAAAGTAAAAAAAATTGGTAAAAAATAGTACAACAGTAAGCGATCAAAAAGGCGTATGCCCACCAAAATAGTACCAATCTAACTGTCACCTCATCCCACAAAACATGAGTCCCCACCTAAGACAATCGCCCAAAATTTTTTAAAAACTATGGCTCAGAATATGGAGACACTAAAACATATTTATTTATTTTAAAAAAAAGCTGTTATTGTGTAAAACGTAAGTAAACTTAAAAAAGTATACATATTAGGTATCGCCGCGTCCGTAATAACCTGCTCTATAAAAATATTACATGACCTAACCCCTCAGGTGAATACCGTAAAAAATAAAAAATAAAAACTGTGTAAAAAAGCCATTTTTTGTCATCTTACATCACAAAAAGTGTAATAGCAAGCGATCAAAAAGTCATATGCGCCCCAAAATAGTATGGAGACACTAAAACATGATTTTTTTTGTTTCAAAAATCATATTATTGTGTAAAACTTACATAAATAAAAAAAGTATACATATTAGGTATCGCCGCGTCCATAATAACCTGCTCTATAAAAATATCACATGACCTAACCCCTCAAGTGAACACCATAAAAAAAATGAAAAATTAAAAAGCTATTTTTTGTCACCTTACATCACAAAAAGTATAATAGCAAGCAATCAAAAAGTCATACGCACCCCAAAATAGTGCCAATCAAACCGTCATCATATCCCGCAAAAATCCTACCCTACTCAAGATAATCGCCCAAAAACTGAAAAAACTATGGCTCTCAGACTATGGAAACACTAAAACATGATTTTTTGTTTCAAAAAGGAAATCATAGTGTAAAACGTACATAAATATAAAAATAGTATACATATTAGGTATCGCCGTGTCCGTGACAACCTGCTCTATAAAAATACCACATGATCTAACGTGTCAGATGAATGTTGTAAATAACAAAAAAAAACTGTGCCAAAACAGCTATTTCTTGTTATCTTGCCTCACAAAAAGTGTAATATAGAGCAACCAAAAATCATATGTACTCTAAACTAGTACCAACAAAACTGCCACCCTATCCCGTAGTTTCTAAAATGGGGTCACTTTTTTGGAGTTTCTACTCTAGGGGTGCATCAGGGGGGCTTCAAATGGGACATGGTGTCAAAAAGCCAGCCCAGCAAAATCTGCCTTCTAAAAACCGTATGGCATTCCTTTCCTTCTGCGCCCTGCCATGTGCCCGTACAGCGGTTTACGACCACATATGAGGTGTTTCTGTAAACTACAGAATCAGGGCCATAAATATTAAGTTTTGTTTGGCTGTTAACCCTTGCTTTGTAACTGGGAAAAAAATATTAAAAAGGAAAATCTGCCAAAAAAGTGAAATTTTGAAATTTTACCACATGACAGGAGGCTTCGTATTTTGCATTAAACTCTCTTTACTTACTCCACATAGCAGTAAAGAAACAGTTAAAACAGTAACCAATCAAAATGCAATAGGAGGTAATATATTCTGAGCCGTGAGACTCCTCCTCCTCTTTCTTTACTGCTCCATCAGACAGACAGGTCAGAGTTTCTGCTCTCCCAGTTATAAGGTTTTGGGGGTTACGTATCTCCATTTGAGTTTTTTCTATCTATCCTTGTGGTAATATTTAATGTCTACTACTACATTTTGGGAGGTTTGTGGCTCAAGCGAAATTTTTTCTCCTCAGTTGGTCTCCCGTCCCTGTCTGGCCTTCTCACTCGGACGAGGAGGATAAGCTTTACTAGTTTATTTATTTACTAGCACCCCCCCCCATTCCCCCCCCCCCCCCCCAAGGATTATGGTAAGGGGTAACGTTCACCCCGTCTGCGAATATCGCGTCGCGATTTTTTCGCCGCGCATTTTCGGTAAAAAAATTTTTCGCTGCGCATTTTTGCTCGCGGCAGCCGCGGCAATTATACTCGCGCCTCGCGAGAACTGTGGCCGCCATTTTGGATAGAGACTCCGTGTCCAGCGCGCTCGGTTTTTGCGCTCGAATCACATAAGCCTGTCAGACGACCAGGCAGGGCTCTCAAATCTGTGGCCGTTTGTCCAGGCCTCATCACTGCAGGGTTCATTCCCTGGGCTTTGGGGTGTCGCCCCGGAATTGCTGCTGCTACTGAGGTGTCAATCATACATCCTCTATTCCTGGGTGCTGCCCAGTGTAAAAATCCCAATTTACCCTGCTGGGGTTATAGGTACTGCTGGTACCATCTCTATATACTTTATACTACCCTGTGCCAGGGTGTTGTTGGACAATGGACCAGAACGCTGCACAGCTTCAGGCCATGATTAATGAGGCAGTTGCTGCCTCGATGGAGAAGGCTTTCTCCAGAATTATAACGGCGGCTGATGGGCCAGATGACCTCGCTGAGGTCCCGCAACAGGACTACGATTCCGAGGCTTCGGGGTCACAGGTTCGTGCCGACTCTCGGCCACAAAAACGCCATTGGAAAGGAGAGAAGGGCTCTGCTGATCCGGACAGGGGCAAGGCCCCCGCCAAGCGCGACAAACCGTCTCCTCTCGCTCCCTCGCCTGAACATCATTACTCCTCGGACGAGGAGGATAAGCTTTCTCCGTCCATGAATATTCTGGACTCGTGGCAGGCCGCGGACTCCGACGTTCCGGAGGACGCCTGGGCCTCAGATAAGGGCGTGTTTTCCGGTAACCAAAAGGGCACCTTTCTCGAAACCGCCCAGCTACCCGACGACTCGGTGCCACCGCTGGAGGATGAGGAAACCATCCTGGACCCCTCCGGCCAACGTCTCTTCGATCCGAGAAACATCCGTCATCCACGTTCTGGGGACTGGACGCCTCCGGATCACCTCGCAAAGTTTATGCACGACATTAGTCGGCCTTCTCGGCAGGCGCTTTTCTGACAGACATCCTACATTCGGCGGACTGGTCGAGGGAGTCTACCTTCAGGACATTCTACTTTCGCCCAAGCACGGGGGCGGCTATGTGTCTTGTGAATCAGCGTTAAAAAATACAAAATACGAAGCCTCCTGTCATGTGGTAAAATTGAAGATTATGCTAGCGCTAGTGTACTTATAATCTTAATTTTAGTAATGACAGGAGGCGAGTATTTTCCCACCTCTTTCCCACCCTTGGTAAGTGCTCGTGGGTAAGTATATGGTTTCATTCCCTTTTGCGTTTTAGCAGCCAAGATCCTTTTAAGTGATGTCATTTACTGTCATTTTATGTGGGTCATGCCTGCAAGCAGGTTCAGTTTCGGTTCCTAACCCATTTCACATTGTTTTTCAGTATAAATGCTTGAGGTTTCCGGTCCAACTTCAGGGAGTTTCTTCGTGTCGATTGGACTTCGTCTCACGGAGATTTGAGTGCGGACAGAAGGTCTTTTGATTCCGGTTACAGTTCATTCCGGATTTTTCATCATGCCTTACAGTTACAGGACAAGGAGTTCGTTCGGTGGTTCGTGGTTTAAGAGACATTGACTTTAGTTTGTCCAGTTTTTTCTGATGTCGCATGCGAAAGAGGAGGAGGAGTCTCACGGCTCAGAATATATTACCTCCTATTGCATTTTGATTGGTTACTGTTTTAACTGTTTCTTTACTGCTATGTGGAGTAAGTAAAGAGAGTTTAATGCAAAATACTCGCCTCCTGTCATTACTAAAATTAAGATTATAAGTACACTAGCGCTAGCATAATCTTCAATTGTATCTCTATTTTCCATTAATTCTTGTGGAACACCTAAAGGTTTAACGACATTTGTAAAATCAGTTTTGAATACCTTGAGGGTTGTAGTTTCTAGAATGGGGTCATTTTGGGTGGTTTCTATTATGTAAGCCTCACAAAGTGACTTCAGACCTGAACTGGGCCTTAAAAAGTGGGTTTTTGAAAATTTCAAGATTTGCTTCTAAACTTCTAAGCCTTGTATCATCCCCAAAAAATTAAATATAATTCCCAAAATGATCCAAACATGAAGTAGACATATGGGGAATGTAAAATAATAACTATTTTTGGAGGTATTACTATGTATTATAGAAGTAGAGAAATTTAAACTTAAAAATTTGCAAATTTTTCCAAATTTTTTGTAAATTTGGTATTTTTTTTATAAATAAAAAAGCATTTTTTTTACTCCATTTTACCAGTGTCATAAAGTACAATATGTGATGAAAAAACAATCTCAGAATGGCCTGGATAAGTCAAAATGTTTTAAAGTTATCACCACATAAAGTGACACTGGTCATATTTGCAAAAAATGGCCTGGTCCTTAAGGTGAAATATGGCCGTGTCCTTAAGGGGTTAAGTCAAAATTTTCCAGGGGTATGAATAATTATGGGCAGCACTGTATAAATACCTACTCTTGTCCGCGATTACAGACAAAAATAGGACATGCTCTATATTTTTTTAATGAATGGGTCCGCACCCGTTCCACAAAATTGTGCAACGGATGCGGACTCAGAAATACAGTCGTCTGAATGCACCCTTAGGGCCAGTATTAGTATTAGTGTCAAAAAGAAGTGCAAACCTCCAGCTTCCATACAGTGACAGCATTTATCTTTTACAATGCAGTAAAAACCGGCAGTGAATTCACATCTACGAGTTTCGGATCGATTATTCCTGATATTTACTCATGACCACATTTGGATTTCGGCGCTTGGTTCCCAGCGCAATCCGTGCTTCCCATGTGTATAAAGTCTGGTGAGCGCCACTATTACTCTTCTTTTTTCTAGGATTAGTGTCAGTATTAGAGTTAGGGGCCAGTATTGGGGTTAGAGTCAGCGTAAGGGTACATTCACACAACCGTATTTCCATTCATTTCAATGGGGCCGTGTGCTGTCCGCATCTGTAGTTCCATACCGTGGCCCTGCAAAAAAGATAGAGCATGTCCTATTCTTGTCCGCAATCGCAGCCAAGAATAGGCATTTCTATTCTAAGGCTGGCCGTGTGTGTTCCACAAAATGCGGAATGTAACTTTAGGGTTAGGTGTCAGTATTAGGAGTCAGTATGGTGTAGTATTAACATTGGGGGCCAGTATTATACTTAGGGTCAGTGTTATGGTTAGGGGTCAGTGGTGTTAACGATCAGTATTAGCATTAGGGACAGTATTAGGGGTCAGTACTAGGGTTAGGGAGTCAGGGGCCAGGAGGGCAGTGTATAGTCACCTGTCCCAGCGTGGTCCCACGATGCAGGATGCAGACCCGGCGTCTTCTGGCGGGTTTGCTTATGTGGAACGTCGCAGGCAAAGTGATGACATCATTGCGCCACCTACGTCACGTCAATGTGCCAGTGGAACAGCCGGGCAGGGAACCTGTGATTCCCTTGTTCCGCCGAGGGGCGGCGCTTCCATTAAGGCAAGAAGGGCAATTGCTCCCGAGCCCCCAAGTCCTTAGGGGCCCCCACCGGTCCGCAAACTAAATATATTTTCGTGGGCCCCGTGGCGGCAAGTGGGGACAGCGGCAGACAGTCACACAGGGAGATGAGGGCTTCCATTGTGGTAGCGCTCATCTCCATAGTCATCTGTATCGTAGTCCTCAGGACAGCGATACAGATGGCTGTGCGGAGGAGCAGGGGAGAGGGTTGTCCCTTCCCTGTTCCTCTGATAGGCTGCCTGCACTAGGACGGCAGCCTATCAGAGGCCGGTGCAGGCGGCGCAATGACGTCATTGCGCCACCTGAGCCGTACAGCGCGGGACACAGGCCGGAAGAGGCCTATCGCTGACATGGAGGTAAGTATGTGTTTTTTTTATTTTTTATATGTGTACAATACTGGCGGCTACTGATATGAGGGGGGCTCTGGCTACTGGCACATGATGGGGGGCCCTCTGGCTACTGGCACATGATATGGAGGGGCTCTGGCTACTGGCACATGATGGGGGGGCCTCTGGCTACTGGAACATGATATGGGGGCTCTGGCTACTGGCACATGATGGGGGGGCTCTGGCTACTGGCACATGATGGGGGGGCCTCTGGCTACTGGCAAATGATATGGGGGGCTCTGGCTACTGGCACATGATGGGGGGGGGGCTCTGGCTACTGGCACATGGGTCTCTGGCTACTGGCACATGATATGGGGGGGCTCTGGCTACTGGCACATGATGGGAGGCCTCTGGCTACTGGCACATGATATGGGGGGGCTCTGGCTACTGGCACATTGGGCTCTGGCTACTGGCACATGATATGGGGGCTCTGGCTACTGACACATGATGGGGGGCCTCTGGCTACTGGCAAATGATATGGGGGGGTCTGGCTACTGGCACATGATGGGGGGGCTCTGGCTACTGGCACATGGGGCTCTGGCTACTGGCACATGATATGGGAGGGGGGGCTCTGACTACTGGCACATGATAGGTGGGGCTCTGGCTACTGGCACATGATGGGGGGGGCTCTGGCTACTGGCACATGATAGGGGGGCTCTGGCTACTGGCACATGATATGAGAGGGGCTCTGGCTACTGGCACTTGATATGGGGGGGCTCTGGCTACTGGCATATGATATGGGGGGGCTCTGGCTACTGGCACATAATATGGGGGGGCTCTGGCTACTGGCACATGATATGGGGGGCTCTGGCTACTGGCACATGATATGGAGGGTCTCTAGCTACTGGCACATGGGGCTCTGGCTACTGGCACATGATATGGGGGCTCTGGCTACTGGCACATGATGGGGGGCCTCTGGCTACTGGCACATGGGACTCTGGCTACTTGCACATGATATGGGGGGCTCTGGCTACTGGCACATGGGGCTCTGGCTACTGGCACATGATATGGGGAGGCTCTGGCTACTGGCACATGATGGGGGGGCCTCTGGCTACTGGCTCATGGGGCTCTGGCTACTTGCACATGATATGGGGGGCTCTGGCTACTGGCACATGGGGCTCTGGCACATGATATGGGGAGGCTCTGGCTACTGGCACATGATGGGGGGCCTCTGGCTACTGGCTCATGGGGCTCTGGCTACTGGCACATGATATGGGGGGGGCTCTTGTTACTGGCACAAGATGGTGGGGGGGCTCCTATTACTGGCACATGATTGGGGGGCATCTATGGGGCACATTTTACTGGCACATTATTGGTGGGCAATATAGGGGCATCTACTGAGGCCACAAAGAACGGGTATTTTATATGGGGGGCTCTGTACAGAAGCATTTTATACTGTGACACATTATGGTGGGTACTATGGGGAAGGGGGAGAGGAGTACTATGGGGTCATCTATGGGGGGCACTAAGAAGGGGTATTTTATACTTACAAATTATGGGGGACACTGAGGGCATCTACTGGGGCACCATATAAGGGGCATTTTATACTGGTACATTATGGGGGCACTAGGAGGGAGGGGGGAGAGGAGCACTATGGGGGCATTTACTGGGGGCACTATATAGGGGTATTTTATACTGGTACATTATGGGGGCACTATGGGGACATTAGCTAGACTGGGGCATTACAAGGGGGTATTTTTTGCACTGTCACATTATAAAGAGAATTATTACTACTGGGGGGGAATTATGGTGGGCTTTATTACTCCCCCATGGTATGAGCCCCCTAGTAGCAGCACCAGTCTTTCCCTGCTCTGCTATCCCACTGCCCCTTCTCCAAATTCTTATTATGAAATCTTTCTCATTAGGATAAAACACAACATCAGCTCCACCGGGCCCCCCAGTCAAAGTGGTGAAGTGGTGTCCGAGATCCCCAAGGGCCAAGCCAAGTAATTGTAAGTTTTCATGTGAAATATGTTTGTTATACACATATAGCATACACTGTGTACAATATACAGTTTCTTCTGTATGAACATCCACAAATTAAATCTCCAGAGTCAATAAGGAGAGGCATTACCAGTAGAAAGAGGGAGGTGCTCATGCCACTCTACAGAGCACTAGTGAGACCTCATTTGGAGTACTGTGCTCAGTACTGGTGTAACGGTCGCGTACACACACACACACAGGGGGGAGGGAAGTGACCACTGCGCTCCACCCTTACCCCTGGCCCTGCCTACTTGCCTCGCGAGTCCTAATGACAGGGGAGAACTGGACGGCAATCCCTAGCTTGGACTAAGTGCAGGGATGACAGACAGACAAACAACAGAACGTGAACGGACCGAGTCAATGCCAGGAAAGCTACAAAGTACAAATGGAGCAAGCAGAGAATTGTCAGGAGAAGCCGGGGTCATAAATACTAGGAGAGTCGTGTAGTACCAAAGGAGTCAGTAGAGGATCGTCAGGAGGAGGCTGGGGTCAGAATACCAGGAGAGCAGCAAAGTACACAAGGAGCAGGCAAAGGATCGTCAGGAATTCAGCAGGAGGTAAGTACGCCAGGAAAGACAAAACCACAGGTGGAACCTAAATTAACAGGCAACCTGTGGCCAGCAGGCTGCCTGTATTTATAGTGGGGAGTGAGGGTCATGTGACGTGGCCAGCGTCAAATGACCGACAGACCAACCAGTCGAGCACCGAGTGATCAGCTCGGCGCTCAAGGCAGACTTAGGAGCAGGGAGCCACCCAGCTAGTAAAGCCGCCCTGGGAACGAGGTCAAACACAGATCCTCGCTCCCGAAGCTAAGCAGCAGGTCTGCGGCTAATGGGGGACCGAGTGCACCTTCGGAACCCCGTTACAACTGGAGACCATATCTCCAGAAGGATATTGATACTTTGGAGAGAGTTCAGAGAAGAGCTACTAAACTAGTACATGGATTGCAGGATAAAACTTACCAGGAAAGATTAAAGGACCTTAACATGTATAGCTTGGAAGAAAGACGAGACAGAGGGGATATGATAGAAACTTTTAAATACATAAAGGGAATCAACAAGGTAAAAGAGGAGAGAATATTTAAAAGAAGAAAAACTGCTACAAGAGGACATAGTTTTAAATTAGAGGGGCAAAGGTTTAAAAGTAATAACAGGAAGTATTACTTTACTGAGAGAGTAGTGGATGCATGGAATAGCCTTCCTGCAGAAGTGGTAGCTGCAAATACAGTGAAGGAGTTTAAGCATGCATGGGATAGGCATAATGCCATCCTTAATATAAGATAGGGCCAGGGGCTATTCATAGTATTCAGTATATTGGGCAGACTAGATGGGCCAAATGGTTCTTATCTGCCGACACATTCTATGTTTCAATGTTTCTATGTTAATTCAGGACGTTAAAGTCAGCAAGTGTCATGGGTGGGGGGAAGCCTTATTGTTTTTCGCCCCAGGGCCCCATTTCACCTAGAACCGGCCCTGGTTCCGCCAGTGCTGCTGCAGTCTCAATTGTAGCTGCGTCCTATGGACGCAGCTACAATTGAGTTTAGGGGCCGCAGCGGCCCTGCACATCTACTGGCCTGGGGGGCATGTGCCAAGCAGGTTCAGTTTGATATCAGAGGTTGATTGATCTGATCGGTGGGTGCAATACATAGCCGGTAGATGAATGCTATCTGCGATATGCACACACCGTCACTAGGTATGCGTGGGCGCGTGTGACAGCATCGCCTCCCCATCCATCGGTCCTTCTTTTCCCTCCAATAAATGGCCTGCCCCTAGGTTCTCTGATACTGTTATTACTACTTACTTTTGTTTATGTTACTATGTATCTCTCTGATCATGTGATTGATCACGTGACTGAGGTCTCGGCATGACACGCAGACATGCGCATTGTGCCCACATACACGCTGAGCAGCCATTCCAAGGGATTTTGTTAAGAGCGTTTTTTTAAAGGTGAGCGTGCCTAGTTCGCATTGGGTTACCACCCAGTAAACACTTGGAGATTAATTTCACTGATTATTAATTATGGATTATCTGTATATTAATTGACACTGGGATATAATATGATGTTAGCACCATGCACTTTATCATTATATTGATGCAGAATTCACTGATACTATATATGTTTCTATCTGAGATATTATATTTCTATACGTGTTTGTAAATTGATGATTAAGTATGCAAATGTTCTGATACCCTTTATATATGCACTTTGAACATGTAATTATTTGCTTGAGAACGGTCCCAGTAAGTGGACTGAAACGTTGCACAAGTGAATAAAGGACTACACATTTTTTCACTCAGTGGAAGTGCCGCAGACTTTTTCTTTCTTATTGATAAATTGATGTTTGGGTACATCTAGACTGCTGACATTCCTTCCTCTTCCTTTTTTTTACTGATAGTGCTGCTTGGAATTCCTTTTGTTGCCTTATTTTAAGAGAGAAATATTCCTTCCCAATAGGGATGAGCGAAGTTTTCAAAAATTCAATTCGGATAATTCGCCGAATTTTCTCATTTTATTTTTTTTTCTTAATGTTTTAAACCAAGTTCTCTAAAACATGCAGGGGAAAACCCCCTGCCAATTAATGACCAATTAAAAAAAATAAACATTTTCCCCTGCAACCATACAATCTACCATAAAGACCATATTTTGGACCATACTTCCAGCTTATTTTGGGAGGTGTATCTAACAACCTTCACTTTACTTTTTGCCGTTTACTTGAGTAAATTATCTTCAATACTATTATTGTTAAAAATTAATCAAGCTGACCCAGTTAGGAGCGGTGCTGGCCATCCACCCACATGCTATAATCACTCTAGCCAGCATAAACACCATAGAAATAAGTTTAAACTTATAAGCTGATCCTTAATCTTTCACAATATCCCCTATTATGGCCACTTGAACATTGAATGGTAGCTGTACTCCAACCCTATTTTTAACAGTTTCATATACACCCTGCCAAAATACCTGTACATATCTACAATGCCAACAAAGATGCATGAAGACGGTGAACTCGTGGTCCCCCCTAGGGCAACCCAAGTTAGGCCCCCCATGCGTCGGGCGGGGGATAAATATAACCAATGTACAAAATGAAATTATATTACAGTATAATTAGTACTCACTAGACAACTGCTCATATTTCTATAACTCCTATCCCAATCTACCTGTACTAATCCGGGAATCTCACGTCTCCATCTCACCCAGCTGGGAAATGGCACCATACCTGCCATGCCATGGAGCAATCCCCTATATAGATATATATATATATATATATATATGTGATATTTTAATCTTCCCCTCCTGTGCCTTAGTCAGAATGTCTATTAATCTATTATGTTCTACTGTGAATATCGGAGATTGACCTGTGGAAGTGTAAGCCGAATATAATTGTCTATATCTAAACCAATTAATCTTACTAATACCTTTTAAGTGTGATATCTCATCTAATATGAGGATAACCCCTTCCCTAAAAAGTTAAGAGGTATAATTAATACCAGAATTTATCCAAAACTTATCTTGTGTCATATTAAAAAATGCACCTAAGTAAATATTGCCCCAGAGTGGCGTAAAGTCTAATGCAGTTGTAACCTCTAATACATAAAATCCCACACCTTAGTGAAAAGATTCACCATGGCACGGCAAGTAGGTGCCTTCATCTTCTTCAGTTGTCCAGATCCCAGCAACACAAATATACTTTTATATCCTGCGTTATGAACCAGGTCTTTTAATACGGGGTCAGGCTGCCATTCCCTTATCCTTTGTAGCTGGGCTGTCAAAAAATAACCTCTAAAAAAAAGGTACACCCAATCCTCCTAAACTAACAGGAGAATATTGATATTTTATTTTTATTCTAACACGCTCTCTCTCCCAAATCAGATTATTTAATAATTTATCAATAAGTGAAAACGTGCTGTTATCAATCCAAACTGGTGCAGCCATGAACAGGTACAGAAATTGAGGGAGGACAATAATTTTAATAAGTTTAATTCTGTCAGACATCGATAGTGGTAATTTAGACCAAATCGCAATCTTAGCTTTTATTTTTTTAATTAGTCGGTGGATAATAAGTGGGACAAAACCATCTATAGAGGCAGAGACTCTAATCCCCAAATACTCAAAGGTTTTCTGTTGTCCCGATATCCTCACACTCCCTGTGTTAACCAGCATCATATCCTCTAGGGGCAGCAAGATAGTTTTATTCCAGTTAATGTCCAACCCCGACATACTCCCACACTGTGAATAATGTTCGGTAGGGTATTCGGGATGTCACCCAAACAAAATAAAATATCGTCAGCATATAAAGACACTTTTCCTACACTCCCATCTTCTCCAAAACCTCTTATCAAGCCATCTTGCCTGATCTTTAATGCCAAAGGTTCTAGAAAGAGGTTAAATAAAAGGGGAGACAGGGGACATCCCTAACGCATACTTCTTGAAAACAAGACAGGAGTCAACACACCATTGACACTAATTCGAGCCGTCGGGTTTGTATATACCATTCGGGTCAAATTAATAAAGTGGTCCCCAATTCCAAAATACCTCATAGTTGTCCAGAGAAAACCCATTCCACCCTGTCAAAGGCCTTAGTGGCATCCAATGACAGGATGGAACGAAGGTCCCCCCTGTTACCTGCATACTAGAATAGAGGCGGTTTATATTATAGTGAGTACTCTTCCCCAGAATGAAACCACATTGATCTTGATGTATAATCGACTCTATAAATTTTCTAAGTCTAATAGACAATACCTTGGCAAAATTTTAATATCTGTGTTGAGCAAAGATATAGCTCTGTATGCACCAACCTCCAGCAGATCTTTCCCTTTTTTTCCTATTCGCACGAAAATAGCCTCCATGGATCTTGGGAATTCCTCCTCCAAGACTGAGTCATGAATACCCTCTGCCAAGCAGGGGAGCAACACATCCTGGTTCCTCCTATAAACCTCAAATGGTAACCTATCAGAGCCAGGAGAAGTGTTTCCTTGAATTGAATCCAAGGCCCTCTGTAAATCAATCACATAGATTGGTGCATCAAGAGCGGATCTCTGCTCCTCAGATAACCTTGGAAATTCAATATGGTCTAGGTAATCTTCTATCTTCTGTTCAGCTTCCTTACTTTCAGCTCTATATAGAACTGTAAAATAACTATAAAAGGCATCCGTAATTTCTTCCTGACTCTGAAGGATATTACCTTGTAATGACCTTAAAGCAAGTATAGATGGGGCACTACCCTGGTTCCTAACAAAGGCAGATAATACAGTCCTGATCAAAAGTTTAAGACCACTTGAAAAATGGCAAAAAATCATATTTTACATTGTTGGATCTTAACAAGGTTCCAAGTAGAGCTTCAACATGCAACAAGAAGAAATGAGAGTGAGACAAAATATTTTTTGAGCATTCAATTAATTGAAAATAACGATTAAACTGAAACAGGCTGTTTTTCAGCTGATCCAAATTTTAGGACCACATGCCTTTAAAAGGCCAAATCTGTGCAAAGATGTGGATTCATTGTCATTTTCTGTCAGGTAGTCACACGTTGTGATGGCAAAGGCAAAAAAAACTCTCCCTTTTTGAACGTGGTCGGGTTGTTGAACTGCATAAGCAGGGTCTCTCACAGCGCGCCATCGCTGCTGAGGTGGGACGCAGTAAGACAGTCATTTGGAATTTCTTAAATGATCCTGAGGGTTATGGAACAAAAAAGTCAAGTGGAAGACCCAAAAAAATTTCATCAGCACTGAGCCGGAGGATCCAATTGGCTGTCCGTCAAGACACTGGATGATCCTCGACCCAAATTAAGGCCCTTACTGGTGCTGACTGCAGCCCCATAAATATCAGACGGCATCTGAGACTGAAGGGCTTCAAAAACAAAAAACGTCTTCAAAGACCTCGTCTCCTTGAAAGCCACAGAACTGCTCGTTTGGACTTTGCAAGAGAGCACCAAACATGGGACATTCAAAGGTGGAAGAAAGTTTTATTCTCTGATGAGAAAAAATTTAACCTTGATGGTCCTGATGGTTTCCAACATTACTGGCATGAGAAGCAGATCCCACTCAAGATGTTTTCTACGCGCCACAGTGGAGGGGGCGCCATAATAGTCTGGGGTGCTTTTTCCTTCAGTGGAACAATGGAGCTTCAGGAAGTGCAGGGGCGTCAAACGGCCGCTGGCTATGTCCAGATGTTGCAGAGAGCATTCCTCATGACTGAGGGCCCTCGTCTGTGTGGTAACGACTGGGTTTTTCAACAGGACAATGCTATAGTACACAATGCCCGCAGGACAAGGGACTTCTTCCAGGAGAATAACATCACTCTTTTGGCCCATCCTGCATGTTCCCTTGGTTTAAATCCAATTGAGAACCTTTGGGGATGGATGGCATTACTGAGTTCATGTTTGGAAGTTGGATTTCTGTTTTGGGGGGGGGGTTTTTTTTTTGGAGGTGTGGTCCTAAACTTTTGATCAGCTGAAAAACAGCCTGTTTCAGTTTGTTCGTTGTTTTCATTAAATTGAATGCTCAAAATTTTTTTGTCTCACTTCCATTTCTTCTTGTTGCATGTTGAAGCTCTACTTGGAACCTTGTTAAGATCCAGCCATGCTAAATATGATTTTTTGCCATTTTTCAAGTGGCCTTAAACTTTTGACCAGGACTGTAGCTTACCAGGTTTCCCTGACTCTCTGTAAGCATTATAGCCAGAGAATCTTTTGTTGTGCTTTTTCATACATAAAATCACCATATTTTTGTTGTGCCCTTATCATATCCTCCCTCTTAACATCTGTCTGATTGACATAATATACTTGCTCTTTTCTGTTGGCCTCTTCTTTGAGCTACTTTTCTCTTAGGGCAAAATCCCTCCTCATGGATGCTATTCTTCTCATTAGGATTCCCCTAATAAAAGCTTTCATGGCATCTCAGACATAATACATTTTCGTAGAGCCCTTGTTGATGTTCTAAATAGCAAAGATCTCCTCCTGAATAGTTTGATGTTCTTCAATAAGACTCAGCCAATATGAGTTAACCCTCTGACAAACCCCACACCTTCTACCCCATCCAAGATCAATCTACAACAACAAAGGAGAGTGATCAGAGACCGACCTTGGCTCGTAACACATTTTAACCATGAGAAGCAGATCCCACTCAAGATGTTTTCTACGCGCCACAGAGGAGGGGGCGCCATAATAGTCTGGGGTGCTTTTTCCTTCAGTGGAACAATGGAGCTTCAGGAAGTGCAGGGGCGTCAAACGGCCGCTGGCTATGTCCAGATGTTGCAGAGAGCATTCCTCATGACTGAGAGCCCTCGTCTGTGTGGTAACGACTGGGTTTTTCAACAGGACAATGCTATAGTACACAATGCCCGCAGGACAAGGGACTTCTTCCAGGAGAATAACATCACTCTTTTGGCCCATCCTGCATGTTCCCCTGATTTAAATCCAATTGAGAACCTTTGGGGATGTATGGCAAGGGAAGTTTACAAAAATGGACAACAGTTCCAGACAGTAGATGGCCTTCGTGCAGTCGTCTTCACCACTTGGAGAAACGTTCCCACTCACCTCATGGAAATGCTTGCATCAAGCATGCCGAAATGAATTTTGGAAGTGATAAACAATAACGGCGGAGCTACTCATTACTGAGTTCATGTTTGGAAGTTGGATTTCTGTTTTGGGGGTGTTTCGTTTTTTTTTGGAGGTGTGGTCCTAAACTTTTGATCAGCTTAAAAACAGCCTGTTTCAGTTTATTCGTTGTTTTCATTAAATTGAATGCTCAAATTTTTTTTTGTCTCACTCCCATTTCTTCTTGTTGCATGTTGAAGCTCTACTTGGAACCTTGTTAAGATCCAGCCATGCTAAATATGATTTTTTGGCATTTTTCAAGTGGTCTTAAACTTTTGACCAGGACTGTAGCTTACCAGGTTTCCCTGACTCTCTGTAAGCATTATAGCCGGAGAATCTTTTGTTGTGCTTTTTCATACATAAAATCACCATATTTTTGTTGTGCCCTTATCATATCCTCCCTCTTAACATCTGTCTGATTTACATAATATACTTGCTCTTTTCTTTTGGCCTCTTCTTTGAGCTACTTTTCTCTTAGGGCAAAATCCCTCCTCATGGATGCTATCCTTCTCATTAGGATTCCCCTAATAAAAGCTTTCATGGCATCTCAGACATAATACATTTTCGTAGAGCCCTTGTTGATGTTCCAAATAGCAAAGATCTCCTCCTGAATAGTTTGATGTTCTTCAATAAGACTCAGCCAATACGAGTTAACCCTCTGACAAACCCCACACCTTCTACCCCATCCAAGATCAATCTACAACAACAAAGGAGAGTGATCAGAGACCGACCTTGACTCGTAACACATTTTAACCACACTGCCCGCATGTCCATGATCAATTAACACCATGTCAATGCGAGACATGGAGCCCCCAGTTCTACTACAACAAGAGAAAACCTTAGTACAGCCATTTCTATGCCTCCAAATATCAACAAAACCCGTTTCTCTAGAGAATTTCGCCAATGGAGAAGTATATCTACAGGGATCACCTTCCCCCCTAGTACTACTGGATCTATCCAATTCTATATCCATTACACAATTAAAATCACCAATAATAATGGTTGCACAACTCTCCCTTTGTTCCATAAATGTTATTAATTGACCCAGTATATACGGTGAGTATGGCGGATGAATATATATAAATACAAGAATACATTTTGTGCCATTTAGTATACCATGAAGGAAGATATATCTCCCTTCCCCATCACTAGATATAGAAATACAGGGAGTGCAGAATTATTAGGCAAGTTGTATTTTTGAGGATTAATTTTATTATTGAACAACAACCATGTTCTCAATGAACCCAAAAAACTCATTAATATCAAAGCTGAATATTTTTGGAAGAAGTTTTTAGTTTGTTTTTAGTTTTAGCTATTTTAGGGGGATATCTGTGTGTGCAGGTGACTATTACTGTGCATAATTATTAGGCAACTTAACAAAAAACAAATATATACCCATTTCAATTATTTATTTTTACCAGTGAAACCAATATAACATCTCAACATTCACAAATATACATTTCTGACATTCAAAAACAAAACAAAAACAAATCAGTGACCAATATAGCCACCTTTCTTTGCAAGGACACTCAAAAGCCTGCCATCCATGGATCCTGTCAGTGTTTTGATCTGTTCACCATCAACATTGCGTGCAGCAGCAACCACAGCCTCCCAGACACTGTTCAGAGAGGTGTACTGTTTTCCCTCCTTGTAAATCTCACATTTGATGATGGACCACAGGTTCTCAATGGGGTTCAGATCAGGTGAACAAGGAGGCCATGTCATTAGATTTTCTTCTTTTATACCCTTTCTTGCCAGCCGCGCTGTGGAGTACTTGGACGCGTGTGATGGAGCATTGTCCTGCATGAAAATCATGTTTTTCTTGAAGGATGCAGACTTCTTCCTGTACCACTGCTTGAAGAAGGTGTCTTCCAGAAACTGGCAGTAGGACTGGGAGTTGAGCTTGACTCCATCCTCAACCCGAAAAGGCCCCACAAGCTCATCTTTGATGATACCAGCCCAAACCAGTACTCCACCTCCACCTTGCTGGCGTCTGAGTCGGACTGGAGCTCTCTGCCCTTTACCAATCCAGCCACGGGCCCATCCATCTGGCCCATCAAGACTCACTCTCATTTCATCAGTCCATAAAACCTTAGAAAAATCAGTCTTGAGATATTTCTTGGCCCAGTCTTGACGTTTCAGCTTGTGTGTCTTGTTCAGTGGTGGTCGTCTTTCAGCCTTTCTTACCTTGGCCATGTCTCTGAGTATTGCACACCTTGTGCTTTTGGGCACTCCAGTGATGTTGCAGCTCTGAAATATGGCCAAACTGGTGGCAAGTGGCATCTTGGCAGCTGCACGGTTGACTTTTCTCAGTTCATGGGCAGTTATTTTGCGCCTTGGTTTTTCCACACGCTTCTTGCGACCCTGTTTACTATTTTGAATGAAACGCTTGATTGTTCGATGATCACGCTTCAGAAGCTTTGCAATTTTAAGAGTGCTGCATCCCTCTGCAAGATATCTCACTATTTTTGACTTTTCTGAGCCTGTCAAGTCCTTCTTTTGACCCATTTTGCCAAAGGAAAGGAAGTTGCCTAATAATTATGCACACCTAATATAGGGTGTTGATGTCATTAGACCACACCCCTTCCCATTACAGAGATGCACATCACCTAATATGCCTAATTGGTAGTAGGCTTTCGAGCCTATACAGCTTGGAGTAAGACAACATGCATAAAGAGGATGATGTGGTCAAAATACTTATTTGCCTAATAATTCTGCACTCCCTGTACACTTAAAATCAACACTTCTATGTATCAATACAGAAACACCCCTTGAGTAACTAGTATAACCTGAATGATAGCAAGAGCTCATCCAGTTCTTATTGATACAATGAATGGTGTCCTTGGTCAGATGCGTTTCCATCAAGCCAACTCTCCCTGGTAGATGTTTATGAATCAAATAAAAATGGCACATCTCTTAACTTTGTTCCCCATACCCCGTATATTCCACGCTAATATCTTAACCAATATACTGGGTCAAAGAGAAAAAAAAAAGAAAACCCCTTGCTCCACTGGTTCCAACCATATCCCCCCAACCCCCACCCCATCCTCGTTGTCCCCGGGTTAATATAAACCTGGGAACTCTATTCCAGAACTACTCCCCACCCCCCACCCCCTGTCCCTACCCCACATCATCATATAAAGAAGGACTACATCAAAAATCATTAGGACTATCTAAGACCCTTTAAGTTCATCCAATCTGCAACCTCCTCGGGCCTATCAAAAACAAGAGTAGTGTCCTCAAAAACAATCCGCAGTCTAGAGGGAAAATTAAGAGAGTACTTAATATTGGCCTGTGCCAAATTTTTCTTGACTGCTGCAAAGCTGCGTCTTTTTTCCTGTGTGTCCTTAGAATAATAAATAGAGATCTTACAGCCATTATAGCACAAATCCTGTTTCTCTCTCACTCTCTTGAGGATCCTGTCCCTATCTTTAGAGCTAAAGATTTTAGCTAGCATTACAGGCGGATAGGACCCGTACACTTTTTTCCCAACTTGCAAATGATGTGCACGTTCCACCCCAAAAAAAGGAGAAAAATAATCCTTCCCCAAATTCTCTATTAGCCATGTTTGCAGAAATACTTCAGGATACTTGCCTTCAGCTCCCTCCGGAAACCCTATAATCCTAATATTACAACATCTTGATCTGTCCTCAAGATCTATAAGTTTTGCTTTTAAGGGCCCCCTTTCTTCTTTTAGGAGCAAGATATCTCGTTTCATAGTATCGACCTCTGACCTCATATCTAAGGTGACATCATCTAATTCTTGGAGTTTAGATCGCACTTTATTTAGGTCATGTCTAATAACCGATATATCAGTTTTTACTGATCCCATTTGTGTTGTTAAATTCTCTAAAGCGTCATTAGTTCTCTTGACATGTGTAAGGATTTCTCCCAAGATATGTGCATCTTCGTTATTTATTTCTAGTAAATTAGTAGATGTAGATATCTCCAACTGACCCATTTCCACATCTTCTCCTTCGACAAGCTGGTCATGATTATTTTCCTTAATGCTATATCCCTGGGCATTCTTAGAGGCAAACGTTGTTTTGGTCACTGGGGATTTTACCATATTTTGCACCCGATAAGACGCAGTTAGTGCATGTTATGGGGTGAATATAGGGAAAAAGAAAATGTCTGGTGCTTTGCTTATTACAGTACCTTGCTGCCGCTGCAGTGAAAGAGTTGGTCGCGCTGCGGAAGCTGGAGGGAAAGGGCCGAGTCCGCCGCTGTGCAGGGAGGCAGGGACCTGGAGCAGCTACATGTGGTTGGATGCAGGGGCTGGTCGCCGAGGTGGGTGTTCTGTAATAGGGGAAGGTCCGATGGTATGGTGGAGGAGGACGGTTGAAGGGAGCATGGGAGCAGGCAGACAAGGGGCGGAGCAGACTTCCCTGTCACACATCAATGCTCCGCCTCTCAGTCTTCACACGTGCCTGCTCCTGGCTACCTGCACTGTAAGAGCTGCGCCCTACGTGCTGTGCCCTGCATGCTGTTCCCTGCCAGAAAGTGATCCATAAGTTACCCCTAATGACCCCAATCCTAATAAAGTGACAACCATCAATAAAGTGACCCCCCTAATAAAGTGATCCCACTCCTAATAAATTGACCCCCCTAATAAAGTGACCTCACTCCTAATAAAGTGACCCCCCTAATAAAGTGACCCTCCCTAATAAAGTGACCATCCTAATAAAGTGACTAGAGATGAGCGAATTTCATATTTTGAAATTTTCTCATGCCTCATTTGGTGGTAAAAGCAGAATTGCGTTATGGATTCTGTTACCTCGGACCATAACGCAATTCTATGACGGAATGCATAACGGAATGCCTTTAGAGGCATTCCGTTATTTATTTTGCCATAATAGAAGTCTATAGCCTCCATAAGGGATCCGTCCCTTTTCTGTTATGCAGGGGAGTCCAAATATTTTTTTGCCCATTTTCACCCTCTAAAACCTAGGTGCGTCTTATGGGCAGGTGCGTTTTATAGGGCAAAAAATAAGGTGAATATTTGTCAATCTTGGATGGGCCTCCTTCTGGTCTACCCCCTAAGTGACATTTGGGAGATGATAGTTCACCAGATTTTCTACTTTTAGGGGCCATACTCTAACAGACAACTTATGTATGTATGTATATATATAAAATTTAAAAAAAGAGGACTGTTAATGTCCAAGATTTCCCAGATATTAAATCTTCGACCTTCTATGTGCACCACTCCAGAAATACAAAACTGGAGAGGTCATGTCACGGATGATGTTGCAGATAGCTGGAAGTTATGGATAAACATCCGACTGGCTTGATCCCAAACTAAAGAGCATAAAGGTGACCCCTATAAAACCCTAAGAGCTCACCCTGACTGCTAAGCACATACAAGGGTCTCAGAGGTAGACGATTGCATGCCCTCGTACTTAGACTGTGTGACACCTGAAAACCCTATAATAGTGAGGGGACACGACCACCGTCTCCCTGCACTTAATACGGAGGGAGTCAGGGTCACCTAGAATCAAGCCAGCAAGAAAACACAATACATGAAAGGACTTATCTGAACAAGCAGTAACAGAAGTCTCCAGCAGTGCTCACTTCAATCCAGGAAGTAGTATAAACCGCAAAGTGAGGCAGTATGGGAGGGAATATAAAGGGAGGCAATTAGTGTAAATAGGTAACAGCTGGGAGAAGGAAAGGAGATGACAAAGTGAAACCAAAACAAAGAACATCATGCAAGAGGCATAGAAGAACGTCTGACAGACCTTCTCAGAGAGCTGGCGGTGACAGTACCCCTCCCTCTATGGGTGGACTCCGGACACTCAGAGCCTACCTTCTCAGGATGGGACCTATGGAAAGCCCTGATGAGCGAGTGACCTTAATGTCCACCACTGGGACCCACATCCTCTCCTCAGGACCATAACCCTCCCAATGAACGAGGTACTAGAGAGAACCGCGGATAATGCTAGAATCCACATTCCTAGAGACCTGAAATTCAAGATTACCATCAACAACAATCGGAGGATGAGGCAAAGAGGAGGGTACAGTGGGTTGGACATAAGGTTTTAATAGGGACCTGTGAAAAACATTATGGATCTTCCAAGTCTGAGGAAGATCAAGACGGAAGGCAACGGGATTGATGACGGACAAGATCTTGTAAGGCCCAATAAACTTAGGACCAAACTTCCAGGAGGGAACCTTCAGTTTGATATTCTTTGTAGACAACCACACCAGATCACCCACAATCAGGTCAAGACCAGGCACACGTCTCTTATCCGCCACACGCTTATATCTCTCACTCATCCTCTTCAGATTACCCTGAATCTTTTGCCAAATAAATGACAAAGACGAGGAAAATCTCTCCTCATCAAGTAAACCAGAAGACCCCTCTCCAGAGAATGTCCCAAACTGTGGATGAAACCCATATGCACCAAAAAATGGTGACTTATCAGAGGACTCCTGGTGAAGGTTATTTAAAGCAAACTCAGCAAGGGACAAAAAAGAACACCAATCCTCCTGATTCTCTGCCACAAAACAGCGCAGATATGTCTCCAGATTAAGATTGACGCGTTCGGTCTGGCCATTCGACTGCGGGTGAAAAGCAGAAGAAGAGAACGACAACCGAACCCCCAAGCGAGAACAGAAGGCCTTCCAGAATCTGGAAACAAATTGCGTGCCCCTATCAGAAACGATGTCTGAAGGAATGCCATGCAATTTGACAATGTGATCAACAAATGCTTGCGCCAGCGTCTTAGCATTGGGTAACCCAGGAAAGGGAATGAAATGCGCCATTTTGCTAAAACGGTCCACTACTACCAGAATCACAGTCTTCCCCGAGGAACGAGGCAGGTCTGTAATGAAGTCCATGGACAGATGCGTCCAAGGACGGGAAGGAATGGGTAATGGGAGAAGAGAACCCGATGGCCATGAATGAGGGACCTTGGCACGAGTGCAGGTCTCGCAGGCTGCCACAAAACCCTCAACTGTCTTACGAAGAGCCGGCCACCAGAATCTCTGAGCAATGAGATCCACTGTGGCTCTACTCCCCGGGTGCCCAGCAAGGACAGTATCGTGGTGCTCCTTAAAAACCTTGTGTCGTAAAGCGAGAGGCACAAACAACTTCCCAGGAGAACAAAGATCAGGAGCCTCTGCCTGGGCTGCCTGAACCTCTGCCTCCAAATCAGGATAAAGAGCAGAGACGACCACCCCATCAGCCAAAATGGGACCCGGGTCTTCAAAGTTCCCCCCTCCCGGAAAACAACGTGACAGGGCATCAGCCTTCGCATTTTTAACCTCAGGGCGGAACGTGACAACAAAATTAAACCTAGAAAAGAATAAAGACCATCTGGCCTGTCTCGGGTTCAGACGCTTGGCTGATTCCAAGTAGGCCAGATCCTTATGGTCGGTAAACACAGTAATAGGGTGTCTGGCTCCCTCTTGCCATTGGCGCCATTCCTCAAAAGCTAATTTGATGGCCAACAACTCCCTATCTCCCACATCGTAATTTCTATTTGCGGAGGAGAGTTTCCTTGAGAAAAAGGCACACGGTCGCCATTTGGCAGGAAAGGGACCCTGAGATAAGATCGCACCCACACCCACCTCAGAAGCATCCACCTCAACAATAAAAGGTAGAGAGACATCAGGTTGAACCAAAATGGGAGCGGAAGCAAAACTCTCTTGATACTAGAAATTGCCTTAAGCGCATCTACCGACCAGGAGGAAAAATCTACCCCCTTTTTAGTCATATCAGTGAGTGGCTTAACAACAGAGGAATAATTCAAAATGAACTTTCTGTAATAATTGGCAAAACCCAAAAACCGCATCAGCGCCTTCTGATTCTCAGGAAGCTCCCAATCAAGCACAGCGCGGACCTTCTCAGGGTCCATGCGAAAACCAGAAGCGGAGAGAAGAAAACCAAGAAATTGAATCTCCGGAACCACAAACACACATTTTTCCAGTTTAGCATACAATTTATTCTCCCGCGGAATGAGCAAGACCTGACGTAGGTGGTCCCTATGAGTTTTGAAATCAGGAGAAAAAATCAAAATGTCATCTAGATACACCAGTACAAATTTCCCCATTAAATGATAAAAAATGCTGTTCACAAAATGTTGGAAGACGGCCGGAGCATTCATCAAACCAAAGGGCATCACCAAATTCTCGAAATGACCCTCAGGGGTATTGAAGGCCGTCTTCCATTCGTCCCCTTCCCTGACCCTGACTAGGTTGTATGCCCCTCTTAAATCCAACTTAGAAAAACTTTAGCCCCAACAATCTGGTTAAACAGGTCCGGGATCAGAGGAAGCGGATATGGGTCACGAATTGTGATACAGTTCAGCTCCCTGAAATCCAGACAATGTCTTAAAGAACCATCTTTTTTCTTAACAAAAAAAAAACAGCGGCAACAGGTGACTTCGAGGGTCGGATGTGTCCCTTTCTCAGGCTCTCGGAGATATAAGTACGCATAGCGACTCTTTCAGGTTGGGAGAGATTGTATAAACATGATTTTGGTAACTTGGCGCCTAGGATGAGATTAATAGGGCAATCGTACTCCCGGTGAGGGGGCAGCTCCTGGACACCACTCTCGGAAAACACATCTGAAAATTCAGAGAGAAAATATGGTACAGTCTTGGTAGAAACCTCTGAAAGAGACGCCGTGAGGCAATTCTCTCTGCAAAAGTCACTCCAACGATTTATTTGCCTTGCTTGCCAATCAATGGTGGGGTTATGTTTAGTGAGCCAGGGTAGCCCCAACACTAGAGGAGTAGGTAATCCGCTTAAGACGAAACATGACATATCCTCAACATGAGCATCACCCACAGTCAAACGGATATTGTGAACTATGCCCTTTAACGATTTATGAGAAAGTGGAGCGGAATAGATAGCAAAAACAGGTATATCCTTTTCCAAAGTGCATACCTGGAAACCATGTGTTATAGCAAATTGATTATTAATGAGATTGACAGCTGCTCCACTATCTAAAAAAAATCTCACAAACAATGTTCTTGCTATCTAGCGCCACCCTGGCAGGTAGGACAAAACGGGAACTACAAGAAAACGGCAAACCTTCAATTTCCGTATCAACCTTGCCAATAGTAGCAAATGGAAAGTTTTTAGAGGGTTTTTTTCTTTTTGTTTCTTTATTACCCTTAGAAAACTCCCTGAATCTCCTAGAGGGGCAAACATTAGCCAAATGATTTATACCCCCACAACAGAAACAAACCCTCCTCTGAGAGCTGAATCCTCTACTATCAGAGGCAAGCAAATCCAGCTGCATGGCCTCCTGCTCAGAGGGGATTGAGAGAGACTGAGGCCCCTGCGCACTGAATGAGACCGCCCCACTGTCCTTGGACTGAATATGACAGGAAGGAGTGGTCTCTCTTCTCTCTCTAAGACGCCTGTCAATACGAACAGCTAGAGACATGGCAGACTCCAACGAGGCAGGTCTCTCATGAAAAGCAAATGCATCTTTCAATCCGTCCGAAAGACCATGGCAAAATTGACTTCGGAGTGCAGCATCGTTCCGAACAGCATCAGCTGCCCATCTCCGAAATTCAGAACAATATATCTCTGCGGACTGTTTACCCTGGCATAAAAGACGCAGTTTAGATTCAGACAGAGCAATAAGATCCAGGTCATCATATATCTGCCCCAGGGCTACAAAAAACTCATCCACCGATCGGAGGGGCCGTGCCCCCACCGGCAGCGAAAAGGCCCAAGACTGAGCGTTATCCCTGAACAGCGAGATGATGATCCCCACCCTCTGCTCCTCATTACCAGAGGAATGGGGAAGTAGACGAAATGGAGTTTGCAAGCCTCTCTAAAGCGAACAAAATTCTCACTACCCCCGGAGAACGTATCCGGAAGCGAGATCTCAGGCTCGGAACAAACTCCATGAACGCAAGCAGAACCGGTCACCTGAAACTGAGACACAGTTTTACAGAGATCTGCTACCTCCAGCGAAAGACATTGCATGCGGTCAATCAAGGCTGAAACCGGATCCATGCTTAAGACGGTAATGGCGGTTTATAATGTCACGGATGATGTTGCAGATAGCTGGAAGTTATGGATAAACATCCGACTGGCTTGATCCCAAACTAAGGAGCATAAAGGTGACCCCTATAAAACCCTAAGAGCTCACCCTGACTGCTAAGCACATACAAGGGTCTCAGAGGTAGACGATTGCATGCCCTGGTACCTAGACTGTGTGACACCTGAAAACCCTATAATAGTGAGGGGACACGACCACCGGCTCCCTGCACTTAATACGGAGGGAGTCAGGGTCACCTAGAATCAAGCCAGCAAGGAAACACAATACATGAAAGAACTTATCTGAACGAGCAGTAACAGAAGTCTCCAGCAGTGCTCACTTCAATCCAGGAAGTAGTATAAACCGCAAAGTGAGGGGGTATGGGAGGGAATATAAAGGGAGGCAATTAGTGTAAATAGGTAACAGCTGGGAGAAGGAAAGGAGATGACAAAGTGAAACCAAAACAAAGAACATCATGCAAGAGGTATAGAAGAACGTCTGACAGACCTTCTCAGAGAGCTGGCAGTGACAGGTCAAAAAGCACCTCACATGAGGTTAGAAACACAGGCTGGGGGGGAGTAGCTCTAAAGATGGTGACTCTTTTCCCACTTTATATCAGGCACTCCAAGCTTCCAGCGACCACTGCCCCTTCTAGCTTTCTCCAATCCTCTTTTCCTTCAGATGTGTTCCCATCTACATACCCCCTCTCCTCTTACTGAACCAACAGCACTAACGGCGCAGTCTGAGCCGCTAAAACTACAAGCAAGGTCGGCACAGAAGCCAAGGGGAAGCAACAGTTCAAATGAGGGGTCAGAGAGATCTCTTAGTCCTGCAGTGACATCGAGCGCGACATGCGCTTGCAGGCGAGTAGGTGAGGTAGGCGGGGAGAGTGGCATGCACCAGTTACGTCATGCTGCCACGTTTCCCTTCTGGTTGCTGGTTCCACAAAAATTTTAATTAATTTGTCACAAAGCACATTATAAATCAACTATTTCCCGATCTGCGGGGAGAGTGTATCTTAGTGTACAGATGCAGCCAAAAATTTCTGCCAAAATGATCTAGTCTGATCCATCAGGCAGAGGTGTGTGGAAATCCTGGCTGATCCACGCCTGATTAATCTGTATAAAGGTGAATCTCTCAATATTTCCTGTTAGGAGGGTTCTCTTTGGGGTAACAATGCCCCCCACCACACTAAACACCAGCTCTGATGCCACACTACTAGCTGGGCAGGAAAGCTTGTCCAGGTCAAACTCGGCCAGTTGCGGTAACAAATCATGCTTGGCTACCCAGGAGTCCAGGGATTCTTGGATCTGGGGTGGCAGGGTACAGTCCAAGTATGCCACAAGTTCTGCTACATATCCTGCTTCTGCTGTTGCTGGGTGGTTTCTTTAGTAGGTGGGTGAAGAAAAGTGCTCATTACAAACTCAAAACTTAAGTTGCTGCTGATGGAGCAGGTGCTCACCAGCCCACCCAACCCCCTCTAGCAATTATGGCAGTGGAGTGTAAGCACAGGGAGTCCCCCCAGTCAGACCTTTGTGAGAATGGCTGGTGACACACATAGGCAGCGACAAACCGACTACATAGGATGTCTCGATAGTAGTTGAGTTTTTTATCTCTCTCAGCAGGTGTAAAAAAGGCTAGAATTTTGGCTCGGTAGCGAGGGTATAACATTGTGGAGAGCCAGTAGTCATACCTCTGCCGAATGTTGATAATGCGGCTGTCACTACGCAATCAACTCAGCATTCATCTGTCTATTTGCACAAGGGAATTGGAGGGGCTCCCTGCCTCCATCTCCATAGCATACTGCCATAGTCTGCCTGGGTTATCTGTCTGGTCGTCCTCATCACCCTCCAGCTGCTCATGCTCCTTCTGCTCCTCTCCTGTCGCTTGGGCAAATAAACCACCTATTTCTGTATACAATTCCTGGGTGTTAATGTCCTCCTCCTCCTCCATCAGTTCAGCCCCACAGGGCTCAGGTGAATGTGAAATGTAGGCGCCGAGTTTCCAGTCCCCTGGCCAGCCAGATTTATCAGCATCTGCTCCAGGACATGAAGGACTGGAATTACATAATTCATCCCATAGTCCTGACAAATAAAGTGGCCTCCTTAAAGGGTCTCAGTAAATGGCAGGTGTCACGCATGAGCTGCCACTGGCTAACTTTGAAGTTAGCATTACAGATGTCCGTCTGCATCATCAAGAAATCGTTCATGGCCTTCCTCTGCTCATATAGTCGATCCAACATGTGGAGGGTGGAGTTCCAACGTGTGGAAACTTTATATATGAGGCAATGTTGGGGAACACCATTCTGCCTTTGCAGCTTAAGGAGGGCGTGTTTTGCAGGGTAAGAGGGGCTGAAGTGCATGCACAGTTTCCTGCCCATTTTCAAGATGTCTTGCAGTTGGGTGGAAGGTTTCAGGAACCCGTTTACAACCAGATTAAAGATGTGCACCATGCAGGATGCATGGGTCAGCCCTACACAATGGTTACTGTTATCGGTGACCATGGTTCTGATCTTCGGTTGGCGACGAAACAGTAGGGATTAGATTTCTTGGTTGATGATGCCGAGCAGTTCCTCCCCGGTGTGACTCCGTTCACCCACGTTGGCCTGTGTGACACTGGCTTGCTCTGCATAGGTGGTATGCTGGATGACCACTCCAAAGTGTGCAATCACAGCAGGAGAATGTGGAGACGGCATTGCCTTCACCTGGCCAGGTTGCTGGTGTGCCTGGGCCGGAACCACATTTACCCAGTGGGCTGAAAAAGGACAAATCTCGACCTTGACTATAGTTATAGCTCGACATGTCGGCACTTCCTTGAACTGTACCAGACACCGACAGGCTTAAGGACAGGCCCACCTTCTGCTCTATGTACTTGTGCAGAGCTGGTAAAGCTTTTTTAGAGAAGTAATGACAACTTGGGACCCTCCACTTTGGCTCAGCACAAGCAATCAGTTCTCTGAAATGTGCAGAGTCAAACACATGGAAAGGGAAGTACTTTAATACCAGCAACTTGGCCAGAAGCAGGTTCAGCTTCTGCACTGTTGGATGAGTGCACGCATACTGTTGTCTCTTGGCCTGTTTCAAATGCCTCGTGATCGATTGTTGGTGAACCACCAGACAGGTAGGCTCCTGAGTAGCAGGCGGTCTACCCTGGGCACTTTGGCTCTAGATCTCACACTGCATCCACCCTGCTGGCTCATCGGCACACTGCCACCCTGCTGCTGTCTCATGGGCCTATTGCCACCCTCACCCCCTGATGATGATGAAGCCTCCTCTTCATCTGGCTCCCATTTTCAATCGGCTACATCATCATCCACTACCAGGGGTGTACATAGAAGTCACTGGGCCCCATAGCAAGAATCTAAATTTGGGCCCCATTCATAGACACTCCCACCTTATGTACCTGAACAGCAGTGTACTGATATGTGAGATATGAGGTATAAATTACAGCTCTTACCTTATATATAAGTACTCTTCTGTATATACTATACAGTACAGACCAAAAGTTTGGACACACCTTCTCATTCAAAGAGTTTTCTTTATTTTCATGACTATGAAAATTGTAGATTCACACTGAAGGCATCAAAACTATGAATTAACACATGTGGAATTATATACATAACAAACAAGTGTGAAACAACTGAAAATATGTCATATTCTAGGTTCTTCAAAGTAGCCACCTTTTGCTTTGATTACTGCTTTGCACACTCTTGGCATTCTCTTGATGAGCTTCAAGAGGTAGTCCCCTGTAATGGTTTTCACTTCACAGGTGTGCCCTGTCAAGTTTAATAAGTGGGATTTCTTGCCTTATAAATGGGGTTGGGACCATCAGTGGCATTGAGGAGAAGTCAGGTGGATACACAGCTGATAGTCCTACTGAATAGACTGTTAGAATTTGTATTATGGCAAGAAAAAAGCAGCTAAGTAAACAAAAACGAGTGGCCATCATTACTTTAAGAAATGAAGGTCAGTCAGTCAGCCGAAAAATTGGGAAAACTTTGAAAGTAAGGGCTATTTGACCATGAAGGAGAGTGATGGGGTGCTGCGCCAGATGACCTGGCCTCCACAGTCACCGGACCTGAACCCAATCGAGATGGTTTGGGGTGAGCTGGACCGCAGAGTGAAGGCAAAAGGGCCAACAAGTGCTAAGCATCTCTGGGAACTCCTTCAAGACTGTTGGAAGACCATTTCAGGGGACTACCTCTTGAAGCTCATCAAGAGAATGCCAAGAGTGTGCAAAGCAGTAATCAAAGCAAAAGGTGGCTACTTTGAAGAACCTAGAATATGACATATTTTCAGTTTTTTCACACTTGTTTGTTATGTATATAATTCCACATGTGTTAATTCATAGTTTTGATGCCTTCATAGTCATGAAAATAAAGAAAACTCTTTGAATGAGAAGGTGTGTCCAAACTTTTGGTCTGTACTGTATATCTGTACACACTGCATCTATTATACCTCGTATCTCACATCATTACACTGCTGGGTATACTTCATACCTGTGTCTGCTGCATTATACTGTATGATATACACTCACCTAAAGAATTATTAGGAACACCTGTTCTATTTCTCATTAATGCAATTATCTAGTCAACCAATCACATGGCACGTTCAATGCATTCAATGCATTTAGGGGTGTGGTCCTGGTCAAGACAATCTCCTGAACTCCAAACTGAATGTCAGAATGGGAAAGAAAGGTGATTTAAGCAATTTTGAGCGTGGCATGGTTGTTGGTGCCAGACGGGCCGGTCTGAGTATTTCACAATCTGCTCAGTTACTGGGATTTTCACGCACAACCATTTCTAGGGTTTACAAAGAATGGTGTGAAAAGGGAAAAACATCCAGTATGCGGCAGTCCTGTTGGCGAAAATGCCTTGTTGATGCTAGAGGTCAGTGGAGAATGGGCCGACTGATTCAAGCTGATAGAAGAGCAACATTGACTGAAATAACCACTCGTTACAACCGAGGTATGCAGCAAAGCATTTGTGAAGCCACAACACGCACAACCTTGAGGCGGATGGGCTACAACAGCAGAAGACCCCACCGGGTACCACTCATCTCCACTACAAATAGTAAAAAGAGGCTACAATTTTCACGAGCTCACCAAAATTGGACTGTTGAAGACTGGAAAAATGTTGCCTGGTCTGATAAGTCTCGATTTCTGTTGAGACATTCAAATGGTAGAGTCCGAATTTGGCGTAAACAGAATGAGAACATGTATCCATCATGCCTTGTTACCACTGTGCAGGCTGGTGGTGGTGAAATGGTGTGGGGGATGTTTTCTGGGCACACTTTAGGCCCCTTAGTGCCAATTGGGCATCGTTAAAATGCCACGGGCTACCTGAGCATTGTTACTGACCATGTCAATCCCTTCATGACCACCATGTACCCATCTTCTGATGGCTACTTCCAGCAGGATAGTGCACCATGTCACAAAGCTCGAATCATTTCAAATTGGTTTCTTGAACATGACAATGAGTTTACTGTACTAAAATGGTCCCCACAGTCACCAGATCTCAACCCAATAGAGCATCTTTGGGATGTGGTGGAACGGGAGCTTCGTGCCCTGGATGTGCATCCCTAAAATCTCCATCAACTGCAAGATGCTATCCTATCAATATGGGCCAACATTTCTAAAGAATGCTATCAGCACCTTGTTGAATCAAAGCAAAACAGGGTCCAACACCGTATTAGTATGGTGTTCCTAATAATTCTTTAGGTGAGTGTGTGTGTGTATATATATATATATATATATAAACAAAAAAAAAGCGTCAGCACCGTCTATTGAGAAGACAAGGGGGTGCAGCTGGCCCAGTTGGGATTGAGCAAACCTACTATGAAAATTGTAGATTAACACTGAAGCCATCAAAACTATGAATTAACACATGTGGAATTATATACATAACAAACAAGTGTGAAACAACTGAAAATATGTCATATTCTAGGTTCTTCAAAGTAGCCACCTTTTGCTTTGATTACTGCTTTGCACACTCTTGGCATTCTCTTGATGAGCTTCGAGAGGTAGTCCCCTGAAATGGTTTTCACTTCACAGGTGTGCCCTGTCAGGTTTAATAAGTGGGATTTTTTGCCTTATAAATGGGGTTGGGACCATCAGTTGCGTTGAGGAGAAGTCAGGTGGATACACAGCTGATAGTCCTACTGAATAGACTGTTAGAATTTGTATTATGGCAAGAAAAAAGCAGCTAAGTAAACAAAAACGAGTGGCCATCATTACTTTAAGAAATGAAGGTCAGTCAGTCAGCCGAAAAATTGGGAAAACTTTGAAAGTAAGGGCTATTTGACCATGAAGGAGAGTGATGGGGTGCTGCGCCAGATGACCTGGCCTCCACAGTCACCGGACCTGAACCCAATGGAGATGGTTTGGGGTGAGCTGGACCGCAGAGTGAAGGCAAAAGGGCCAACAAGTGCTAAGCATCTCTGGGAACTCCTTCAAGACTGTTGGAAGACCATTTTAGGTGACTACCTCTTGAAGCTCATTAAGAGAATGCCAAGAGTGTGCAAAGCAGTAATCAAAGCAAAAGGTGGCTACTTTGAAGAACCTAGAATATTACATATTTTCAGTTGTTTCACACTTGTTTGCTATGTATATAATTCCACATGTGTTAATTCATAGATTTGATGCCTTCATAGTCATGAAAATAAAGAAAACTCTTTGAATGAGAAGGTGAGTCCAAACTTTTGGTCTGTACTGTATATGTGATCACAACCACTGGGCGGTGAGTGCTCCACATTTAGCTTATTGTTTTAGCTGCAGAGAAGCTAGCCTCAAATATGAAATATTTTGCGGCAGACCTAGCTAGATTTGGTGAGATCTATTGAGAATATTAAATGTGCGAAAGTCAAACACATGAGAATAAAGGAACACTAAATCCAGAATCCAAATATCATGTGTGATACTGCCTGCTTAGCTTTATATCTAATCATATTATGTCATACTGCCTGCTGAGCTGTGTATCTAACCCTATCATATGTGATACTGTCTGCAGAGTCGTGTATCTAAGCCTAATGTGTGTGATACTGCCTGCTGAGTTGTGTATCTAATCATATCATGTGTGATACTGTCTGCGGAGCCGTGTACCTCTGTAATTCTACCTTGTGTAATACTGTCTGCTCTGCTGTGTATCTAATCCTAGCATGTGTGATACTGTCTGCAGAGTTGTGTTTCTAAACGTATCATGTGTGATACTGTCTGCAGAGTCGTGTATCTAAGCCTATTGTGTGTGATACTGCCTGCTGAGCTGTGTATCTAATCCTATCATGTAGAGAAGAAAACCGGACAGCACTCCAAGTAAAAAGCAAATGGTGTTTATTCACCCATGTGGAAGGCAACGTTTCAGCTCATACAAAGAGAATCCTATCATGTGTGATACTGCCTGCTGAGCGGTGTATCTAATCCTATTCTGTGTGATACTGTCTGCAGAGTCGTGTATCTAAGCCTATTATATGTCATACTGCCTGCTGAGTTGTGCATCTAATCATATCATGTGTAATACTGCCTGCTGAGCTGTGTATCTAATCCTATAATGTGTGATACTGTCTGCAGAGTCATGTATCTAAGCCTATTATATGTGATACTGCCTGCTGAGTTGTGTATCTAATCCTATCATGTGTGATACTTTCTGCTGAGCTGTGTATCTAAACCTGTCATGTGTGATACTTTCTGCTGAGATGTATATCTAATCCTATCATGTGTGATACTGTCTGCAATGCTGCGTATCTAAACCTATCATGTGTGATACTGTCTGCTAAGCTGTGTATCTAATCCTATCATGTGCGATACTGTCTGCTAAGCTGCATATCTAATCCTATCATGTGTGATACGTTTTGCTAAGATGTGTATCTAATCCTGTCGTGTGTGATAATTTCTGCTGAGCTGTATATCTAATTCTATCATGTGTGATACTGCCTGCTGAGCTGTGTATCTAATCCTATTCTGTGTGATACTGTCTGCTAAACTGTGTATCTAATCCCATTATGTGAGATACAGTCTGCTGAGCTGTGTATCTAATCCTGCCATGTGTGATACTTTCTGCTGAGCTGTGTATCTAATCCTATCATGTGTGATACTGCCTGCTGAGCTGCGTATCTAATCCTATTATGTGTGATACAGTGGCTCATTTTACATTCCCAGGTTTTTCTGTGTCTATCATTCTTACAATTCCCTCTAGCGAGGAAGGTTTTATGTTAAGGAACAGATATGAGCAGGAGCTCAGATGGAGGGAGAGATAAGAAGTTCCTTGCTGGGTGCAGGGGTTTTCGGCAGTGCAGGAAAATAGGGGTAATAGTTGTGGAAAGCAGAAACATTGTTTGCAGTGTATATTTCATTAGTTACAATTCTGGTATAATTTGATTTTGTGCACATAGGAAGTTTGCTTTTTGGATGAAGACCAATGTCTCAGAAGAACTAAAGCTTTACATTTACACTTCTAGGTGTAAACAATAGAGGAGGGGCTGTATTTCCCTTAATCAGGGACTAATCAAAGAACAGCTGGATACAATGGTGAATAGTCAGAGAAAACAAACAGCTAATAAAGAGACAGGGCATGGAGACTGGAACCTTGACATAAGGAGTAAATATGAAGCCTGGACACTTAGATGATGGGAAATTTGTGAGAAGCTATAATGCTAAATGCTAACATACCAGGGCTAAACACACACCGATTTTCTGCCAAAGCCAGAAGTATAAATCCTTCCTTTACTGTATATTTCTAATTCCTTTCCAATCCATTTCTGTAGGCAGGTCTGCTTCAAATCCTCATCCGAACAACTGTATGTGTATTTAGCCTTAGTGCATTCAAATGACCATATTTTTGGTCTGCATCCGATCCACATTTTTTGAGGACCCATTCATTTCAAGGGGGGCAAAAAAGATGTGGACAACACCATGTGCTGCATGCATCTGAATGTCTGTTCTGTGGCCCCCCCAAGAATATAGAACCTGTCCTATTCTTGTATGTTTTGCAGGGGGAATTCTCCATTGGCAATACAGGGTGGTCAATAGCACGCAATATGAGGAGGGAGGTCGAAAGAGGATTATATACTGGCACTATTGGTGGAAACGGAGGAGCATTAAACACTGGAGCCAATAAATATACACTAACCTAAAGAATTATTAGGAACACCTGTTCTATTTCTCATTAATGCAATTATCTAGTCAACCAATCACATGGCAGTTGCTTCAATGCATTTAGGGGTGTGGTCCTGGTCAAGACAATCTCCTGAACTCCAAACTGAATGTCAGAATGGGAATGAAAGGTGATTTAAGCAATTTTGAGCGTGGCATGGTTGTTGGTGCCATACGGGCCGGTTTGAGTATTTCACAATCTGCTCAGTTACTGGGATTTTCACTCACAACCATTTCTAGGGTTTACAAAGAATGGTGTGAAAAGGGAAAAACATCCAGTATGTGGCAGTCCTGTGGGCAAAAATGCCTTGTGGATGCTAGAGGTCAGAGGAGAATGGGCCGACTGATTCAAGCTGATAGAAGAGCAACGTTGACTGAAATAACCACTCGTTACAACCGAGGTATGCAGCAAAGCATTTGTGAAGCCACAACATGCACAACCTTGAGGCGGATGGGCTACAACAGCAGAAGACCCCACCGGGTACCACTCATCTCCACTACAAATAGGAAAAAGAGGCTACAATTTGCACAAGCTCACCAAAATTGGACTGTTGAAGACTGGAAAAATGTTGCCTGGTCTGATGAGTCTCGATTTCTGTTGACACATTCAAATGGTAGAGTTCTAATTTGGCGTAAACAGAATGAGAACATGTATCCATCATGCCTTGTTACCACTGTGCAGGCTGGTGGTGGTGGTGTAATGGTGTGGGGGATGTTTTCTGGGCACACTTTAGGCCCCTTAGTGCTAATTGGGCATAGTTTAAATGCCACGGGCTACCTGAGCATTGTTTCTGACCATGTCCATCCCTTCATGACCACCATGTACCCATCCTCTGATGGCTACTTCCAGCAGTATAATGCACCATGTCACAAAGCTCGAATCATTTCAAATTGGTTTCTTGAACATGACAATGAGTTCACTGTACTAAAATGGCCCCCACAGTCACCAGATCTCAACCCAATAGAGAATCTTTGGGATGTGGTGGAACGGGAGCTTCGTGCCCTGGATGTGCATCCCTCAAATCTCCATCAACTGCAAGATGCTATCCTATCAATATGGGCCAACATTTCTAAAGAATGCTATCAGCACCTTGTTGAATCAATGCCACGTAGAATTAAGGCAATTCTGAAGGCAAAAGGGGGTCCAATACCGTATTAGTATGGTGTTCCTAATAATTCTTTAGGTGTGTATATATATACAGTTGCAAGAAAAAGTATGTGAACCCTTTGGAATGATTGGATTTCTGCACAAATTGGTCATAACATGTGATCTGATCTTCTTCTAAGTCACAACAATAGACAATCGCAGTCTGCTTAAACTAATAACACACAAAGAATGAAATGTTACCATGTTTTTATTGAACACACCATGTAAACATTCACGGTGCAGGTGGAAAAAGTATGTGAACCCCTAGACTAATAAAATCTCCAAGAGCTAATTGGAGTGAGGTGTCAGCCAACTGGAGTCCAATCAATGAGATGAGATTGGAGGTGTTTGTTACAGCTGCCCTGCCCTATAAAAAACACACACCAGTTCTGGGTTTGCTTTTCACAAGAAGTATTGCCTGATGTGAATGATGCCTCGCACAAAGGAGCTCTCAGATGACCTACGATTAAGAATTTTTGACTTGCATAAAGCTGGAAAGGGTTATAAAAGTATCTCCAAAAGCCTTGCTGTTCATCAGTCCATGGTAAGACAAATTGTCTATAAATGGAGAAAGTTCAGCACTTCTGCTACTCTCCCTAGGAGTGACTGTCCTGTAAAGATGACTGCAAGAGCACTGAGGTGAAGAAGAATCCTAGAGTATCAGCTAAAGACTTACAAAAGTCACTGGCATATGCTAACATCCCTGTTAGCGAACCTACAATACGTAAAACACTAAACAAGAATGGATTTCATGGGAGGATACCACAGAGGAGGCCACTGCTGTAAAAAAAAAACATTGCTGCACGTTTACAGTTTGCACAAGAGCACCTGGATGTTCTACAGCAGTACTGGCAAAATATTCTGTGGACAGATGAAACCAAAGTTAAGTTGTTTGGAAGAAACACACAACACTATGTGTGGAGAAAAAGAGTCACAGCACACCAACATCAAAACCTCATCCCAACTGTGAAGTATGGTGATGGGGGCATCATGGTTTGGGGCTGCTTTGCTGCGTCAGGGCCTGGACAGATTGCTATCATCGAATGAAAAATGAATTCCCAAGTTTATCAAGACATTTTGCAGGAGAACTTAAAGAGGACCTTTCACCGATTCTTACCCTATGAACTAAGTATACATACATGTGGAGCGGCGCCCGGGGATCTCTCTGCACTTACTATTATCCCCGGGCGGCGCTCCGTTCTCCTGCTATGCCCTCCGGTATCTCCGTTCCCTAAGTTATGGTAGGCGAAGTCTGCCCTAGCGCTGGCCAATCGCATTGCAGAGCTCACAGCCTGGGAGAAAATAACCTCCCAGGCTGTGAGCTCTGCGCTGCGATTGGCCAGCGCTAGGGCAGACTCCGCCTACCATAACTTAGGGACTGGTATCTCTGCCTACTATAACTTAGTGAGCGGAGATACCGGAGGGCATAACGGGAGAACAGAGCGGCGCCCGGGGATAATAGTAAGTGCAGTGAGATCCCCGGGCGCCGCTCTACATATCTGTATAGTTAGTTCATAGGGTAAGAATCGGTGAAAGGTCCTCTTTAAGGCCATCTGTCCACCAGCTGAAGCTCAACAGAAGATGGGTGTTGCAACAGGACAACGACCCAAAGCATAAAAGTAAATCAACAACAGAATGGCTTAAACAGAAGAAAATACGCCTTCTGGAGTGGCCCAGTCAGAGTCCTGACCTCAACCCGATTGAGATGCTGTGGTATGACCTCAAGAAAGCGATTCACACCAGACATCCCAAGAATATTGCTGAACTGAAACAGTTCTGTAAAGAGAAATGGTCAAGAATTACTCCTGACCGTTGTGTACGTCTGATCTGCATCTACAGGAAACGTTTGGTTGAAGTTATTGCTGCCAAAGGAGGTTCAACCAGTTATTAAATCCAAGGGTTCACATACTTTTTCCACCCGCACTGTGAATGTTTACATGGTGTGTTCAATAAAAACATGGTAACATTTAATGATTGTGATTGTCTATTAATTGTGACTTTGATGAAGATCAGATCACATTTTATGACCAATTTGTGCAGAAATCCATATCATTCCAAAGGGTTCACATACTTTTTCTTGCAACTGTATATATATATATATATATATATATATATATATATATAGACACTTCAGGGGGCATTATAATACAGGGCACAGTACAGGGGAGTTATAACTGCAGAGGGCATTAGAACTACATGGGGACCTGTAGAGGCGGCATTATAAATACTGAGGGCACTAAGGTGATATTATTACTTGGGAATCGCTGCGTTGCTCCTTCATACTATTGGGAGATGCCAGCACTAATGCCATCGCTCCTCCCCATAAAGAATAGGTTGGAAAAGGGTTAAATCACTCACAGTCCCAAAGTTGTATTTTACACTTCTCCGTACAGTATTGAAACAAAGTTTTAGGCGAATCGACTTTGGATGTTTCATCCGAAGTCGATTTTCTCATCCCTAAATACTATACTGGAGCTGGACGTAGTGGGGCCTATACTCCACTGTGGGCCCCTTTAATTCACGGGCTCCATAACAGCTGCATGGTCTGCCTCTATTGGAGGTACGCCTCTGTCCACTATTCTCTGCTTGTCCCTTATGTCACCCTCACCAGTCTCATGGCCGCGTCCCTGACCACTCCTAACTTCTGCTCCCACACTACTCTCATCGTCGCTACTTGCACGCCTACAGGATGCAGCGGACCTCTTGTCTAAATCTGTGCTGGGCAGTAGCTGCTGACTGTCATCAGTAATATCTTACTCGCTGAAAAGCGGAACAGAGCCAGTGGCATACATCAGTGGCGTTGCTAGGGCTGGTGTCACCCGGTGCGGTAGAAAATGGTGTCACCCCTTCCCCCCACCCCCTCCCCGAAGCAAATTTTTTAGCCATATATGGGGGCTATGGTGGTGCTACTGCCATAGGGGGCATCCGTTAGCTCAGCAGACCCCCCCCCCCCCTAGCAGTCAGAGCCTGGTCTCGGGAGGGGCACTTCCAGATTATTTTCTGTCCGCCACCACAAAACAATGGTGCTTATAGAACAGACTACACAGTGTAGCGGTATACTGTACATTGTGGGGCACAGTGTAGCGGTATATTGTACATTGTGGGGCACAGTGTATAGGTATACTGTATATTGTGTGGCACAGTGTAGAGGTATACTGTATATTGTGTGGCACAGTGTAGAGGTATACTGTATATTGTGTGGCACAGTGTAAAGGTATACTGTATATTGTGTGGCACAGTGTAGAGGTATACTGTATATTGTGCGGCACAGTGTAGAGGTATACTGTATATTGTGTGGCACAGCGTAGCGGTATACTGTATATTGTGTGGCACAGTGTAGAGGTATACTGTATATTGTGTGGCACAGTGTAGGCTATATGTGTATAACAAACATATTTCACATAAAAACTTAGTTACTTGGCTTGGCCCTTGGGGATCTCGGACGCCACTTCAACACTTTGGCCGGGGGCTCGGCGGAGCTGATGTGCTTTATCCTAATGAGAAAGATTTCATAATAAGGATTTGGAGAAGGGGCAGAGGGATAGCAGAGCAGGGAGAGGCTGGTGCTGCTACTAGGGGGTCATACCATGTGGGAGTAATAAAGCCCACCATAATGCCCCCTCCCCCCCCTAGTAGAAATAATTCTCCTTTTAATGTGACAGTTGAGCTAATGTCCCCATAGTGCCCCCATAATGTTCCAGTATAAAATACCCCTATATAGTGCCCCCAGTGAATTCCCCCATAGTGCTCCTTTCCCCCTTCTTCCTGCTAGTGCCCCCCATAATGTACCAGTATAAAATGCCCCATATATAGTGCCCCTGTAGATGCCCCTCAGTGTCCGGCCTCTGATAGGCTGCCGGCCTAGTGTCCCCCATAATGCCCCCCAATAATGTGCCAGTAAGTGTCCCCATAGATGCCCCCCCATCATGTGCCAGTATCAAATGCCTCTCTCCTCCCCCCCACATGTCCCAGTATCATAGTGCCATCTCCCATCCCCCCAATGTGCCAGTATGAAGTGCCTCTCTCCCCCCCCCCACATGTCCCAGTATCATAGTGCCATCTACCCCCCAATGTGCCAGTATGAAGTGCCTCTCTCCTCCCCCCCCCCCACATGTCCCAGTATCATAGTGCCATCTACCCCCCAATGTGCCAGTATGAAGTGCCTCTCTCCTCCCCCCCACATGTCCCAGTATCATAGTGCCATGCCATCTCCCCCCCCAAAAGTGCCAGTATCACATGCCTCCCCCCATGTCCCAGTATCATAGTGCCATTCCATCACCCCCCCCAAAAAAAAGTGCAAGTATAAAGTGCCTCTCCCCCCCCATGTCTAGGGTTGCCACCTTTTCTTCAAGCCAAACCCGAATAGAAGGGAGGGAGGGCCCCCTTCCAGGCCCCACCTCCAGCCACGCCCATGTCCCGCCTCCAACCATGTCCCGTCTCCACCCCTGGTCGCTGTCGCACCGCGATCGTTACGCCCCTGATCCCACGCCTGCGCCGTCCCTTTAGTATTTGGCGCAGGCGCGGGATTTACGGGATGAAGAGGAGAACTCGGACGTCAATCAACTGCACATGGGCGTGCCACTGCCAAAGGGTGAATAGACGGAGCCTCTAGGTGCTGCAGGAACGTCCTCATAGCACCTAGAGGCTCATTAGCATATTATAAGTCTTTATTTTAAGAGAGCAGCGGCAGGCAGGGAGTTATGTACTGCTGACATCAGCACATCGCTAATGTCAGTCAGCTACATAACATAAAGTTTTTTCTGATGATTGACAGATTCAGAAACACCCCACTAAACTTTTTTTTTTTGGCTTCTTCTAATCCCTATACTGCGATATATGAATACATAATGTTATTAGTCATTTTGGTTCAGTAGATAATGAATAAAACGGACTTTTATAATATGCAAATTACCTGTCTATCAGCAAGTAGGGCGGTTACTTGCTGGTAGCAGCCGCATCCTCCGATCCTAAAGACGCCTCCTCCGCATGTTGATTGACAGGGCCAGCGAACGCGATCGTTCTCTGGCTGGCCCTGTCTGCTATCAAGATCTCGCGCCTACGCCGTAACGGTCTTCAGTCGGCGCAGGCGCACTGAGAGGAGGACGCTCACTCGGCCGCTCCTTCCTCAATGCGCCTACACCGATGACGTCACATCTACACCCGGCGCAGGCGCACTGAGGAAGAAGGGGCCGAGCGAGCGTCCTCCTATCAGTGCGCCTGCACCGACTGAAGACCGTTACGGCGCAGGCGCGAGATCTTGATAGCAGACAGGGCCAGCCAGAGGACGATCGCGTTCGCTGGCCCTGTCAATCAACATGCGGAGGGGGCGTCATTATGATGGGAGAATGCGGCTGCTACCAGCAAGTAGCCGCCCTACCTGCTGGTAGACAGGTAATTTACATATTATAAAAGTCAGTTTTATTCATTATCTACTGAACAAAAATGACTAACAACATTATGTATTCATATATCGCAGTATAGGGATTATAAGAAGCCAAAAAAAAAAGAGTTTAGTGGGGGGACAGAAGCCCACACTGTTACATACAATTACACAATTCAAATGTTTTATATTTATACCTTTTTAGAAGTGAGTGACTATCTAGGACACGTGTCAGGACTCAGAGTCAGGACTGTCTTGGTCAGGTTGAAAAAACTGCTGCACAGGGCACAGTGGGCACTGGGCTGGGCACTACATGGGCAGGCTCAGGCTGCTGGAGCTGGACTGGAGAGGAGAAGAAGAATGATTTCTCCCACAGAGCTCCCTGCCTCTCTCTCTGATGTCATCACTTCCTGTGGACTTGACTTCCTTATCAGAGAGTGGGAGGGAGGGAGGGACTGGGAGGCAGAGGAGGAGCGAGGAGGAGCGAGGAGGAGCCTGAACAGTGAGTGAACACAGCGCTGCCTGGCATCACTGTACTGTAGTGTGTAGACTGGAGGAGGGAGGAGGAGCCTGAACAGTGAGTGAACACAGCGCTGCCTGGCATCACTGTACTGTAGTGTGTAGACTGGAGGAGGGAGGAGGACGGAGGAGGGGGGAGGGGGAGGGGGGAGGGGGGAGGGGGGGGGGGGGGGGGGGGGGGGGGGGAGGCTCGGGAGCCCTGCGCTCAGCTGATCACCTGGAGTGACAGCTTAAATATGCGATCGGAGTCTCATTCGGACCACACTGCAGTTTGAATGAATAATCCTGTGCCCGGGTCTAAGAAAGGCTTGTACCCGGGCACAGGATTACAAACCCGGACTGTCAATCTCTACCCATGTCCCAGTATCATAGTGCCATGCCATCCCCCCCCCCCACATGTGCCAGTATCAGGTGCCAACCCCCCTCCCCCCATGTGCCAGTATCAAGTGCCTCCTGCTCCCCCCCATGGCAGTAACAGTCGGGTATTAAAAAAAAAAAATAAACACTTCTACTTACCTCCATGTCAGCGATGCAATGCAGCCTCTTCCTGTATGTCCATATATGGAGTTAGTGCTTGTGTATTTCAGAAAAGCTTCTGCTGGGATTCAAACCCATGACCTTCTGTATCAGAGGCAAAGCATCTAACCACACGGCCATAAGAACAGCCTTGCTATTGACTGAAAATATATGAGACTTCTACTGTTATAGCTGTACATCTATACACATGACAGCTGCCCTAACACACCCAGCACTGCTATATCTCTATATGACAGCTGTCCCAGCACACTCAGCTTTGCTATATCTCTATAAATGATAGCTGCCCCAGCACACCCAGCTCTGCTACATATGATACACATGACAGCTGCACCAGCACACTCAGCTCTACTATATCTCTATATATGACAGCTGCTCCAGCAAACCCAGCTCTACTACATCTATACACATGACAGCTGCCCCAACACACCCAGCACTGCTACATCTAATACACATGACAGCTGCACCAGCACACTCAGCTCTACTATATCTCTATATATGACAGCTGCTCCAGCAAACCCAGCTCTGCTACATCTATACACATGACAGCTGCCCTAACACACCCAGCACTGCTATATCTCTATATGACAGCTGTCCCAGCACACTCAGCTCTGCTATATCTCTATATATGATAGCTGCTCTAACACACCCAGCTCTGCTACATCTAATACACATGACAGCTGCACCAGCACACTCAGCTCTACTATATCTCTATATATGACAGCTGCTCCAGCAAACCCAGATCTGCTACATCTATACACATGACAGCTGCCCAAGCACACCCAGCACTGCTACATCTAATACTCATGACAGCTGTCCCAGCACACTCAGCTCTGCTATATCTCTATAAATGATAGCTGCCCCAGCACACCCAGCTCTGCTACATATGATACACATGACAGCTGCACCAGCACACTCAGCTCTACTATATCTACTATATATATCTTACACAGGAAGAGGCTGCATCGCAGTGCTTTGCCTCTGATACAGAAGGTCGTGGGTTCGAATCCCAGACACATCTTTCCCTCTCCTGAGGACGGCAATACAAATGGTTCGTAAATGCCGGCCCTGCTGGTGTCACCCCCATCAATGGTGTCACCCGGTGCGGTCCGCACCCCCCTTGCAACGCCACTGGCATACATCAGTTGCCTGGCAGAAGGAGCAGAAAAGGAAAGAGGTCAGGTGAGGGCACAGAGCTTGTTCCTGTGGAGGAACCCACAGGCTGGCTGTCAGTTGGGAGGTCGGTTGAGATGATGTTGAAGACTGAGTAAACCATTCCAGAACAGCGGGATTGGTCGTCAAAACATGACCGCTGGATGACTCTGGCCTGTTGCTGAGGCTTCTGATACCCCCACCCCTTCTTCTGCTACTACTTCTGCTGGCTCCAGCAACATTTTTGTTACTGCCCGTTCCTTGTTGGACATATTGTATAGTAATTAGTAACTGTATAGGTAAAATAAGTTATTCAATGTCAATGTGGACACCCCACTTGCAGTTATATTAAATAGGTTATTCACCCCAATATGAGACTCAAAGCATAATAGAATTGCTTATCTATGAAATCAGGTGGACACCATATTAACAGTTATGTTACACTGTTTATTCACCTCAATTTGGACACCGCTATAACGGTTATATTACACAGGTTATTCACCCCAATATGAGAATAAAGGCCTAATGGAGTTGCTCATCTATGAAATCAGGTAGACACCACACTAACAGTTATATTTCACAGTTTATTCTCCACAATATAAGAATCAAGGCCTAATGGAATTGCTTATCTACGAAATAAGGTGGACAACACTATAACAGTTATATTACACAGCTTATTCACCCCAATTTGAGAATAAAGGCGTAACAGAATTGCTTATCCATCAAACAAGGTGGGCACCACAATATCGGTTATATTACACAGCTTATTCACCTCAATTTGAGAATAAAGGCGTAACAGAATTGCTTATCGATTAAACAAGGTGGGCACCACAATAATGATTATATTACACAATTTATTCACCTCAATTTGATAATAAAGGTGAAATAGAATTGCTTATCTATTAATCATGGCGGGCACCCAAATAACGGTTATATTACACATATTATTATACAACGTTCAATTAGATAGCTCTCTGCCCTACACAGGGGATTGATGCAAGTCATACAGTAAATAATCTCCATCTATTATTACAGAGAAACCTTCCCTTACAGAGGATAACCCCCTATCATGGTTACTGGCCTAGGTATAAAAAGATCTGACTGTATACCGTAATGAGATCTTCCCTAAGCCATCTTCCCTAAGCCCACATTTGTTAAACTGTCTTACTACTGCAAACTACCCATTCCCCTAATTACAAAAGTCATCTTCCTCTATGTTTGCTATAGTTCAATTTCACAGGTGCCCAATAATGTACACAATATTCCATGTATAGCCTGACTACAAATTTATATACAGGCAAAACGATGTACTTCTCATGAGCATCTATACCTAATCTAATACATAGTTACATAGTTATATAGTTACATAGTTACATAGTTAATACGGTTGAAAAAAGACTTAAGTCCATCAAGTTCAACCAAGGGATAGGTGGGGATGCGAATCCCAGAATGAATTGAGACTCAGATTTCTACACGTTTTCATAAGCATTAATGTTGTTTACTAAGAATTAATCTAAACCCTTTTGAAAACTGTCCATTGTTCCTGCTGTGACCACGTCCTGAGGAAGTCTATTCCACAGCTTCACAGTTCTTACAGTAAAGAAGCTTTGACGCTTCTGGAGACTGAACTTTTTCTTCTCCAGTCGGAGGCAGTGCCCCCTTTTCTTTTGAGCGCACTGTATTTTTTGTATGGCCCATTTATATATTTGTATAGGTTAATCATGTCCCCCCTTAGACGTCTCTTCTCAAGACTAAATAAATTCAATTATTTTAATCTTTCTTCATAACTAAGAACTTCCATGTCCCTTATCAGTTTAGTCGCTCTCCTCTGTACTTTTTCCAGCTGTAATGCGTACTTTCTATGGACTGGTGCCTAGAACTAAACTGCATATTCCAGATGAGGCCGCACCAATGCTTTGTAAAGTGGTAATATTACATCCCTGCCCCGCGATTCCATACCTCATTTAATGCATGACAATATCCTGGTGGCCTTAGAAGCAGCTGATTGACATTGTATGCTGTAATTTAATCTACCATCCACAAGGACACCCAAATCTTTCTCTATAAGTGACTCTCCCAGTATTACATCACCTAGGACATATGAAGCACAGAGATTATTACTACCAAGATGCATAACTTTACATTTGTCCACATTGAACCTCATTTGCCAAGTTAATGCCCAATCACTCACAGTGTTCGTCAGCTTGTAGTATATGGACATCTTCCATAGACTGTACAGTTCTGCATAGCTTAGTATCATCTGCGAAAATAGAAATGGTACTATTGGGGGCGGAGCCTAACCGCTGAACAAGACGGAGGCTTGAGCAGGAGCTCTCTCCCATCAAACCCACATTACTCAGCTTTTGCACATTCGAATCGGATCCACCATGGGCAAAACTGGTAGAGATAGATCTAGAGATGCCCCTGATACTCCAAGATCCAAGAAAAATCAGGGAGATATGGATCGGTTCTTCAGCAAGAAGTCGACACTGTCCCCTGCCCGTGCAGCTAAGATGGCGGCCCGCCGCATTGAAAAAGAAATGGAGCGGGAATCGGAACAGGAGGACGGAGACACAGATTTCATGGATACTCCTGAGGAAGAAGTAACACAGAAAGATAGCGACACACTCACCAAAGCCTTCTTCAAGGAGATATTGTCCCAAGCCCTAGCTCCTTAGACACGATATGTGCGCCCTGGGGAATCGGGTCGAACAACTAGAGACCCGACAGGAACATGCAGTGGCACATAGTGCCGATATAATAACCGCAATGGAAGTGCAGGTCTCCTCTCTCAATAACGCTTTCCTCATGATCGAGGACCAAGAGAATAGGAGCAGGAGAAAAAATATAAGAATAAAAGGGCTGAATGAATCGGTCACCCCAGATTTACTAGAAGAAGCTGCTAAGTCCTTATTTGCTAAATTGCTGGGTGATAATAAAGCTGCAGAGATTATCATTGAAAGAATACACCGATCATTGCGCCCCATACCCAAAGAAGATGAAGCCCCCAGAGATGTGATTTGTGGTCTGCTTAGTTTCAGGGACACTTCAGCCATTCTGCAAGCAGCCCGTAAGAGCACAGATCTCAAACTTAGAGATTCATCAATTTCTCTGTATCAGGACATCGCTTCATCCACTTTAGCGAAACGCAGGATCCTGAAGCCTCTAACCGATCATTTAAGGAACCACAAAATCTTGTACAAGTGGCTATACCCGTTCGGGGTCACATTTGCCAAAAATGGTCGCCGCTGCGTTATCCGCTCACCACAGGACTTATCCTCGGCCTGGAAGATCTTAGATACTCCCCCCATCAAGTTGGACAACTGGCTTGCGGTGGATATTTCTGTTCCTAAACTTCCACAGCTGCTTATTCAAGAGGCTTGGTCCCTGCAACCTAAGCAAAAATCACCCAACAACAGAAAAATGCTGGGAATGAGAGACCATACCTGATCTCAAACAGATCCAATCTGTTTCCAGAGACTCTGTGGCTCAGTATTATGGAAGATCTATCGCAGTTCTATTACAGTTCCATCCGCAGAAGATGCGACTTCCTCCCCACAGCTCAGGCTACTACTGTCGGGTTCTAAAGGTTTACAAGAATCCATTATATGTTTAAAGTTATGTGGATCTTACTTTAAGGAGTCTTATGTAATAAGACATGTTTAGTCGTTCTATAAATGTGCATTCTTTTAGCTACCTTAATCGATAGCTTTAATCACTCAAGTTTAAACATGCATTACTAAGGTAATTTCCTGGTTATAAGTAATGTGGGTTATGATGACTCGGGTTAGGATACACCTCAGTCCCTATATGTTCCACTGTGGATCACAACAGTGGCACCTCCCCACTAGCCTTTTCCCACTGTATCCACCTTACTTTATACCTAGTTCTTTATCCTTATTGGTACTTAGTTTTTTAAGTCCCCTTTTATTGGTACTCAGCTTATCTCCAAGTTATGTACTCACTTCAAGCAACAGTCACACTCTCAGCTCTGCTGACCAAGATGGATTCAGCTTTCTTGCTCCAGAATTGGTTTTACTCCTTTACATGCTTACACTATTTGGTCAACAATATCACCCACAATACTCTCCATGACTGACCTAAACATAACTACGTTTAATGTCAGAGGTTGCAATACACCCCAGAAACGTTCTCAAGTTCTTACTCTGTTGAAGAAGAATAAGAGTGACATATGCATGCTACAGGAGACTCACTTTAAAACAAATAAAATACCGCACATATCCAAGCTGAGATACTCACAGTGGTTCCACAGCACATATGGATCTGCCTCGAGGGGTGTTAGCATAGCAATCAGTAAGAATGTGCCATTTGCTCTGATAACTGTCCAGCAGGACCCTGAAGGCAGATTCATATTTGTAAAGGGGAAAATTGGTCACTTAGTAGTAACTCTTGCATGTCTTTATGCCCCCAATGTTAGGCAACACAGCTGGCTTAAGAAAACCATCTCCAGACTCAGTGATTTTGCCGAGGGGATTAAAATAATTGGAGGCGACTTGAATGTTTCTCTAAACCGTCAAATGGATTTGTCACTAGGTAGTTCCACCAAGTCCCAGAAAACATTGGGGGGAATCCATAAGCTGCTAAACGATATGCATCTAACAGACACCTGGAGGACACTTAATACCACAGTAAAGGATTATTCCTTTTACTCAGCAGTTCATCAGACTTACCAAAGGCTTGACTATATTTTCCTTTCCAATCCTCACTTAGCCATGTTGAAAAAATCATACATAGGTCCTATTACAGTTTCCGACCACGCCCCGGTTACTTCCTCCATAAACTTCTCCAACCTCCCAGCAAGGGAATGGGTATGGCGTTTGAACGAAGCGTTATTAGACTCTGACAAACATATTGAGGATATTACCCTTAAATTATCTTACTACTTCCAAGAGAATAAAGTACAAGACACACCCCAGTCCATTATTTGGGAGGCCCACAAAGCTTTTATTCGCGGGGAACTCATAGCATTAGGTTCCAAAATTAAAAAGGAGAGGCAGAAAAAGCTTGATTCCCTTATCCAACAAATTTCTGCGATTGAATCTATCCAGAAACAATCTAAGAGATCTGCTGCACTAGATGAACTAGCTTCCTTGAGGAGACAATTCAAGGAACTTCTCAATATTAAATGCGCAAAGGCATATCAATATACAAAATTTAAACAATACATTCATGGTGATAAGGGAAACAAGTTTATGACGCATCTAATTAAACAAAGAATAGCTGCCCAATTTGTCTCCTCGATCAAAACCAAGAAGGGAAATTTAGTTTCGTCCACTGAAGCTATAGCAGAGGAATTTTGCTCCTTCTATGGTGCCTTATACAATCTTGATAGTGGGAATGATAAATTACCAAATGCTATGTCTGACTTAGTGAGAGAGATTCAGATAGACAATTTTCTGGACTCTTTAAACATTCCTAAAATTAGCCAGGAGGATAGCTCTTTACTATTACAACCAGTAACAGAAATTGAAATACAGAAAATTATTAAAAGTATGCCCTTGGGTAAAGCCCCAGGACCAGATGGCCTACCAATAGGTTATTATAAAAAACTGTTAAACGTTTTATCCCCACAACTAGTTAAATGGTGCCAAGCATTATCAGTAGGTGAAGTCCTCCCGAAACAATCATTGGAAGCCATAATTACAATAATTCCGAAGGAGGGCAAGGATGCATCCGATTGTAATAATTATAGACCCATATCCTTGCTCAACATAGATGTAAAGATTTGGGCAAAAATCCTTGCGTCTAGGCTTAGTTCCATAATACCTCAAATCATCAATAAAGAACAGGCAGGCTTTGTGAAGGGGAGAGAAGGAAATACCCAGTCTTGTCGTCTTATCAATGCCATCTATTGGGCCAGGAAAAACTCTAAACCCCTGGTACTATTAAGTACAGACGCGGAAAAGGCCTTCGATCGGGTCAGCTGGATATACACTCAACGCACTCTACATAGATTTGGGATCCCTGATTTATTTATAGAAGCTATAATGTCCTTATATCGAAACCCTAGTGCTAAAGTTAGGGTTAATGGCACCCTATCCAAATCCTTTTCCATCACAAACGGCACTAGACAGGGTTGCCCCTTGTCGCCTTCCCTGTTTATAATGGTGATGGAGACGCTTCTACAGGCATTTCGGGAAAACCCAAACATTCACGGCTTGACACTAAATAATTTGAGCATAAATGTGCAGCTTTCGCGGATGATTTGATGTTGCTAATATCAAACCCTAAACAAGCATTCCCCCATATCTTGGAACTCTTCTCCACCTTTGGCGAGCTATCCAATTTCAAAATTAACTATTCGAAATCGGTAGCAATGGGTGTAGCTTTGCCTTCTCAGACGGAACATTATCTCAAAACTTCCTTTCCCTTTAAATGGAACGAAAACTCCCTAACTTATTTAGGGATTGAGCTTACGAAAGACCCCTCTAACCTATTCAAATTGAATTACTTGCCCCTACAAAAAAAGATTCAAACTCATCTTCATTCATTAACATTACCCTGGGTCTCCTGGATTGGACATAAGAACCTTCTCCAAACATATATTGTCCCAAAATTTATGTATCTCCTTCAAATGGTCCCAATCCATATTCCTAACTTCTACTTTAAGAAAGTCAGACAGGTATTTGCTTCTTTTTTGTGGAAAGACAAAAAACCTAGGGTAGCACATGATAAATGGAGGAATGGGTTTACCGGATATGCATTATTATTATAAAGCGATCCAGTTGAAACGCTGGTTACAAGTATGCATCCCCAAATATCGAACACTCGGAGTAGACATAGAATTAGACCTTATGTCCAATAAACAACAAGCAGGGTTATGGAAAATTACTACCCCCATTAATGCTCCTTCTGGTTTATCTAAAGGTATATATTTGATTACACGAAACCTTCAATCTGAAGTACGCCTCCTCTCAGATCCTCCGGGTGGATTACCAGCAAAATTTATTCCCTATCTAGTCAATCCAGAAACACCAGACACTCCACAATTCTGGGATAACTTTGGGGAAACGGTGTTATCTGACTTGCTACCACATTTGAAGCAAAGAGAGGAAATTCCTATCCTAAGTTCCAAGTACATTAAAAAAGGAGATTTCCTGGCTAAGCTTGAGTTTAATAATATTTGTAAAGCCCTCTGCAATAAATATAATACCACTCCTATCCCACTTGGTTTGAACAGCTATCTTCTCACAATAACCTACCAAGACACTGTGTTTCGCTCTTGTACAATTGGTTAATCCCCAAAAAGGGTAGTAGTACTCCAGCTTTCATAAAAGCTTGGGAAAGCGATCTTGACTGGTCTTTTTCGCCGCAGGAGATTGATCTCATTTTCTTGAGATCTCACGGATTCTCCAGATGTATAAAAGTTCAGGAACACTCTTTCAAGACTCTAACCAGGTGGTACAATGATCCCCATAAACTCTTTAGAATGGGTTGTGCTGAAAATGATTCATGTTGGAGGTGTAGATCCCAAAAAGGTACATTGGGACATATCATGTGGTTTTGTCCTTTGATTCGTACTTTTTGGGCACAAGTTGAACAAAAAATTAATGAAATATGTGGTACTACAATAGAATTGACACCCCAATCAGTGCTTCTTTGGTTGCCCTCTAAGACCTGGAAGCCCTCGATCTTTGACTTACCTACCCTTACGGTCCAATCAGCAAGGTTACTAATACCAATAAACTGGCTTAATACTTCTCCTCCTTCATTAAAAAATTGGTACGAAAAGATTGACCAAATTTTCTTGATGGAAGAACTAGCTAGTTGGGCGACCAGAACGCACTCTAAGTTCCAATGTCTTTGGAATCCATGGAAGGTGTTCCGTGATCCAACAAACATGCAGGAAATCTCTGACACTTAACTTTTAACCTTAGACTTATATTTTTCTCTACCTTAATCAAAGATTTGGGTTAGAACTTAGAACCATCACAAAAATAGGTCGTATTCTCTATCAAGTGTGGCATGTGGAGTGTAGCTTGTCATTTCTCGCAGGTGTGCTGTGTCCATATGTATGTAAGCTTCTTATGCTCTTACATTATACTATTATTATTCTGTTGACTTGTTTCGGAATTTTTCATAATCCCCCCCCCCCCTTACATTTAAATGTAACAATGTCAGCTGAGGTCTTTGTATGTACCTTTGAACAATGTATGGTATCAAGATAAGGTGTACTTCTTTTCTTCTTTTCTTCTCCCTTCCCTCCCCTCCCCCCACCCCTCTCTTTTCATTCTACCCCCCCCCCCCCTCCCCTCTTTACCCTTAATTTCTTTCTTATCTCATAAATAATATGCCATAATGGACTGTCATCATAATAACTTTATTATATTGGCGTATACAGTTTGTCAAACTTTCATGCTTTCTCAATAAAAAGAGATTTGTTAAAAAAAAAAAAGAAATGGTACTATTAATATCGTCCTCGATATCATTAATAAATAAATAAAATAATAAAGGGCCCAGCACTGAACCTTGGGGTACACCACTTATAACATGGGACCATTCTGAATAAGAATCATTGACCACAACTCTCTGGACACGGTCTTTCAGCCAGTTTTCAATCAAATTACAAACTATACTTTCCAAGCCTATAGACCTTACTTTACCTATTAAACGTCTATGAGGGACAGTATCAAAATCCTTTGCAAAATCTAGAAACACTTAATCTACAGCCACCCCTCTGTCCAGGTTACTACTCACCTCCTCATAAAAACAAATCAGGTTAGTCTGACAACTTCTGTCCTTGGTAAACTCATGTTGGTTATCACTTATAATATTATTTACAGTCACATACTCCTGTATATAGTCCCTTAAGAGTCCTTTGAACATTTTTCCCACAACAGAATTTAAACTAACTGGTCTATAATTACCTGTGAAGAACCTAGATCCTTTTTTGAATATGGGCACCATGTTTGCCTTGCGCCAATCACTTGGCACTGTACTAGTACCTAGAGAATCTTTAAAAATTATAAACAGAGGCACAGTAATGACTGAACTGAGCTATTTAAGCACTCTTGGGTGTAATCCATCTAGACCCGGAGCCTTGTTCACATTTACCCTATATAACTTGTCTTGAATGCCCTTTTTTGCCTTTTATTGCCCTTTTTACAGTAGCTGTAAGCCATGGGGGGATTTAATTTTAGCTGTTTATACTTGTTACCTAAGGGAATACATTTTTTAGTGCAATTACTCAATGTGGATTGTGGGGTTTCGCTCTGGTAGACAGGATTAGCGGACGCAGTATAGAGGCAACAACAAGTTCTTTGGATCAAACAGTTCAGTGTTTTATTCACACTTTAGGCAAGTGACAAAACAAGCAGTCATAAACAAGCAAAAAGTCACCTTGCGGTGTTGGTGGTGAATCACACCATGCGACAATTCTGCCTCAAAGAGTCCTTGAGCATGGCAGCACCAACCTGTTTTCACGCCAAACAGGTAGCAAGCCTTCATTCAGACACAAGGCTCCCAGATCCCAACACAGAGACCTTGCTTCTGAGCCCAGTTGCCTATTTAAGGACAGCCAGGTGCTGCCAAAACCCAGGCCGGCACTTAAAATCCGGTCCGGTATTTGACCTCATCTGGCTGTAAATCAGCCCAGCAGCACATGCTGGGAGGAAAATACCTGTTTTCACAGACCAAACCTCTCACTGTGTCACATGATTTAAAGCTCTCCCATTTATCCTCAGTATTAGGCCTCATGCACACGACCGTTGTGTACATCCGCGTCCGTTCCGTCATTTTTCACAGTTTAGTGGAGGTCCCATTAATTTCTATAGAGCTGTAAAAAAAACTTATAGTCCTCCTAGTTTTTCTCCGCGTCCGTGATTCCAGTCTGTCAAAAAAAATATAACCTGTCCTATTCTTGTCAGTGGAAAACGGAGGACGGACTCATTCAAGTCAATGGGTCCATCAAAAAAAATTGTATGCACAAATGGTATGTCATCCGTGTCCGCATCCATGTCCGTTTTATTCTACAACACTTTTCATTAACCTTCCTTTTTTTTCCCCTGTCAGACAAAAAAAAAGGAACACACAAGGAAACACAACTGAAGCAAAATCGGACATGGACCACTGAAGCCAAATCACTGACAGTGAAAAAACACTGTCGTGTGCATGAGGCCTTATTATGTGACAGTAGCTGGAACCAGTCTATGCCCTAAAATATTGCCCTCAACCCAGGGAAATTAGCCTTTTTTAAATTTAGTGTGTTTGCTCTTCCTGACAGAGTTTGCTTCTTATAGTGTAGGGGGAATATAATTATATTGTGATCACTATTACCTAGTGTTTCTCGAACAGTAACATTTCCAACAAGCTCTGCATCATTAGAGATTACCAGATCCAACAGAGTATTGACCCTAGTGGGAGCTTCTACAAACTGGCCTATGAAGTGGTCCTTCAGAAAGTTGAGGAATTGTCTCCTCTTTGCGGTTGAGGCAGAATTATGTCCCCAGTCAATGTCTGGGAAGTTAAAATCTCCCATTATGACCGCTGTACCAGCTAGTGCAGCCCGCTCTATTAGTTATATAGACTGGGCGGTACAGGAGAATACTGTGGTAATAATGGGAGATTGTAACTCCCTAGATATTAACTGTAATTCATAGTTCTGCCTCAGGTTCAAAGGGGAAAAAAATCCTGAACTTGCTGCAGAACCACTTTATGGGACAGTTTATAAAAGATCCCACAAGTGGCAATGATGGATGTGGTAATTTCTAATGATGCACAGCTTCTTGGGACTGTCACTGTTTATGAAACACTAGGTAACAATGACCACAATATAATCATATTCCTCCTGAAATGTAAAAAGCAAACTGATGGGAGGGAAAAATCACTGAAATTTAAAAAGGCCAATTTCTCCTGGTTCAGGGCAGCACTTAAGGGCATAGACTGGGAGCAGCTATGTCGCATATTAATACTGAGGACGAATAAGAGAGATTTAAATCGACATTGAGTAATTATACTGCAAAATTTATTCCTGTAGGTAACAAGTGGTATTGAACAAAGCAAAGCATTAGAAGCGGAATTCGGTCCAAAGTTTAGGAAAAGTTCGATTCCCAACGAAACTAGAATTTCCTCGCACTTCGTGTTAACGAATCAGTTTTTCCTGAAATGGCAGCTGCACGTGTTATAAAGTGAAAGTAAGAAGCACGGGAACATGAGATCACCCATAATGCTATGCAGCCAGACATCCCTTGTGATGCCACACTCATGTCACTCGGTCTCCTCCATTGTCCTGTGAGCTGAGCATAGGAAGAGACATGGCAAGTGCTTATGCATTAGGGACAGTGTTGCTGAAAATGATTACTAGCAGAATACTGGAAATGGACACTGCATGGAGAGTGCAGGGAGACAAATTCTGCATCAGTTTTATTAATTTATTCCTACATTTACTTATTCTTACATCAGCCATAAACTAAGATATGTAATTCAATACCAATAGTATGGAATCCTTTATTATTGCGGTGCCAGCATGCCAACTAATACCATCCTGGGGTCCAGGTCTGAATGATGACCATCCTCATCTTTTACTGGCTTTACCTATACCAAATCATCCTTCAATGTCTCCTTGTCCTAGAAAAGTCAGCAAGGTGCAGAGAGGAGGAGCTGGATGTTCCTGATGACATATTCTCATCAATATTAGATGATGTGGAAAAGAAGGAAAAGCAAATGACAGAAGAAGGGCTCCCACCTCTAGGGCAGGAGAGCGCTGGGGTTAGAGAAGTGTGTATGCCAGGGCTGATTAATATTCTTTGTTTACTGTCAAATAACCTGCAGGAGATAGCAGCCAAGAACAGCAATAACATGTATATTGTCCCTCCACCAAACCAGCCAAAACCCATGCCAGCAACAGCCCCTGCTTAAAGGTTCTGCACGGCCATTAATAATTAAGAAGGACTATACAGTGCTCTTCATTATTAAATGAAAGGCAGCTGTGGGGCAATTGGCTGTGAAATTCTTCACTGTAGCGTGGCATCAACTCGCCCGCAGCATGGCCGCTCCGTGTGCCCATACCTGATTTATAGCGGGTATACCTGATTTATAGCTATTTGTGAAAAATGAATTCATAACTAATCAAATTTCTTGGCTACCTTTGCAGAAGTTGCCAAATAGAATTTTTCAAAACTATGCTCATCTCTAATAACAAGTAAGTATAAATGGCCAAAATTAAACCCCACATGGCTTACAGCTACTATAAAAAGTCCAATAAATGACAAAAAGGGCATTTAAAAAAAAATCTGAGGGGTCAGCTTTAGCCTTTGAAATTTAAAAAGGGCTTAAAGGGGTTGTTCCACAAAAAATATTCTACAGTTTTCAAACCAGCACCTGGATCTGAATACTTTTGTAAATGCATGTAATTAAAAATTGAACATAGCCACTGAGTTATTCAATAAATTGTATCTGTATAGCCCCACCTGCTGTTTTATTTATTTGACCTGCTCACTGAGAAGGCCACACATGCTAATTTTCATCCTTCCACTGCGTTCTGAGTTGTGATAGGGAGAGCTGAGACATGCTCTTTTAGCTGCAGCAGAAAAGTCACTTCCCTTGAGTTTTCAGCTTCATATAAATCTAGAGCAATGAATGAGGAGGGTCCATGTGAGGTACAAGGCTGGTTATAGCGTTGTTAGCAAGAGATTGCCATGTACTATGGGTTACAGTCTGTTTAGAAAAGATTGACAAAACCTGAGAGGGGTTTGCCTTTATGTAAAGTCCTGTCTAAAGCCCACACTTTGGGAAGATATAAGTGAGGGAAATGAACATGTGGAGTCCCTGTGGGTAGAAATACATGGAAGCAAAAACAATAATAAAATACTGATAGGAGTTTGTTATAAGCCACCTAATATACCAGAATCCATGAAAAGTCTACTTATAAGGGAGATAGATGAAGCGGCAAATCATAATGAGGTTGTTATTATGGGGGGGGGGGGTTAAACTACCCAGATATAGACTGGAAAACTGAAACCTGTAGATCTCATAAAGGAAACAGGTTCTTGGCAATAACCAAAGACAATTACCTTTCACAACTGGTTTAGGACCTGACTAGAAGGACCGCCATACTGGACTTAGTACTAACCAATAGACCTAACAAAACAAAAGATGTGCAGGTTGGGGGATCTCTGGGAAATAGTGACCATAAAATATTCACCTTCCAATTGCCATCCAAAAGAGTGTTTCTTCAGGGAGGCACAAAAATACCAAACTTCAAAAAGCAAAATTTGACCAGCTAAGACCTATTGTCCTCACTAACTGGGACAAGGTCCTTAACCCCTTAAGGACTCGGCCCTATTTCACCTTAAGGACTTGGCCATTTTTTGCAAATCTGACCACTGTCACTTTAAGTGCTGATAACTTTAAAACGCTTTGACTTACCCAGGCCGTTCTGAGATTGTTTTTTCGTCACATATTGTACTTCATGACACTGCTAAAATTGGGTCAAAAAAGTTAATTTTTTTGCATAAAAAAATACAGTTTTTACCAAAAATTTTGAAAAATTAGCAAATTTCAAACTTTCAGTTTCTCTACTTCTGTAATACATAGTAATACCCCCAAAAATTGTGATGATTTTACATTCCCCATATGTCTACTTCATGTTTGTAGCATTTTGGGAATGATATTTTATTTTTTGGGGATGTTACAAGGCTTAGAAGTTTAGAAGCAAATTTTGAAATTTTCTGAAATCTTCAAAATCCCACTTTTTATGGACCAGTTCAGGTTTGAGGTCATATTGTGAGGCTTAGATAATAGAAACCTCCCAAAAATGACCCCATTCTAGAAACTACACCCCTCAAGGTATTCAAAACTGTTTTTTCAAACTTTATTAACCCTTTAGGTCTTCCACAAGAGTTAATGGCAGATGGAGAAACAATTTTGAAATTTATATTTTTTGGAAAATTTTCCAATATAATCAATTTTTTCCAGTAGTAAAACAAGGGTTAACTGCCTAACAAAACTCAAAATGGGTTGCCCCGATTCTGTAGTTTGCAGAAACACCCCATATGTGGTCGTAAACTACTGTTTGGCCGAACGGGAGCACATAGAAGGAGGGGAACACCATATGGGTTTTGGAAGGCAGATTTTGCAGGACTGGTTTTGTTTATACCATGTCCCATTTGAAGCCCCCTGTTGCACCCCTAGAATAGAAATTTCAAAAAAGTGACTCCATCTAATAAAGTACACCCCTCAAGGTATTCAAAACTGGGTTTACAAACTTTGTTAACCCTTTAGGTGTTCCACAAGAGTTGATGGCAGATGGAGAAACAATTTTGAAATTTCTATTTTTTGGAAAATTTTCCAATATAATCAATTTTTTCCAGGAGTAAAACAAGGGTTAACTGCCAAACAAAACTCAAAATGGGTTGCCCTGATTCTGTAGTTTGCAGAAACACCCCATATGTGGTCGTAAACTACTGTTTGGCCGAACGGGAGCACATAGAAGGAGGGGAACACCATATGGGTTTTGGAAGGCAGATTTTGCAGGACTGGTTTTGTTTATACCATGTCCCATTTGAAGCCCCCTGTTGCACCCCTAGAATAGAAATTTCAAAAAAGTGACTCCATCTAAGAAAGTACACCCCTCAAGGTATTCAAAACTGGGTTTACAAACTTTGTTAACCCTTTAGGTGTTCCACAAGAGTTGATGGCAGATGGAGAAACAATTTAGAAATTTCTATTTTTTGGAAAATTTTCCAATATAATCAATTTTTTCCAGGAGTAAAACAAGGGTTAACTGCCAAACAAAACTCAAAATGGGTTGCCCCGATTCTGTAGTTTGCAGAAACACCCCATATGTGGTCGTAAACTACTGTTTGGCCGAACGGGAGCACATAGAAGGAGGGGAACACCATATGGGTTTTGGAAGGCAGATTTTGCAGGACTGGTTTTGTTTATACCATGTCCCATTTGAAGCCCCCTGTTGCACCCCTAGAATAGAAATTTCAAAAAAGTGACTCCATCTAAGAAAGTACACCCCTCAAGGTATTCAAAACTGGGTTTACAAACTTTGTTAACCCTTTAGGTGTTCCACAAGAGTTGATGGCAGATGGAGAAACAATTTTGAAATTTCTATTTTTTGGAAAATTTTCCAATATAATCAATTTTTTCCAGGAGTAAAACAAGGGTTAACTGCCAAACAAAACTCAAAATGGGTTGCCCCGATTCTGTAGTTTGCAGAAACACCCCATATGTGGTCGTAAACTACTGTTTGGCCGAACGGGAGCACATGGAAGGAGGGGAACACCATATGGGTTTTGGAAGGCAGATTTTGCAGGACTGGTTTTGTTTATACCATGTCCCATTTGAAGCCCCCTGTTGCACCCCTAGAATAGAAATTTCAAAAAAGTGACTCCATCTAAGAAAGTACACCCCTCAAGGTATTCAAAACTGGGTTTACAAACTTTGTTAACCCTTTAGGTGTTCCACAAGAGTTGATGGCAGATGGAGAAACAATTTTGAAATTTCTATTTTTTGGAAAATTTTCCAAAATAATCAATTTTTTCCAGGAGTAAAACAAGGGTTAACTGCCAAACAAAACTCAAAATGGGTTGCCCCGATTCTGTAGTTTGCAGAAACACCCCATATGTGGTCGTAAACTACTATTTGGCTAAACGGCAGGACATAGAAGAAGGGGAACGTCATATGGTTTTTGGAAGGCAGATTTTGCTGGACTGGTTTATTTACACCATGTACCCTTTCAAGCCCCCTGATGCACCCCTAGAGTAGAAACTCCACAAAAGTGACCCCATCTAGGAAACTACGGGATAAGGTGGTTGTTGTTTTGGGACTATTTTAGGGGTAAATATGATTTTTGGTTGCTCTATATTACTCTTTTTTGAGGCAATGTAACAAATAAAAAATTCTAAAATTGTTTCTACATTCGCTATTTAGTTTTGTGGAACACCTAAAGGGTTAACATAGTTTGTAAAGTAACTTTTGAATACCTTGAGGGGTGTAGTTTCTTAGATGGGGTCACTTTTTTGGAGTTTCTAGTCTAGGCTACATCAGGGGGGGCTTCTAATGGGACATGGTGTCAAAAAAAAAACTGTCCATCAAAATCTGCCTTCTAGAAACCATATGGAGTTCCCTTCGTTCTATGCCCTGCCGTGCGGCTATATAGCCATTTACGACCACATATGGGGTGTTTCTGCAAACTACAGAATCAGGGCCATAAATATTGAGTTTTGTTTGGCGGTTAACCCTTGCTTTATTACCGGCAAAAAGGATTCAAATGGAAATTTTGCCCAAAAATGAGTGTTTTGGCACCGTTTTTATTTTATATTTTTAACACCGTTCATCCGAGGCGTTTGGGCAAAAGTTATTTTTATAGCGACGACTTTTACGCACGCGACGATGCCCAATATGTATGGTTCTCAGACTTTGGAGACACTAAGCAGGCATCCTAAAAACTGCGGCCCTCCAGATGTTGTAAAACTACAATTCCCACCATGCCCTGCTGATGGCTGTAGGTTGTCTGGGCATGCTGGGAGTTATAGTTTTACAACATCTGGAGGGCCGCAGTTTGAGGATGCCTGCACTAAAACTAATATTTTTTTGGGAAAAAAAAAATGTTTCCGTATCTCCAAAGTCTGAGAGCCATAGTTTTTTATGTTCTCTAGTGGACTGTTGGGGATTATAAAAATTTAGTACTCCATGGAAGTGTGATACTCCCTGAAGCAATCGATAACGCAGAGGCCCGGATGATCGGGGCAAGTGTCGCACTGAGTGGTGGTGTCCTTCCGTATCCCCCTCCTGCGACACACTCTGCACTTTTTTTGGGTTCGTCCCTTCTTTCCAGTATGGGGGACCACACCTGGAAAGTGTTGGCCAGGGACGATCCGGGCGCCTCCAATTCCCGAGGTACTCCGGCCTGCTCTTTCCCGGTCCGAAAAGATCAGGTCCTTGAGGACTGCCTCATAGAATTGGAGGAATGTCCCTGTGCTGCCAGCGCTTCGGGATAGTACAAAAGAGTTGTACATGGCAACCTGCACCAAGTAGACCGCAACTTTTTTGTACCATGCCCGGGTTTTGCGCATGGCGTTATATGGCTTGAGGACTTGATCCGAGAGATCAACTCCTCCCATATACCGATTGTAGGCGACGATACAATCGGGCTTGAGGACCGTTGCCGCGGTACCTCGCACAGGGACTGGGGTGATGCCGTTACCGTGGATTGTGGACAGCATAAGGACATCCCTCTTGTCCTTATACCTGACCAGCAACAGGTTTCCACTGGTAAGTGCACGGGTCTCACCCCTGGGGATAGGTACCTGGAGGGGGTAGGCAGGGAGGCCGCGTTGATTTTTCCGCACGGTCCCACAAGCGAACGTGGATCTGGCGGCAAGGGACCTGAACAAGGGAATGCTGGTATAAAAGTTGTCCACGTACAAGTGGTAACCCTTATCCAGCAGTGGGTACATAAGGTCCCACACGAGTTTCCCGGTAACACCCAGAGTGGGGGGACATTCTGGGGGTTGAATCCGGGAATCTCGCCCCTCGTACACACGAAATTTGTAAGTGTACCCTGAGGTACTCTCACAAATTTTGTATAGCTTCACGCCATACCTCGCCCGCTTTGTGGGAATATATTGGCGGAAACTGAGTCTCCCCTTGAACGCAACGAGAGACTCATCAACCGCGACCTCCCTTCCAGGTACGTAGGCCTGCTGAAATGTGGCCCCAAAGTGATCGATGACCGGCCGTATCTTGTACAGCCGGTCATAGGCAGGATCACTTCGGGGGGGACATGCTGCATTATCGGAATAATGCAGACATTTCCGGATGGCCTCAAACCGGGGACGTGTCATGACCATACTGTACAGTGGGGTCTGGTATAGGACGTCCCCACTCCAGTATTGCCTGACACTGGGTTTTTGGACTAGACCCATATGCAGCACGAGGCCCCAAAATGTCCTCATCTCGGCTGCACTGACCGGCGTCCAGCCACCGGGTCTAGCCAAAAATGAGCCTGGGTTTTGAGCGACGAACTGTTGGGCGTACAGATTCGTCTGCTCCACCATCAGATTCACCAGTGGGTTACTGAAAAAAAAACTAAAATAGTCTATTTCAGTAAACCCCACTGTGGGAATCTGGATTCCAGGATTGCCAGCAAAATCCGGAATCTCAGGCTCAAAGTCCACTGGGGGACACCAGCTAAGTTCATCGGCAGGGGGCTCCGGTGGACTTATTTGGTGGGCCGGGAAACCAGTACGAACCCCAGGGCGGCTCGTACTGGGGTGGGCCACAGGATCCCTAGCATGTGGGGCCCCTGGCTCCGCCTGGCGGCGTCTCCGCCGCCTTGGTGGCTCATCGTCATCAGATGATGATGAGGAGGATGCGGATGATAAAAGGAACGTGGGGTCATCCTCATCCTCACTGGGGCTCTCAGAGTCGGAGGCAATCTGGGCGTATGCCTCCTCGGCCGAGAACATCCGGCGGGCCATGGGTGTGTGTGCGTGTATGTGTGCGTGTGTGGAAACCTTTATTATATGTGCGTGTGTGTGGGGGCAACGGGTGTTCGCGTACTAAAAAAGGCAAAAAAAGAAAGGGCAAGTGTTAGGAAAAAAAAAGTTCAAACTTGCTGATCAGCGGTACAACGCTGATCAGCGGTCGGTGGGGTGGTGGGGCGGGCGATGCGCTAACACTGGACGGACGCTAAAAAGTGCCGGCCAGTCAGCGCACGCAGAAAAAAAAAGTGGTGGTAAGGGGGCTGGTGGTCAGGGGAGGGGGGGGGGGCTGGTGGTGGGGGGTTGGTGGTGGGGAAGGGGGGTGGGGTGGGGGTCTGGTGGTGGGGGGGTCTGGTGGGGGGGGGCAAGTGGCAGGGGGGGATCTGGGGTCTGATGGATGGATCAAAGAAAGTTTGAAATAAAAGTTTTTTTTTTTTTCTAACTAACTTTTCCCTTCTTTCCCTGCCTAACGGTGCCTCTCCCTCACTGACCCTAACCTACCTGGGTGGCGATGGGTGCAGGAGGGTGATGGATGCCGATTGTGGGGACACAGGAGCTCGTTCTGGACGGTGCTGCACGGTCAGGGTGCTGGACAGGAAGAGGAGGGGAGAGAGGAGCGCAGGAAGTTTGAATCTCGCGCCTCTCTCCCCTGCTCCAATCAGCACCCTGGACAGCGGCGTTCAGCACCAGGGCCAGCACCGCCTCTCCAAATCCTCGGACTGCGATAGGTGGTGTAAAATTACGCCACCGATCGCAGTCTTTTTCCGGTTCATCGGGTCACAGGACACCCGAATGGACCGGAAACGCAGAAAACCGCAGGTCTGAATTGACCTGCGGTTTTCTGCGATCGTCGATGCGGGGGGGTCAAATGACCCCCCCCTGCATTGTTACGGGATGCCGGCTGAATGATTTCAGCCGAAATCCCGTTCCGATTAACCCCTGGGGCGCCGGAATGCCGATTTCAAGTTAGGACGTACCGGTACGCCCTGAGTCCTTAAGGACTCGGGAAATAGGGCGTACCGATACGCCCTGCGTCCTTAAGGGGTTAAAACCATTCTAAACTCTAATTGTGAAAGGGACATGCCTTATGGAAATAAAAGGGTAAGGAACAAAAAAAAACAATGTGGATAAATAGAAATGTAAAGGAACTAAAAAAAATGACAAAAAGAAAGCCTTTAAATCACTAAAACAGAAGGGTAGCAAGGAAGCATTGAAAAACTATATGGAAAAAATAGCACACATAAAAGACAAATAAAAGCAGCCTAACTGGAGACAAAGAGATGCATGGCCAAAGAAAGCAAAACTAGCCCTAAAATGTTCTTCAATTATATAAATGGTAAAAAGTATAAATCTGAAAGTGTGAAGAGGGGGGAGTTGCATAGAGCGATGGGGAGAAAGCAAAGCTATTATTTTTTTCCCACTGTATTTACTGAGGAAAATAAACTGTCAGATGAAATGCAGAGTGTAAAAGTAAATTCACATTAAAAGTACCCTGTCTGAACCCGGAAGAATTATAGCGGCATCTTAAAAAGAATAAAATAGACAAATCACCGGAACCAGATGGTATACACCCCTGTATCCTAAGAGAAGTAATGTCATAGACAGACCCTTACTTCTGATATTTAAGGACTCTATATTGACAGGGAGCATTCCACAGGATCAGTGCTTAGCAAATATGGTGCCTATATTAAAAAAGGGGTCAAAAACAGAGCCCGGAAAATATAGGCCGGTAAGTTGGAAACTATAGGGCGCACTTAAACTGTTTAAAGGTTTTCTAAGTGATGCTATCTTGGAGTCCCTCAATGAAAATAAGCAAGGACGCCATATCAGCATGGCATTATGAGTAGACTTCAATTAGGGCAGAATGAATAACGGAATGCCTCTAAAGGCATTCCGTTATACATTCCGTCATAGAATTGCGTTATGGTCCGTGGTAACGGAATCCATAACGCAATTCACCTTTTACAACCAAACGAAGTGTGAACGAATTTCATAAGCAGAAATTCGCTCATCTCTACTCATGAGGGATCGGTCATGTCAAACTAATTTAATCAGTTCCTATGAGGCAGTAAGTTCTAGACTTGGCTGGGGTGAGTAAATGGATGTTGTATATCTTGACTTCTCCAAAGCTAGTATATAAAATGAGAATGCTTGGAGTGGAAGAAAATGTGTGTATGTGGATAAGTAACTGGCTCAGTGATATAAACCGAGGGTGGTTATTAATGGTACACACTCAGATTGGGTCACTGTCACTAGTGGGGTACCACAGGGGTCAGTACTGGGCCCCATTCTCTTCAATATATTTATTAATGATCTTGTAGAAGGCTTGCACAGAAAAATTTTTTTTTTTGAAGATGACACTAAACTGTGTAAAGTAATTGACACATAAGAGGACAGTATACTGCTACAGATGGATCTGGATAGATTGAAGGCTTGGGCAGAGAAGTGGCAGATGAGGTTTAACACTGACAAATGTAAGGTTATGCACATGGGAAGGAATAATGCAAGTCACCAGTACATACTGAATTTTTGTGAACAGCAAACTAAGCTGTAAAAAACAGTGTCAGGCAGCTGCTGCCAAGGCCAATAAGATAATGGATTTCATCAAAAGGAGCATAGATGCACCGGATTGGTCTGTAAGGAAATCTTCCCCTTAAAATGAGGATTGGCTTTTACCTCACAGGAGTTTTTTTGCTTTCCTCTGGATCAACTTGCAGGATAACAGGCTGAACTAGATGGACAGATGTCATTTTTCAGCCTTACAAACTATTTTACTATTTTACTATGTATATACCAAAAAAGAGAAAGGAGCTGATATCGGTGGTGCTAGGGCTGTTAGTACATCAGGTAATGTACTAATCTGGCTAACTGTAGAGCTGGTCCAAGCTAAGTTAAATAAGCAAAATGTGAACACGGCTCCAGATCCTGATGGATTACACCCAAGAGTTCTTAAAGAACTCAGTTTAGTTATTGCTGTGCCCCTGCTTATAATTTGTGGAGACTCTCTAGTAACTGGTACAGTGCCACGCAATTTGTGAAAGGCAAATGTGGTGCCCATATTCAAAAAGGGCTCTAGGTCTTCCCGAAGTAATTTTGGACCAGTAAGCTTAAAAGTGAATGTGTCATCAGAAAATGACCTATTGTTTAAATCATGTCTTTGTGTTAAACATATTTTTACATTTTTTTCATTATATTATTGATTAAGTTATTTAAAATTTTTCATTCCTGTAATTCGAATCCTGCCTGTAATGATATCACCTCTAAGCATAGATAACACTGGATCCACCATTCACAATAGGTAAGTGTCAAAGCTTATCTACTCATGGCTTATAAAAAGACTTCTGCACAGGTCACAGAACATGCTAGAAAACTCTCCCATAGCAGTCAATCCGGTCCCATCCAGATATTGTGTCTATGGCCCATGTGGCTGCTGTAAAGCAATTCTTTAAATGCTTTTTATATGCTGTTAACAGCAGCTCAGGCAAGATGGCCGCCCCACATAATTATGTTCAGAAAATAAAATTAGATAAATCACCAATCAGAATTAAAAAACTGATTAGAAAAAAAAATATGTGTTGCTATCTGGTTTTAACTGTCAGAAAAATCATTTGGTGACACATTCCCTTTAACGTCTATTGTGGGAAAAATGTTTCAAGGACTCTTAAAGGAGTATTGTGATTTTCCATATTGCCTCCTTTGCTGGCTTGATAAATTTTTACATCACATCATACATTACTTATTTCCAGAGGTTACGATCACCCTGCAATCCAGCAGCGGGAGTTTCCTGGAATGGACCGAAAATTTCAATGTTTTGTGTTTTGCTCTTGAAGGATGTCTTGATACTATTCTTTATTTATTTGTGTTCCTAGATTTCCCAAACAGTCTGAAGGAGACTTCATCAAAGAAAATAACTTTACCCCAGTCCTCTGCAGTCCATTACCTGTACCTCCTACAAAATGTCAGTCTGTCCTTGATGCTTTTCTTGACACCAGGTCATCCTCCAAAAGACTTCCCCTCACTATTCATGCAGATGCACTCACACCTGCCTGCTGCCATTCCTGAATGCTCTCTAGTGGTGACTAGTGTTGGGCGAGCATGCTAGTGAATGGCGCACGGTGTTCAGCCGAATACCGCGTGTGCTCGAGCGTGATGCTTGTGTCTCCTTCCCGCGCGTTTGTTGGCTGCTACGCAGCCAATAAACGTGCAGGTAAGTACTGCCATTCACTGTAATTCCGAAGCCATGTTGGTTACTGGCATTACAGTGATTGGCTGGCCGTAACACGTCATCAGGTGCTATATAGGCACATGCACACGACAGTATTTTGCGTTCAGTACACTGGCTGTTTTTTTAGTTCAGTATGCGGTACATATACTGAACCATTCATTTCAATGGTTCAGCAAAAAATACTGAAGTGTCTCCGTGTGCATTCCGTTTCAGTATTTCAGTATTTCCGTACCTTAAAAAGATAGAACATGTCCTATTCTTGTCCGCAAATCACGGTGCTTGGCTCCATTCAAGTCAATGGGTCCGCAAAAAAAACGGAACACATACGGAAATGCATCCGTATGTCTTCCGTATCCGTTCCGTTTTTGCTTAACCATCTATTGAAAATGTTATGCCGAGCCCAATTTTTTCTATGTAATTACTGTATACTGTACATGGCATACGGAAAAACGGAACGGAAACACGGAAAGGAAACGGAAACACAACGGAAACAAAAAACGGAACAACAGATTTGTAAAAAACGGACCGCAAAACACTGAAAAAGCCATACTGTCATGTGCATGAGCCCTTAGTCAGGGAGAGCTGGAGAGCAGAAGGGAGAGATAGTGTAGGGAGTGAAAAAGGAATATTTTAGCTTTTATACTTGTTATAGACCCTTTTAAGGACTATTGTTGTGTGTGGCAGCAATATATATAATTTTAGCGCAACCTGTGCTAAATTGCTAAAATTTGTTAGAGACCCAAAAGTCCTTTTAAGGACTATTGTGTGTGGCAGCAATATATATTTTTAGCGCAACCTGCGCTAAATAGCTTGCAATTGTTTGGCCGCTGCAGACATCGACATTATCTGTGCTACATCTCCTGTGTAATGTGTGCGCAGCCTAAAAAGATCTGTGAAATTCAGTGTACTTTTTACGTAGACGGTGTCCGTTGCGGACAGTTACATTCAGGGGTCAAGTCCTGGGAAAAAAAGTGTGGGAACTCACCCAAGTGCCTCCGCGTGATGTCACAGCGTGCGGCGTTCGCAAAGGGCAGGGGAGGTCGACTGGAGCAAGCAAGTACTGTATTTTTTGCCCTATTAGATGCACCGGTCCATAAGACGCACCTAGGTTTTAGAGGGGGACAATAAGAAAAAAATATTTTTCATTACACCTCAGGTCAGACCACCAATCATACCCCCAATGTTAATCAGACCTCAGCTAACAACCCCAATAAGATCCCCAATGTTAATAAGACCCCAATAAGACCTCAGATCAGACCCCAATATGAATGACCCCCAATCAGACCTCAGATAATAGCCCCATGCCTCATAGCAGCCCCCCAGTGCCTCTCATCAGCCCCCCAGTGCCTCTCATCAGCCCCCCCAGTGCCTCTCATCAGCCCCCCCAGTGCCTCTCATCAGCCCCCCAGTGCCTCTCATCAGCCCCCCAGTGCCTCTCATCAGCCCCCCAGTGCCTCTCATCAGCTCCCCCAGTGCCTCTCATCAGCCCCCCAGTGCCTCTCATCAGCCCCCCAGTGCCTTGTCTCATCAGCCACCTAGTGCCTTGTCTCATCAGCCCCCCAGTGACTTGTCTCATCAGCCCCCCAGTGCCTTGTCTCATCAGCCCCCCAGTGCCTTGTCTCATCAGCCCCCCAGTGCCTTGTCTCATCAGCCCCCCAGTGCCTTGTCTCATCAGCCCCCCAGTGCCTTGTCTCATCAGCCCCCCAGTGCCTTGTCTCATCAGCCCCCCAGTTTCTTGTCTCATAAGCCCCCCGCCCATAATATATGAAAAAAAAAAAAAACACTTACCTCTCCTGCTCCTGGACGCAGACGCTCCTCTTCTCCTGCTGTCGGCTGTGCTGTGAAGGCTGCGCACAGCGGGACGTCACAGAGCGACTCACTCCTGTGTACACTGCGCAGCCTGCAGAGCCGACAGCTGAGGACCAGGAAGCGGTGAGTACAAAGCATTCACCACTTCCTTCCTGGTCCTTTTGCCCTGAAATTTTGGGAACGGCGTTCCTGCCATGAAAAAAGTGCAGGAACGCCGTTCCCACCCGTTCCACCTCGACTCGAGCCCTGGTTACATTACCTGCGCTACATCTCCTGTATAACATTTGCGTATCCGAAATATCAGTGACATTCAGTAAAAATTTTTTGCTGCTGGTGGCAGCGACATTACCTGCGCTACATCTCCTGTATAACGTTAGTGAATCCGCAATATCAGTGACATTCAGAGTAATTTTTTTCGCTGCTGGTGACAGTGACATTATCTCCTGTGTAACTTGTGCACAGCCTAAAAATATCTGTGACATCCAGTGTACTTTTTCTGTAGACGGTGTCTACAGTTACATTACCTGCGCTACATCTCCTGTATAACGTTTGCGTGACATTTATTCAGTGTAATTTTTTAATAGGCGGTGGTGACAGCGACATTACTTGCGCTATACCTCCTGTTTAACGTGTGCACATCCTAAATATCAGTGACATTCATTCAGTGTAATCTTAGGCGGTGATGACAGCAAAACCTGCGCTATTGTATGTGTGACATACTTATATATATACAATTTAATATGCGCAAGGCGAGCAGTAAGGGACGGAGAAGTGGCCGTGCTGCTGATGGTGCACGCAGAGGCCGTGGCCCTGGGCGCGGTGAAACTGTGCCTGCTGCCAGAGCACAAGAAACACACTCATCCACGATACCTAGCTTCATGTCCCAGTTTGCAGGGCAGCGCAGGTCACCACTCTCAAAGTCAGACCAGTGCGACCAGGTGGTCGGTTGGATTGCAGCAAATAATGCTAAGCACCACCCTGTCTTCAGCAAAGTCCAGTCTCAGTAGCCAAGAGTCTGGTCAACAGAATCCTCACCCTGATACTCCTTCCACCCACCATGGAGAGTTATGGCAAACAAGTGATCCCACACTTGGATATTCCGAGGAGCTGTTTTCATCGCCATTCCTTAATTTGGGCCTCTCGCCAAGCCCGCTTGAAGAGGGACATGAGGAGATCTTGTGCCCTGATTCCCAAACTCTGGAGCATTCACAGTCAGAAGAAGATGACGGTGGGGAACAGCAATTAGTGTTTCAAGAGGTGGATGATGATGATGAGACACAGTTGCCAATAAGTCAACCGCAATTAGTGTCTCAAGAGGTTCATGATGAGGATGAGACACAGTTGTCAATAACTGAGGTTGTTGTTAGGTCAACAAGTCAGGAGGATGACCAGAGTGAGGAACCTGGGAAGGTGGCAAGCCAAGCAAGGACAGCAGTACAGAGAGGGAGAGATCCGCAGCACTGGCTGGAAGAGGCAGTGGGGTGGCAAAAGGGAGAAGGCGGGCCACACCAAACAGGCCCGCAACTGTTCCCCGGAGCACCCCCTTCTGTGTTCCACAGTCTGGCGCTTTTCTGAGGAAAGTGCGGACGATAAAATAATTGTCTTTTGCAACCTGTGCCGTACCAAAATGAGCAGGGACGTGAACACTAGCAACCTCACCACCACCAGCATGATCCGCCTCATGGCATCAAAGCACCCTAATAGGTGGGCCGAACGCCTGGGTCCACAACCAGTGTCTGCGGGTCACACCACTGCCTCCTCTTCCCCTATGTTACGTGCTGGCGAATCCCCTGTCCAAGACGCAGGCCCGGATGCCTCCCGCCCTGCACCTGGACCTTCGCAAGCTCCATCAGCTAGCACATCCACTTCTGTGTTCCAGCGCAGCGTACAGATGTCTATACCCCAGGCCTTTGAACGAAAGTGCAAATACCCAGCCACCCACCCACAGATCATAGCACTAAATGCGCACCTTTCCAAATTGCTGACCCTGGAAATGTTGCCATTTAGGCTTGTGGACACTGAGGCTTTCCCCAGCCAATATTATTCACGGTGTGCAGTCCCAGCCTTACACCAGCATGTGTCCCGTAACATCACCTGTGCCCTGACCAATGCAGTTATTGGGAAGGTCCTACTTAATGACTGACATATGGACAAGTGCTCTTGACCAGGGACGCTACATTTCCATGATGGCAAACCTTGTGAACGTTGTGGAGGCCAGGAGTGAGTCGTATCCTGGGATGGCACAGATGCTACCGACGCCAAGGATTGCAGGCCCTACTTCCATCAGGGTTTCCGCCGCCACTTAGGTTAGTGGCTGCAACCCCCACTTCTCCTCCTCCACTTCCACTTCTGAATTATCATCTTGCAGCACCAGTCAGCCATCAGTCAGTAGCTGGAAGCAGTGTAGCACTGTAGTGGGGAAGCGGCAACAGGCTGGGCTTAAACTGATCTGCTTAGGTGACAAACAGCACACTGCCGCAGAGTTATGGCAGGGGATAAGGTACCAGACTTAGCTGTGTCTCTCGCCACTCAACCTACAACCAGGCATGGTTGTGTCTGATAATGGCTGTAACTTGGTGACGGCTTTGGAGCTTGGCAAGCTCACACACATATCATGCCTAGCCCACATGTTCAACCTAGTGTTTCAGCAGTTTCTCAAAACCTACCCTAATTTGCCTGAGTTACTGGTGAAGATGTGCCGCGTGTGTGCCCATTTCCGCAAGTCATCTACAGCTTCCGCCGGTCTAGCAACGTTGCAGCAGCGTTTGCAATTGCCAGCTCACCGATTGTTGTGCGACGTAAGCGTGCGCTGGAACTTGACGTTCCACATGTTGGCCAGGCTTTGTGAGCAGCAGAGGGCAGTAGTGGAATACCAGCTTCCACATGGTCGTCGCCTTTCCAGTCAGCTTCCACTCTTCACAAGCGACGAGTGGACATGGATGTCTGACCTCTGTGAGGTTTTACGCAACTATGAGGAATCAACACAGACGGTGAACGGCGGTAACGCTATTATCAGAGTAACCATCCCACTTCTGTGTCTACTCAAATGCTCGCTGCTCACAATTAAGGCGGATGCTTTGCATGTGGAAGACGTGGAAATGGGGGAAGAAAGTACACAGGGTGATAGCCAGACCACCCTCAGTTCATCTTCTCAGTGCAAATTGGATGATGAGGAGCAGGAGACGGTTGCCTCCGCTACAGAGGGTAGTACCCATGAAGTTTTATTCTATCTGTTCAGCGTGGATGTGTAGAAGAGGAGGAAGAGGATGAGGAGATTGAGAGTCATCTTCCTGATGAGGACAGCGAAGTCTTGTCTGTTGGGACTCTGGCACACATGGATGACTTTATGTTAGGCCGTCTTTCCCGTAACCCTCACGTTGTATGCATTTTGGCCAACACCAATTACTGGTTGTTCACCCTTCTCGACCCCCCACTACAAAGAGAACTTCTCAACTCTCATTCCTGTGGTGGAGAGGATGAGCAAAATGGTGCAATACCAGAAGGTGATGTACAAGAATTGCTCCAAAAATTTCCAGCTGGCTGCAGAGTACATAGTTCCTTGGCCAACCGACAAGGGGAGACAAGAGGAACACACAGCAGTTCCAACAGAGGCAGGGCAACAGTCTCCAAGGCCTGGGACAGTTTTATGACACCACGCAAGCACCCTCAACCTGATGCGCAACCTAGTGTCACAAGGAGGGAAAAATTTTGGAAGATGGTGAAGGAGTACGTAGCAGAGCGTTTCTGCGTCCTCAGTGATCCCTGTGTGCCTTACAACTATTGGGTGTCCAAGCTGGATATGTGGCACGAACTGGTGCTCTACGCCTTGGAGGTGCTGGCCTGCCCCGCCGCCGGTGTTTTATCAGAGCGAGTATTTAGTGCTGCTGGGGGCATAATAACTGATAAGCGCATCCGCCTGTCAACTGAAAATGCTGACCGGTTAACTCTTAGATTGGATAGCACCTGACTTCTCTACTCCACCAAAGGAAAGCGGCTGAACATAAAGGCACTCTAAATGTGGCTTTTATGGTGTATTGAATACACTGCATTCCCATGCACCCCTTCCACCACTAAAAAGGGTATATGGTTCAATCTTGCTTTTATCGTTCTCCTCCTCCCACTCCATCAAATCAACATGCTTATTAGGCTGCTGTCACCGCCAGTTCTGTGAGAAGGTCTGACAGACGTTCTTCTCTACCTCTTGTATGACGTTCTTTGTTTTGGTTTCACTTTGTCATCTCCTTTCCTTCTGCCAGGTGTCACTTATTTAGACTAATCGTCTTCCTTTATATTCCCTCCCATACTGCCTCACTTTGCGGTTTATACTACTTCCTGGATAAAGTGTTCACTGCTGGAGGATGCTGCTGCTGTTTGCTCAGATAAGTCTTTTCCTTTATTGTGTTTCCTTGCTGGCTTGATTCTAGGTGACCCTGACTCTGTCCGTATTAAGTGCAGGGAGCCGGTGGTCGTGTCCCCTCACTATTATAGGGTTTTCAGGTGTCACACAGTCTCAGGTATGTGGGCATGCAATCGTCTACCATTGGGACCCTTGCATGTGCATAGCAGTCAGGGAGAGCTCTTAGGGTTTTATAGGGCTCACCTATATGCTCCTTAGTTTGGGATCAAGCCAGTCAGTCGTTTATTTATAAGTTCCAGCTATCTGCAACTTCACCCGTGACATTATAAACCGCTTAAACCGTCTTAAGCATGGATCCGGTTTCAGCCTTGATTGACCGCATGCAAGGTCTTTCGCTGGAGGTAGCAAATCTCCGTAAAACTGTGTCTCAGTTTCAGGTGACTGGTTCTGCTGGCGTTCATCGAGTTTGTTCCGAGCCTAAGATCTCGCTTCCGGATACGTTCTCCGGGGTAGTGAGAATTTTGTTTGCTTTAGAGAGGCTTGGAAACTCCATTTTCGCCTACTTCCCCATTCCTCTGGTGATGAGGAGCAGAGGGTGGGGATCATCATCTCGCTGCTCAGGGATAACGCTCAGTCTTGGGCCTTTTTCGCTGCCGTTGGGGGCACGGCCGGTGGATTAATTTTTTGTAGCCCTGGGGCAGATATATGATGACCCGGATCGTATTGCTCTGGCTGAATCTAAACTGTGTCTTTTATGCCAGGGTAAACAGTCCGCAGAGATATATTGTTCTGAATTTCAGAGATGGGCAGCTGATACTGGTTGGAATGATGCTGCACTACGAAGTCAATTTTGCCATGGTCTTTCAGAAAGATTGAAAGATGCATTTGCTTTTCATGAGAGACCAGCGTCGTTAGAGTCTGCCATGTCTCTAGCTGTTCGTATTGACAGGCGTCTTAGAGAGAGAGAGGAGACTACTCTTTCCTGTCATATTCAGCCCAAGGACAGTGGGGCGGTCTCATTCAGCACGCAGGGGTCTCAGTCTTTCTCAATCCCCTCTGAGGAGGAGTCCATGCAGCGGGGTTTGCTTGCCTCTGGTAGTAGAGGATTCAGCTCTCAGAGGAGGGATTGTTTCTGTTGTAGGGGTATAAATCATTTGGCTAATGTTTGCCCCTCTAGGAGATTCATGGAGTTTTCTGAGGGTAATAAAAAAAAAAAAGAAAAAAAGAAACCCTCTAAAAACTTTCCATTTACTACTATTGGCAAGCATGATGCGGAAATTGAAGGTTTGCCGTTTGTTTGTAGTTCCCGTTTTCTCCTACCTGCCAGGGTGGCGCTAGACAGCAAGAACATTGTTTGTGAGATTTTTGTAGATAGTGGAGCAGCCGTCAATCTTTAGGGCATACAACCTAGTCAGGGTCAGGGAAGGGGACGAATGGAAGACGGCCTTCAATACCCCTGGGGAAATTTGTATTGGTGTATCTAGATGACATTTAGATTTTTTTCTCCTGATTTCAAGACTCATCGGGACCACCTATGTCAGGTCTTGCTGATTCTGCGGGAGAATAAATTGTACTAAACTGGAAAAATGTGTGTTTGCGGTTCCAGAGATTCAATTTCTTGGTTTTCTTCTATCAGCTTCCGGTTTTCGGATGGACCCTGAGAAGGTCCGCGCTGTGCTTGATTGGGAGCTTCCTGAGAATCTGAAGGCGCTGATGCGGTTTTTGGGTTTTGTCAATTATTACAGAAAGTACATTTTGAATTATTCCTCTGTTGCTAAGCCACTCACTGATATGACTAAAAAGGGGGTAGATTTTTCCTCCTGGTCGGTAGATGCGCTTAAAGCTTCTCCTAGTATTAAAGAGTGTTTTGCTTCCGCTCCCATTTTGGTACAACCTGATGTCTCTCTACCTTTTATTGTTGAGGTGGATGCTTCTGAGGTGGGTGTGGGTGCGGTCTTATCTCAGGGTCCCTCTCCTGCCAAATGGCGACCATGTGCCTTTTTCTCAAGGAAACTCTCCTCTGCAGAGAGAAATTACGATGTGGGAGATAGGGAGTTGGCCATCAAATTAGCTTTTGAGGAATGGCGCCATTGGTTAGAGGGAGCCAGACACCCTATTACCGTGTTTACCGACCATAAGAATCTGGCCTACTTGGAATCGGCCAAGCGTCTGAACCCGAGACAGGCCAGATGGTCTTTGTTCTTTTCTAGGTTTAATTTTCTTGTTACGTTCCGCCCCGGGGTTAAAAATGTGAAGGCGGATGCCCTGTCACGTTGTTTTCCGGGAGGGGGGAACTTTGAAGACCCGGGTCCCATTTTGGCTGATGGGGTGGTCGTCTCTGCTCTTTATCCTGATTTGGAGGCAGAGGTTCAGGCAGCCCAGGCAGAGGCTCCTGATCCTTGTCCTCCTGGCAGGTTGTTTGTGCCTCTCGCTTTACGACACAAGGTTTTTAAGGAGCAACACGATACTGTCCTTGCTGGGCACCCGGGGAGTAGAGCCACAAGGGATCTCATTGCTCGGGGATTCTGGTGGCCGGCTCTTCGTAAGACGGTTGAGGGTTTTGTGGCAGCCTGCGAGACCTGCGCTCGTGCCAAGGTCCCTCATTCACGGCCATCGGGTTCTCTCCTCCCGTTACCCATTCCTTCCTGTCCTTGGACGCATATGTCCATGGACTTCATTACGGACCTGCCTTGTCCCTCGGGGACTGTGATTCTGGTGGTAGTGGACCGTTTTAGCAAAATGACGCATTTCATTCCCTTTCCTGGGTTACCCAATGCTAAGACGCTGGCGCAAGTGTTTGTTGATCACATTGTTAAATTGCATGGCATTCCTTCAGACATCGTTTCTGATAGGGACACGCAATTTGTTTCCAGATTCTGGAAGGCCTTCTGTTCTCGCTTGGGGGTTCGGTTGTCGTTCTCTTCTGCTTTTCACCCGCAGTCGAATGGTCAGACCGAACGCGTCAATCAGAATCTGGAGACATATCTGCGCTGTTTTGTGGCAGAGAATCAGGAGGATTGGTATTCTTTTTTGTCCCTTGCTGAGTTTGCTTTAAATAACCGTCACCAAGAGTCCTCTGATAAGTCACCATTTTTTGGTGCATATGGGTTTCATCCGCAGTTTGGGACATTCTCTGGAGAGGGGTCTTCTGGTTTACCTGATGAGGAGAGATTTTCCTCGTCTTTGTCATTTATTTGGCAAAAGATTCAGGGTAATCTGAAGAGGATGAGTGAGAGATATAAGCATGTGGCGTATAAGAGACGTGTGCCTGGTCCGGACCTGAATGTGGGTGATCTGGTGTGGTTGTCTACAAAGAATATCAAACTGAAGATTCCCTCCTGGAAGTTGGGTCCTAAGTTTATTGGGCCTTACAAGATCCTGTCCGTCATCAATCCCGTTGCTTCCGTCTTGATCTTCCTCAGACTTGGAAGATCCATAATGTTTTTCACAGGTCCCTATTAAAACCTTATGTCCAACCCACTGTACCCTCCTCTTTGCCTCATCCTCCGATTGTTGTTGATGGTAATCTTGAATTTTAAGTCTCTAGGATTGTGGATTCTCGCATTATCCGCGGTTCTCTTCAGTACCTCGTTCATTGGGAGGGATATGGTCCTGAGGAGAGGACGTGGGTCCCAGTGGCGGACATTAAGACCACTCGTCTCATCAGGGCTTTCTATAGGTCTCATCCTGAGAAGGTGGGCTCTGAGTGTCCGGAGTCCTTCCGTAGAGGGAGGGGTACTGTCACCGCCAGTTCTGTGAGAAGGTCTGACAGACGTTCTTCTCTACCTCTTGTATGCGGAGCCCGCCTGGTGATGCGGAGCCAAACGGATCCGTCCTGACTAACAATGTAAGTCAATGGGGATGGATCCGTTTTCACTGACACAATATGGTGCAATTGAAAACAGATCCGTCTCCCATTGACTTTCAATGTAAGTCAGGACAGGTCTGTTTTGACTTTTTTTTTTTTAAGAATAATGCAAACGGATCCGTTCTGAACGGATACAAGCGTTTGCATTATAGGTGCAGATCCGTCTGTGCAGATACCAGACGGATCTGCACCTAATGCAGGTGTGAAAGTAGCCTAAGAAGACCACAAGGTTACTGGATTACTGCAAGATAAATCACATCCTCTACACTTGTGATATCATTACTTGTAATTTGTTGTATAAACTGAGCAATAGTTTATATCACTTAAATTTCTCTTTGCACAACACTTCACAAACTATGTTATCACAAAAGAAAATAAGAGACTTACTTAACACTTCATATGATAGCACTCAAGCCACCTAGGCTGAGGTAGTAAAAATGCACAGAGAGAATAAGCAAGTAGGGTTGTCACTAAAACTCATGAATATGCATCCCATTAATGCAACAAAAAAAAAACGGCATCTTTAGTTTACACATTGATTTAACCTCTTAACAGTCATATTAAAATTGGAATAACCCTGAAATCCTGAAAATGTCACTTTTTTATTTTAGATTTTGAATTTATGTCTGATGTAAATATAGTTGACGCACAACTCAAGCAACTAAAGTGCATTTTAACTCCTTAGTGACATAACTAATTTTAGCATTAACATTTTTCCCCCTCTGTTACAGCAGTCACAACTTTTTTTTTTTTTCCTAAATTTAGCTTGAATTTTTCAGAACAAATTGTAGTTTTTTTAGGAACCATTTTGTGTTACATTAAGTGTATTAAACAACTTTTATTATTTTATTTATAGGGGAAAGATAAAAAAACAGCAAGTTTAACATCATTTTGTGGGATTTAATTTAAGTCCCTCAATTTGTGGTATAGATAATAACATGATAACTTTATTCTGTGGGGCATAGTAATTATGATGCTAAATTTATATATTTTTTATATATTTTTTTCTTTCCTCTTGCAGGCTGTGAGTTCCCCAACTGCTACCCTCTGCTCTTCCAGGATAAAGGGGGAGAGCTGCTTTAACTCTTCATATATTGGAATAGGTAGAAGTTAGAGATATGGGCCTGGTCTTTTTTGAAAGCTAAAAGCTCTACTGCATAGGGAGATATAGCTGTTAGAAATGTGTTTGGGAGTGAAAGCAGCTGAAAATAAAAGCAGGTTTCAGCTGCTTTCCATCCCGACTCCATTTCTAACAACTATATCTCTCGATATAGTGTAGATAATGCCATGATTCATTGTTTTAAATCCTGTATTGCTTTCAAAGAAGACTAGGCCTGTATCTCTAGCTGCTACCAATCCCAAGATATGAGGTATTTAGCAGCCCCCCTCATTCTGCTGCCCAGGTCTGCTCAGGCTGAACTGTTAAATGGGTTATCCAATACTAAAACAGTGTCCCAGCCCTGCCTGACCCAGGGTGGTGGTGATGTATACCTGATCCCCACCTCTGGATCTGGTCTCTTGGGCTCCCAGGCTGGCAGTTCCGCTCCCACAAGTGCTGAGGACAATATCCATTGACGGGGGCACACATGACCGCTGCAGCCAATCACAGGCTGAAGGGGGAGCAGGTCACCACTGTGGCCTGTGATTGGCTGCAGTGGCCACCTGTGCCCCTATCAACGGATGTTGTCCTCAGGGTACGTTTTGGAGTCAAAGAGACCGGATCCAGCGGTGAGGAGCAACAATGATTTTGGTACTGAGAGAAAAACATGTGATTTATACTAAAATGAGCGCACTGATTCCAAATATGAACTCGGAATTTGCCTGACACGTCTAGATTTTAAGTTATACATGCAAAGACTATTCAGTTATAATATTAATGCATTATATTGGACGCACTGATGTCAGCAGTAAGTATATAAGGCAAGCTGGACAGGTTTTGATAAAGTGATCTGTTATAGTGCTATCAGTTTTGAAACTTAAGATGGATAAACGCAAATGTGTTAACGATCCAGACAATTTCTGCTACATATGTGGCAAATACACTACTTATGATCAGCGCAAAAATCTGACAAAGTGAGTGCGTCTTGCTTACAAGTATTACTTTGACAATAAAATTGGAGATCAAGATAAAAGCTGGGAACCTCATGTTTGTTGCACTGTGTGTTACTCTGGGCTAACGCAGTGGTTGAATGGTGCCTATGGTTTGGCGTGAGCAGAAAAATCACCAGACTGTTACTTTTGCATTACTAAAATCGGCGGATATTCAAAGAGAAACAAGTCACAAATTGTGTATACTGACTGTGAGTCTGCTCTTAAACCAGTACCACACGATGTAGAGAATCCAGTGCCTGCTCCTCCCACACAGGAACGACAATTGAAACAGACGGTTCTGATCCTGATAAAGAAGATGTTGATTGTCACAATGTATTTCCTGATCCAGAACAACTGGAGGGTCAGCCACACTTGCTGAGCCAATCAGAGTTAGATTATCTGGTAAGAGATCTGTCATTATCTAAAGAAAAGTCAGAACTGCTAGCTTCTAGACTTCAGGAATGGAATTTGCTACAACGAGTTAGCTGCATACTATGCAATGGAAAGAGATATCTGTTTCTGTACTGATGTAAATGGTCTTATGATGGAGTTAGATGGTACACATGTTCCCGATGAATGGAGGCTATTCATAGACTCTAGCAAAACAAGTTTGAAAGCTGTCTTGTCGCACAATCGTAACAAAAAACCATCTGTTCCATTGGCTCATGCGGTTGGAATGAAAGAGACCCATGCTTCTTTGGAGTTAATTTTTAAAATGATCAAATACAAGAACATAAATGGAAAATTTGTGCTGACCTGAAAGTGGTAGCACTGCTGCTTGGCCTACAGTTAGGGAACACAAAGCATATGTGTTTCTTGTGCCTATGGAACAGTCGTGATGACAACAATCATTAAAAAAAAAAATTAGACAGTGCCCTCAGAGTCAAGCACACAGTTGGTCAGTAGAATATACAATACAAATCACTGGTCGATCCACTTCAAGTTTATCCACTTTACATCCAGGCCATTTCCCCCTTTCTGACAGAGCCTAATTTTGCAAATCTGACGTGTCAAGTTATGTGGTAATAACTTTGGAACGCTTTTACTTATCAAAGCCATTCTGAGATTGTTTTCTCGTGACACATTGTACTTCATGACAGTGGTAAATTTGAGTTGATATATTTTACCTTTATTTATAAAATAATCCCAAATTTTGCAAAAATGTTGAAAAATTAGCAATTTTCTAAATTTCAATTTCTCTGCTTTTAAAGGGAATCTGTCACGGACTAGAGTGGGGGAAACCCTCATCCGTGCGATGTTAAGGATAGGGAAGCTGCTAGGCCTGGACAACAGAATTAGGGAGCAGGTAACCTCCTAAAGCGTCCCTAACTCTGACCCTGACTCCTAACTGTATGAGCCAACCCAGATGGTAGGAGGGCTCATACTCAGGAACCTCGAGTCCCTACTAGCTCTCAAGAGATCCCTGGATTAGGAGCAGGGTAAGAGGACCTGTTCCTCCTAGACACGGAGGAACAGGAGTCTCCCTGGCCAAGCTGCAAGGAAAGGGGAACAACAACAGCATATGGATATGGCAGGCGAGTGAAACCACTTCCACACCTACCTGCCACAGACACACTGACTAGAACCCGTGCTCAAATGCTGATGTCCACACCAAACACAAAAGGACACAGCACACAACATAACTCACACAGGAAACCAGATCCATAACTGCAATAAGGCGAGTGTGACAAACTGCCACTGGGCATTGTAGAAAACTTATGGCTAGCCTCCTGCCCTACGACTATGGCCCCGGGACATATTACCCTTCAAGAACAGTGTAACAGAACTATGCCGCATGTCTGGACTGTTAATAGGACCGAACGCGGTTGGAATTTGTGACAGACCCATCCGTATGGATTAAACAAAATGGCACGCAGATAGCTAATTTTATTGTATTTGTGTACTCTGAGTGGCATTCACCTAATGATATGCCCTCAGACTTGAGCTATCTGGGAATAGGTTAAATGTCTGTGTTTGCTGTGAGGGTGTGACATTGTGTGTTGGGTGGTGATTCCTGTCCTGTTGTACCAACATGTGTATTGGTGATTTCCCTTTGTCCTGAGAGATAATTGAATTGCTCTTCGGGTGTCTCCAGGGCAGAGAGGAGGAAACCATGATGCATTGTGGGGATGTGTTGTGTCTGTGTATCCTGAGTGCTACGTATCTGTCCTGTGTCACAGTCCTCCTTCTGGTCCCCTAGGGGCATGTACACCAGATGGGGACCTGCATAAATACGGGCGTGTAGCCCTCAATAAAGTGTTCATGTTTTTCTAAGCCTTCAAAACGAAGCCTCGTCTCGTTATTGGAGGGAATTGCTGTATCACGCTGGGGATTGCTATGCTCTGCATATTCCCTAGAGCTTTAATCTCTTTCTTCTTGTCCCTGATACGCTCTCATGGAGGAGAGATCTTTCCCACATGGTCCTGACTGCTGGAGGTTCATTCAGGGTGGAAGGAAGACAGCGCGGCTCCAGTTAAGCTACGGTGGTTGTGGTGTCCAGTGCGGTGCTTGTGGTCCTCGGCGCAAGCTAGGAAGCGTCTATTAACGGAAGTGGATCCGTTACATTGGTGGCAAGCAGTTGGATGGCTTCCCTAGTGCGAGGAGCAGCATCCTGGGAACACCAAGCAAAACTGGAATATTAGTATAGTCACGTACGGTTTGACGCTATGCTGAAGAGGCGGTTGGCTATCTACGGGCCCCACCTAACAGAGGAACTTGTACCGAAAGTGAGGAGAGAACTGGCGGAGTATCTGCAGAAGGAAGCAGAATATCGGGCAGAGATAGCGAAGTATTCCGTCCCTGCGCCCCAGCAAAAGTGTGAGTTACAGGGGGCCGAAGGTGTCGTCCTTCCCCCCCCAGCGGCAGTGTGTACCCCAGGGGGCCGAAGGTGTCTTCCTTCCCCCCCAGCGGCAGTGTGAACCCCAGGGAGCTGAAGGTGTCGTCCTTCCTCCCCAGTGGCAGTGTGTGTTACAGGGAGCTGAAGGTGCCCTCCTTTCCCCCCAGCGGCAGTGTTTACCCCAGGGAGCTGAAGGTGTCGTCCTTCCTCCCCAGCGGCAGCCTGTGTTTCAGGGAGAGGAGCGCAGCACCCTCTCTCCCCAGCGGCAGCTTACCATAACAAGGGGAGACACCAATCGCCCAGATGGCGCAGATGGGACCGTGGTCTCTGCGCCTGATCTACTGGGATGCTGGACAGCCTGTCCAGATCCCCCACTACCCTCACCAGGACAACAGTAAGAGGGGGTAAGTACAAATTCCCCTCCCCAGTTAACTCATAACGTGGCCTCAGGGTTAACAGAGGCAATGTTAACCCCTACTGACTCCCATGTTCCTCTGGCTACTGAGCCGGACTATGGTCTCAGCACCCCAGCAGAAGAGCTGGCAGCTGGGCAGAGTGCAGTCGGCCTCTGCCCTCCCTCAAGTCCCCACAACAAAATACCCAGGTGCAGTAACTGTTTCTTGTGGGTGGGTCACCCTTGTACCTGTTTGTTGTGGGTGGGCTACTCGGGCATTTGGTTACCGTGGGTTGGTGGATCGACTAACGGAGGCACTGACCGACAGAAGGTCAGGTGCCTGGTTAGTCTTCCCCCCAAAGGGGAGATGTGTGACAAACTGCCATTTGCCACTGGGCATTGTAGAAAACTTATGGCTAGCCTCCTGCCCTACGACTATGGCCCCGGGACATATTACCCTTCAAGAACAGTGTAACAGAACTATGCTGCATGTCTGGACTGTTAATAGGACCGAACGCGGTTGGAATTTGTGACAGACCCATCCGTATGGATTAAACAAAATGGCACCCAGATAGCTAATTTTATTGTATTTGTGTACTCTGAGCGGCATTCACCTAATGATATGCCCTCAGACTTGAGCTATCTGGGAATAGATTAAATGACTGTGTTTGCTGTGAGCGTGTGACATTGTGTGTTGGGTGGTGATTCCTGTCCTGTTGTTCCCACATGTGTATTGGTGATTTCCCTTTCTCCTGAGAGATAATTGAATTGCTCTTCGGGTGTCTCCAGGGCAGAGAGGAGGAAACCATGATGCATTGTGGGGATGTGTTGTGTCTGTGTATCCTGAGTGCTACGTATCTGTCCTGTGTCACAGTCCTCCTTCTGGTCCCCTAGGGGCGTGTACACCAGATGGGGACCTGCATAAATACGGGCGGGTAGCCCTCAAAAAAGTGTTCATGTTTTTCTAACCCTTCAAAACGAAGCCTCGTCTCATTATTGGAGGGAATTGCTGTATCACGCTGGGGATTGCTATGCTCTGCATATTCCCTGGAGCTTTAATCTCTTTCTTCTTGTCCCTGATACCCTCTCCTGGAGGAGAGATCTTTCCCACGCGGTCCTGACTGCTGGAGGTTCATTCAGGGTGGAAGGAAGACGGCGCGGCTCCAGTTAAGCTACGGTGGTTGTGGTGTCCAGTGCGGTGCTTGTGGTCCTCGGCGCAAGCTAGGAAGCGTCCATTAACGGAAGTGGATCCGTTACAGTGAGACTCCACACAAACATAAGCATAACATCAATACATTAGTTTTTATGACCACAAGGGTGGCCCTCACTGGATAGATGGCACCAGGATACCAGGAGGATGACTCCAGCATAACATGCCTGGAGTACCCCTCAGCTACAGGCTTCCAGCAGAGGCTAAATAGCCCAAGCAGCCACACCCACACAGACATACTCTAGGAACGGAGTTAACCCTTCCAACACCAGACAAGGTAAGGTAGCCACTTAAAGGGGAAGTGCACATACAACCTAATCCCGTGCATACCAAACAAAGAAAGTGCACACGTACAAACACACGTTGCCAGAGGCAACCGCATGCATAGACAGCGGGCCGCCTAGCAACCAGCTCAGGCTGCTCCACTGCCAACAACCTCATGTTGCCAGCGGCAACCACACGTGAGGCAACATACTAACAGCCCTCACCTGTGATTGACAACAAGACCAGACCGCGGGCAACTGCATGCGGCGCAAGTAGTCGCGACCATGACCATGGTCGTGACACTCCCACCCCTCAAAGCCCACCCACCAAAAAAAAAAGGGGAAACTAGTGAGGAACCCAAGAACAGGGATGGGGGAAGGGAAAAGGTAGCAGAATCAGTGTCAGTGCAAGCGAGTCTCTCCCGGACTGCTGCCAGCCCCTGGAGCAACACACAGGAACCAGGGCGCCAGCTGCCAGCCCCTGGAGCAACACACAGGAACCAGGGCGCCAGCCACCAAACAGCCAGGAGAGACCGCACTGATCACTGCGTCCACTCTCAGACACGGTTCACCCCAAATCGCTGCCAACATGCATCCTCCACCAGCATAATCAAAACCAGTACAACAAGGACTGCAGTCAGCCACACCGACACAAGGGAGAGAACCCTGAGACGTGGACGAGGTGCCAGTTCACACACACTGTGCCAGTTCACACAAAAGTGCCAGTTCACACACACTGCAACCACTGCTACAGAGAACTGCACTGTAACAGGGTTCCCCTTTCACCCTCCCTCCGGAGGATAAGCATGTGCGCCAGAAAACGGCAGGCGACACATGCTGCTCCCTCTTCCGAAGGCATGAACCTCCCACCCCTCAAAGCCCCCCCCAACAATAAAAGGGGAAAATTGGTGGGGCACAATAAACAATGGGAGGGGGGATGGGGAATTAAAAGTCAGTGTCAGCATGTCCCTCCTAGACTGCCGCCAGCAAACCAGCTAAGCAGTCTGAAGGACATACTGGACACCGCATCCGACTCAACTCACGTTCCCACTTCAGGTCGCTGCCAACAAGCACTCCCAACCAGCGCACAGCCGGAACACCAAAGGAATGCTGCCAGCAGACGACCAGAGATAGAAACATAGAGAGGGACAAGGGCGAACCAATACGGACAACGGTGAAAACTAATGGCGGGGAAAAGGCCACTCACCGTGCTGTTAACGGTGAAACCCCCATAACGCTCTCCCTCTGGAGAACTCGCATGCACCCCAAACTGATGGCGATACATGCTGCACCCTCTTTCAAAGGTATCGCAGCAAGGAGCGATTGTGGTCATACTGTGACGGACCAAAGTGGGGGAAACCCTCATCCGTGCGATGTTAAGGATAAGGAAGCTGCTAGGCCTGGACAACAGAATTAGGGAGCAGGTAACCTCCTAAAGCGTCCCTAACTCTGACCCTGACTCCTAACTGTATGAGCCAACCCAGATGGTAGGAGGGCTCATACTCAGGAACATCGAGTCCCTACTAGCCCTCAAGAGATCCCTGGACTAGGAGCAGGGTAAGACGACCTGTTCCTCCTAGACACTGAGGAACAGAAGTCTCCCTGGCCAAGCTGCAAGGAAAGGGGAACATCAACAGCATATGGATATGGCAGGCAAGAAAACTCGCGCAGGCGCAGTACCGCCTGCGGCCTGCGCGATCATCAACCTCCTAAGGGCAACAGCACTCAGGTTACATCACTGGGCTCGGCGCATGCCCAGTGAGACTTTTGAGGCTGTTGCCCTCAGGAGCTTGATGATCGCGCAGGCCGCAGGCTGTACTCGCGCAGGCGGTACTCGCGCAGGCGAGTTTTCTGGCCGACAGAAAGAAGGACGGGGCATTTCTAGAAGGCAGACGATGACGTGGGGAGGGGGGGGACCGTTTTCCGGGGCTGTGGGAGGTCATTTGAGGATCAGAAGGCCTTTTTAGGCACTAGGCACCGGAGTGGGAAAAAAACGCCCCTCTGGGCACCTTGGAGCCTCATTAGCATATCATAAAAAGGGCTTTTATATCAAAAGGACAAAACGAAATCAAGTAAAAAGAAGACTGCTGGAAATAAGGTACTTTAGTAAACATAGCGGTGGTGACCGCTTAAAATGGTAAAAGCAGGTGACAGATTCCCTTTAAAACAGAAAGTTATACCTCATAAAATATTTATTACTTAACATTCCCTATATGTCTACTTTATGTTGGCATCATTTTGGGAATGTCATTTTATTTTTTTAGGACGTTAAAAGGCTTAGAATTGTAGAAACAATTCTTAACTTTTTTAAGAACATTTCCCACTTTTTAAGGACTAGTTTAGGTCTGAAATCACTTTGTGGGGCATACATACTGGAAACCCCCCATAAATGACCCCATTGTAGAAACTACAACCTTCAAGTTACTCAAAACTGATTTTACAAACTTTGTTAACTCTTTAAGTGTTCCACAAGAATTAAAGGAAAATGGAGCGGACATTTCTAAATTTAACTTTTTTGGCAGATTTTCCATTTTAATCAATTTTTCTCTATAACACATTAAGGGTTAACAGCCAAACAAAACTCAATATTTATTACCCTGATTCTGCGGCTTACAGAAACACCCCACATGTGGAAAGGAGCGCTGTATGATTTTTGGAAGGCAGATTTACCTGAACTGGTTTTTAGATGCCATGTCCCATTTGAAGTCCGCCTGATGCACCCTTACAGTAGAAACTCCAAAAAGGTGACCCCATTTTGGAAACTAGGGGATAAGGTGCCAGTTTTATTGGTACTATTTTGGGGTACATATTATTTTTAAGTGCTCTATATTAAATTTTTTGTGAGGCAAGGTAACCAAAAAATGGCTGCTTTAGCACAGTTTTAATTTTTTATCTTTTACAAAATTCATCTGACAGGGTAGAGCATGTGCTATTTTTATATACTAAGTAGTTGCGGACCCAATGATATCAAATATGTCTACTTTGTTTGTTTGTTTGAGTTCTACATAATAAAGCATTTTTGAACGCCATATTTTTTTATTTTTCTGCCAATCGTCTGGTGCAGGGGCTCGTTTTTTGCAGGAAGAGTTGACATTTTTATTGGTACCATTTTTGGGTACATATGATTTTTTGATAATTTATTATTTCACTTTATGGGGCAAGGTTACCAAAAAATTGGTTGTTTTAGCACAGTTTTTATTTATTTATTTATTTTTACAGCATTCACCTGAGGGGTTAGGTTATGTGACATTTTTATAGAGCAGATCGTCACGGACGTGGCAATACCTAATATGTGTACTTTTTCCTATTTATTTAAGTTTTACACAATAATAGCATTTTTGAAACAAAAAAAATGATGTTTTAGTGCCTTCATAGTCTGAGAGCCATAACTTTTTTATTTTTTGACCGATTTTCATAGTTAGGTTCTCATTTTTTTCAGGATGAGGTGATGGTTTCATTGCTACTATTTTGGGGGGCATACACATTTTTTATCGCTTGGTGTTGCACTTTATATGATGTTAGGTGACAAAAAATGATTTTTTTGGCACTGTTTTTATATTTTTTTTAATGGTGTTCACCTGACGGGTTAGGTCATATGATATTTTTATAAAGATGTTTTTTCCGGATGCGGCGATACCTAATATACTTTTTATTTATTTTTATTTTACTTTAATACAATAAAAACTGTTTTGAAGAAAAAAAAAACATATTTTAGTGTCTCCATTGTCTGAGAGTCATAGTTTTAAAAAATTTTGACCAATTGTCTTAGGTAGGGTCTCATTTTTTGTGGAATGAGGTGAATGTTTGATTGGTACTATTTTGGGGGGCATACGCCTTTTTGATCGCTTGGTGATGTAAGGTGACAAAACATGCTTTTTTTGCCACTGTTTTTATTTTTTATTTTTTACAGTGTACATCTGGGGGGTTAGGTCATGTGAAATTTTTATAGAGCTGGTTGTTATGGATGCGACAATACCTAATAAGTATACTTTTTTTATTTCACTTTAACACAATAATAGCATTTTTGAAACAAAAAAATGATGTTTTAATGTTTTGAGAGCTATATTTTTATTTATTTTTTAGCGATTTTCTTATGTAGGGGCTCATTTTTTGCAGGATGAGGTGATGGTTTTATTGGTACAATTTTGTGGGACATATGCCTTTTTGATCACTTGGAGTTGCACTTTTTGTGATGTAATGTGACAAAAATGGCTTTTTTGACACAGTTTTTTATATTTTTTTATGGTGTTTATCCGACGGGGTGGATCATGTGATATATTTATATAGCCGGTCGTTACAGACGTGGCAATACCAAATATGTCTATTTTATTTCTTTTTTTCTATTTTTTACTTTTTTTTTATTAGTTAATTGAGGTAGGTTTTATTTTTTATTTTATACTTTGCGTTCCCCATAAGGTCATACAAGACATCTGGGGGACATTTTCCTTCACTTTTTATTTCACCATTGATTTCTCCTGTAACTGGGGCTGACATAGTAGCCCCAGTTACAGGGGAAATATAGCCCCCAGAGAGGCTTTACAGCAGAATACAACTCTGTACAGCCTCAGTGCAGGGCTGATCGATGTCTGTAGAAGACCCAAAGTTTCAACCTGGCAGTATGTTATTGAAAACAAAATTTAGCGCAGGGCACGATTTAGCGCAGGGCAAGAGAGCGCATCGGAGCATCAGATGCTCCGATGCTAGCCTCAGGGAGGCTGCCTGGGTGAAAATAAGGGTATGTCCGGGTTCAGCTCTGAACCCGGACAACCCCTTTAAGTTAACCATAGAGATTTGATAGACATTTGTGAAAACATACTGTTCTGGCAGTTTTTTCTCAATAGTGTGCCATGAAAAAGTTACAATGTTTCTTCCAACAGGCCAACTAATAAATGTAGTTTTACATCCAGCTGCTGTTTTAGATGCTATGGCTGGTAGCCGGCCAGATCTAAAGTTTATGGCGTGCACTGCAAATTTAGTCAATCAGAGAAAATAAGAAAAGCATCGCATATTTTGCTATGACGGTCTTTCTCAGAGCATATTCTTATACATATTCTTGCTATGTCCATTTGTTCCCAGGATTAGGAAAAAGGCCTAATTTTTTTTACAGAAACAATGCAATGTCGTTCCATGGACTGCATTTGGTATTGCAGTTCATCCTTATTATGTTTCAAAACTTAGTTATTGGTACAATAGGAAGAACAAAAAAATTCACAAAGTACACTGCGTGCAGAATTATTAGGCAAATGAGTATTTTGACCACATCATCCTCTTTATGCATGTTGTCTTACTCCAAGCTGTATAGGCTCGAAAGCCTACTACCAATTAAGCATATTAGGTGATGTGCATCTCTGTAATGAGAAGGGGTGTGGTCTAATGACATCAACACCCTATATCAGGTGTGCATAATTATTAGGCAACTTCCTTTCCTTTGGCAAAATGTGTCAAAAGAAGGACTTGACAGGCTCAGAAAAGTCAAAAATAGTGAGATATCTTGCAGAGGGATGCAGCACTCTTAAAATTGCAAAGCTTCTGAAGCGTGATCATCGAACAATCAAGCGTTTAATTCAAAATAGTCAACAGGGTCGCAAGAAGCATGTGGAAAAACCAAGGCGCAAAATAACTGCCCATGAACTGAGAAAAGTCAAGCGTGCAGCTGCCAAGATGCCACTTGCCACCAGTTTGGCCATATTTCAGAGCTGCAACATCACTGGAGTGCCCAAAAGCACAAGGTGTGCAATACTCAGAGACATGGCCAAGGTAAGAAAGGCTGAAAGACGACCACCACTGAACAAGACACACAAGCTGAAACGTCAAGACTGGGCCAAGAAATATCTCAAGACTGATTTTTCTAAGGTTTTATGGACTGATGAAATGAGAGTGAGTCTTGATGGGCCAGATAGATGGGCCCGTGGCTGGATTGGTAAAGGGCAGAGAGCTCCAGTCCGACTCAGACGCCAGCAAGGTGGAGGTGGAGTACTGGTTTGGGCTGGTATCATCAAAGATGAGCTTGTGGGGCCTTTTCGGGTTGAGGATGGAGTCAAGCTCAACTCCCAGTCCTACTGCCAGTTTCTGGAAGACACCTTCTTCAAGCAGTGGTACAGGAAGAAGTCTGCATCCTTCAAGAAAAACATGATTTTCATGCAGGACAATGCTCCATCACACGCGTCCAAGTACTCCACAGCGTGGCTGGCAAGAAAGGGTATAAAAGAAGAAAATCTAATGACATGGCCTCCTTGTTCACCTGATCTGAACCCCATTGAGAACCTGTGGTCCATCATCAAATGTGAGATTTACAAGGAGGGAAAACAGTACACCTCTCTGAACAGTGTCTGGGAGGCTGTGGTTGCTGCTGCACGCAATGTTGATGGTGAACAGATCAAAACACTGACATAATCCATGGATGGCAGGCTTTTGAGTGTCCTTGCAAAGAAAGGTGGCTATATTGGTCACTGATTTGCTTTTGTTTTGTTTTTGAATGTCAGAAATGTATATTTGTGAATGTTGAGATGTTATATTGGTTTCACTGGTAAAAATAAATAATTGAAATGGGTATATATTTGTTTTTTGTTAAGTTGCCTAATAATTATGCACAGTAATAGTCACCTGCACACACAGATATCCCCCTAAAATAGCTAAAACTAAAAACAAACTAAAAACTACTTCCAAAAATATTCAGCTTTGATATTAATGAGTTTTTTGGGTTCATTGAGAACATGGTTGTTGTTCAATAATAAAATTAATCCTCAAAAATACAACTTGCCTAATAATTCTGCACTCCCTGTATGCATGTGAATACATAAGAAATAAGGATAAGCATCCAATATCAGTGAATAATGTCAAATATGGTTTGAAGAAGAAGGTTGTAAGAGAACAAAACAGTTGTAGAACATTAGGGACATAACCTACAATATGAGTGACATGAGTAATGCAGTACAAAAAGAAAAGGGCTCAACTCCTGTGACTCTTCTGGCCATAGAATTAAAGGGGTAGGGAGGGGAGGGAAAAAGAGAGCAGTCAAGTCTTCTATGGGCTATTGTACATAATTATAGAGACAGGACGTACTGCTATTTAGGAGAGTTGGCACAGTTTAACCATGGATTCCATATTTCTGAAAATCGTTCTCTGGAATTATTTAACGTAGCATTAAGTTTCTCGTATAACGAGAAGTGATTAACCCTATGAATAACTGCCGAGTTAGAAAGTGAAGGAGACCTCCAACTGGACGCAATATGAATTATTGCGGACATCATGATATGTTATAGAAGTTTAAGCCCCCGCAAGTACACAGGTGCGGACAACGGGAGATCTGTCCCAAATACTTAAAACAATCCTCTTTTGATATTGGCCCAAAACCATCTTACTATGGGACAGGTCCACCACACATGGTTACCAATTTATTGGCAACCCCAAAAACATAAAGGGGTAATCATTGCATAAATAGGGTACAGTCTAGAAGACACCATATATACTCTGTGAAGTATCTTTAAAGAAGTCTCCATTAAGGTTACCTGACAGCTCCCTTTGCTGGTTGTCGTACAAAATTCATTCCATTGCTTTCACGAGGGTGTCAAGAACCACACCTGACTCCGTTATACCCGGGGTCAGGAAGTCGCAGCGGTTGGCTGCGCACTCTATGTAAGATAGGGCTGTTTCCTTATGGTAGCTTTCTGGGTTTGCTTTGCAAACCCTTTTGGCTCACTCAGGGATCCGTAGCTCCTTCTCCTCAGCTGTTCCTTGTCCAGCACTCCCAACCTCCTTATATTCCCCTCTCACACTTCTCTGGTTGCCAGATATAGAGTTTCCTGCCTGGACATCTATTCTGACCCTCTGGAGCTGTGTTGCTGCGTTCTCTGGTTGTCGGTCCAGAACGCTACCCTCCGGATCCCTGTTGGACCTTTGTGGTCTGCTGTGGTCGCCCACCTGGGTGTATGTGTTTGTCTGTATTGTCTGTCCTCTCCCTGGTGTTTCCCTCTTAGTGTAAGTGGTGCGGACTAGCGATCCCACCGGCCCGTTCACTATCTAGGGCTCATTTTAGGGAAAGCTAGGGTTTAGGCACGTGATCGCCGCACGAGTGAGGAACCCGTCTAGGGACGTCAGGGCAGTCAGGTGCCAGCCGCAAGGTGAGTCAGGGGTCACCACCTTTCCCTCTCCCTTGGGCAGGGCTTTCCCTTTTCCCTCCCTGTGCGTGACGCCGGTCATTACATTATATCTGGCCTTTATTTTGTGTAGGTAAAAAAAAAAAAAAAAAAGTTTTACCTACTTAGAATCCAGTATGGATCAAATTGCTGCTCTGTCCAAACAATTTCATGGCCTGTCTTTGGAGGTGGCAGGATTGAAGGCGTCGGTCCTCCAGCAACAACAGCAATTACAACAGACCACAAGCCCAGCGGTTGCTACTGGTAACCAGGTTGTTGCGGAACCCAAGGTCCCTCTCCCTGACAGATTTTCTGGGGGAAGGGACAAGTTTTTGACATTCCGTGAGGCCTGTAAATTATACTTTAAACTGCGCCCTTACTCCTCTGGTAATGAAGAACAGCGGGTGGGGGTTGTTATTTCCCTGCTGCAGGGGGACCCGCAGTCCTGGGCGTTCTCTTTACCTACTGATTCCCAGGCTCTTCGGTCAGTGGATGAATTTTTCGGGGCCTTGGGTCTCATAAATGACGACCCTGACCGAGTCGCACTGGCTGAATCAAGATTACGGAGACTCCTACAAGGAGAGCGGCCGGTAGAGGAGTATTGCTCTGACTTCCGTAGGTGGGCTACGGATACCCAATGGAACGACCCGGCTCTCAGGAGTCAGTTCTGCTCTGGGTTATCCGAAAGGGTTAAGGATGCGCTTGCATTATATGAGACCCCCTTTTCCCTTGATGCGGTTATGTCCCTTTCTATCCGAATAGATAGACGCCTTAGGGACAGGTTGAAAAAACCGGAGAAATTGGTAACCCCTGCAAAGCAGCAGTTAGTCTGTACGGACTTAGACGAGCCTATGCAGCTAGGAGGAACTACTCGTCAGGTCCGTCCTCCTGAGGCTCGTCGTAGGCGTGGGGTTTGTTTTTTTTGTGGGGAGAGGGGTCATTTCATTAATGTCTGTCCTTCTTTCCTCAGAAACAAAAGACTGTCAGAAAACTACTAACCCCAGGCTGTGTGGAGGATGTCAGCCGGGGGGTATACGTTTCCTCCATACGTACATCGCAATTTGTGTTGCCAGCGGTTATTGTTTTTGGTGTTAAGACAGAGACTATTTCTTTCTTTCTAGACAGTGGAGCAGGGGTAAATTTGATAGATGCCCATTTTGCCCGCACTATGGGTTTGTCTCTCTGTACGCTACAGAGACCTATTCCCATATTCGCTATTGATTCTGCTCCTCTGTCTCAGAGAAACCTCACTCACATTGTCCATAACTTACACCTTCGGGTAGGGGACCACCATAACGAGATGCTTTCATGTTATGTTCTGGAGGGGCTTCCCACTCCGGTAGTGCTGGGTCTTCCCTGGTTGGTAGCGCACAATCCAGTGGTGGATTGGCAGGCCAGGGAGATATTGGAGTGGAGTGAGCAGTGCAGAGAAAATTGCTTAAATAGCAATTGCTTAGTCGCCTCCATAACTACCCTACCTACATTTATTTCGGATTTTGAGGACGTTTTTACTGAAAAGGGTTGTCAGAAGTTACCACCTCATCGTCCTTATGATTGCCCGGTTAACCTGATTCCCGGCGCAAAATTACCCAAGACCAGGTTATATAATCTTTCGGGTCCAGAGAGACAAGCCATGAAAGATTATATCTCCGAGAGCTTGGCTAAGGGACACATCAGACCCTGTTCTTCACCCGTGGCTGCAGAGTTTTTCTTCGTTAAAAAGAAAGATGGGGGCCTGCGTCCTTGCCTAGATTTTCGCGAATTAAATCGGATAACCATCCGAGACCCATACCCTCTTCCTCTCATTCCTGACCTGTTTAACCAGATTGCGGGTGCTAGGTGGTTCTCCAAACTTGATCTTAGGGGGGCCTACAATCTGATTCGTATTAAGGAGGGGGATGAGTGGAAGACAGCTTTTAACACCCCTGAGGGGCATTATGAAAATCTAGTTATGCCTTTTGGTCTGACCAATGCTCCTGCCGTCTTTCAACATTTCGTTAATGACATTTTTAGTCATCTAATCGGCAGGTTTGTGGTAATATACCTAGATGATATTTTAATTTATTCGTCTGATCTGAGAACACATGAGGTGCATGTCAGACAAGTACTGCAGGTCCTACGGACGAATAAATTATATGCTAAAATTGAAAAATGTGTCTTCGCCGTTCAGGAGATACAATTCCTAGGTTATTTTTTATCTGCTTCAGGTTTCCGTATGGATCCTAGGAAGGTCCAGGCAATTTTAGATTGGGATCTTCCTGAGAACCTCAAAGCACTGCAACGGTTCTTGGGCTTCGCGAATTTCTATAGGAAATTCATCAAAAATTATTCACTTATTGTAAAACCCCTTACTGACATGACTAGGAAGGGGACAGATTTTTCTAAATGGTCTGACGCCGCTAAAGTTGCTTTTTCCTCTCTAAAAGAGAGGTTTACCTCAGCACCTGTACTAGTCCAACCTGATGTCTCCCAGCCTTTTATTGTTGAAGTCGATGCGTCAGAGGTGGGAGTGGGGGCGGTGCTGTCTCAGGGTCCGTCTCCTGGCAAATGGCGTCCTTGTGCTTTCTTTTCTAAAAAACTATCTGCAGCAGAAAAGAACTACGATATTGGCAATAGGGAACTATTAGCTATTAAATTTGCGTTTGAGGAGTGGCGTCACTTTTTAGAGGGGGCAGTCCACCCCGTCACTGTGATTACGGACCACAAAGATCTTCTGTATCTCGAATCAGCTACAGTAGGTGTTTCTGACATTGTGTTTTTAGCACGACAGCGTCGCGCTGATACTCGGCGACATGCTGCCGAGATCTCGCACTCACTGGGATAGTGACAGCACATCCCAGCAAGCGCGTCATAGAAGCGACGGGAGATCCGACTTGGATTCCCGCCAATTCTACACGTGTGCGGCGTTTGTTATGAATCCTGAGGGGGAAGTCCCCGCCGGATTTTAAATAAAAATCCGGCCTGGGTCCCGCCCTCAGGAGCATACCGGGCCCTTAGGTCTGTTATGGGTTGTAAGGAGAGCCCCCCACTACGCCGAAAAAAACGGCGTAGGGGGTCCCCCTACAATCCATACCAGACCCGTATCCAAAGCACACTACCCGGCCAGCCAGGAAGGGAGTGGGTACGAGCGAGCGCCCCCCCCCCCCCCCCCCTCCTGAGCCGTACCAGGCTGCATGCCCTCAACATGGGGGGTTGGGTGCTCTGGGGCAGGGGGCGCACTGCGGCCCCCCCACCTCAGAGCACCCTGTCCCCATGTTGATGAGGACAGGGCCCCTTCCCGACAACCCTGGCCGTTGGTTGTCGGGGTATGCGGGCGGGAGGCTTATCGGAATCTGGGAGCCCCCTTTAATAAGGGGGCCCCCAGATACCGGCCCCCCACCCTAAGTGAATGAGTATGGGGTACATCGTACCCCTACCCATTCACCTGCAAGAAAAGTGGTAAAAACACAAATAAACCACACAGTGTATTAAAATATTTTATTTTTCTGCTCCGGAGGCCGCCCCCTGTCTTCTTTATTAGCTCTTTTACCAGGGGGGGCTCTTCTTCTTCCGATATCCCGACGGGTCTTCTCCGCTATCCGGGGGGTCTTCTCAACTCTCCGGGGTTCTCCTTCTGTCTTCTCCGCTATCCGGGGGGTCTTCTCAACTCTCCGGGGTTCTCCTTCTGTCTTCTCCTTCTGTCTTGTTGTCTCCTTCTGTCTTCTGTCTCCGGGGTTCTCCTTCTGTTTTCGCCTCTCTCTGTTGTTGACTCGGCGCACCCCGGTTCTTCGTCTCGCGAGACTCGGCGCACCCCGATTCTTCGTCTCGCGAGACGTCTCGCGAGACGAAGAATCGGGGTGCGCCGAGTCTCGCGAGACGAAGAACCGGGGTGCGCCGAGTCAACAACAGAGAGAGGCGAAAACAGAAGGAGAACCCCGGAGACAGAAGACAGAAGGAGACAACAAGACAGAAGGAGAAGACAGAAGGAGAACCCCGGAGAGTTGAGAAGACCCCCCGGATAGCGGAGAAGACCCGTCGGGATATCGGAAGAAGAAGAGCCCCCCCCTGGTAAAAGAGCTAATAAAGAAGACAGGGGGCGGCCTCCGGAGCAGAAAAATAAAATATTTTAATACACTGTGTGGTTTATTTGTGTTTTTACCACTTTTCTTGCAGGTGAATGGGTAGGGGTACGATGTACCCCATACTCATTCACTTAGGGTGGGGGGCCGGTATCTGGGGGCCCCCTTATTAAAGGGGGCTCCCAGATTCCGATAAGCCTCCCGCCCGCATACCCCGACAACCAACGGCCAGGGTTGTCGGGAAGGGGCCCTGTCCTCATCAACATGGGGACAGGGTGCTCTGAGGTGGGGGGGCCGCAGTGCGCCCCCTGCCCCAGAGCACCCAACCCCCCATGTTGAGGGCATGCCGCCTGGTACGGCTCAGGAGGGGGGGGGGGGGCGCTCGCTCGTCCCCACTCCCTTCCTGGCTGGCCGGGTAGCGTGCTTTGGATACGGGTCTGGTATGGATTGTAGGGGGACCCCCTACGCCGTTTTTTTCGGCGTAGGGGGGGCTCTCCTTACAACCCATAACAGACCTAAGGGCCCGGTATGCTCCTGAGGGCGGGACCCAGGCCGGATTTTTATTTAAAATCCGGCGGGGACTTCCCCCTCAGGATTCATAACAAACGCCGCACACGTGTAGAATTGGCGGGAATCCAAGTCGGATCTCCCGTCGCTTCTATGACGGCTCTGTCTCCATCGCGGCAAGCCAGCTCGGCGCTGGCTCCCGCGATGGGGCTCGTATGTGCTCAATCTCGCCGAGAAATACAGCGAGATTGACACAAAATCGGGTTCACCTACTGTAAGCGTCTCACCCCTAGACAAGCTAGGTGGTCGCTATTTTTTTTACCAGGTTTAACTTTGTGATTACCTATCGTCCTGGGGCAAAGAATACCAAGGCAGATGCATTATCTCGTTGTTTCCCTGGAGGGGGTAATGTGAGTGATCCGGTGCCCATTCTTCAAAGAGGAGTTGTTGTTTCTGCGGTACACTCTGTTCTGGAGGGGAAGGTGTTAGAGGCCCAGGGGTACGCCCCGGTCTCTTGCCCCTCAGAGAAATTGTTTGTACCGTTGAACCTACGTTTCAAATTATTAAAGGAATATCATAATTCGGCACTTGCTGGGCACCCGGGTAGTCAAGCAACCTTGGATCTATTGTCTCGTCATTTTTGGTGGCCAAGGTTGCGTCAGGATGTATTGGATTTTGTGTCTTCTTGTTCTACCTGTGCGCGTGCAAAAGTTTCACATACACATCCTGCAGGGTCTCTATTACCACTCGTCATTCCCAATAGACCATGGACACATCTGTCAATGGATTTTATCACTGACTTACCTTTGTCTGCGGGTAAAACAGTTATTTTGGTAGTAGTGGACAGGTTTAGCAAAATGGTACACTTCATTGCGTTACCCGCACTACCTAATGCTAAGACTCTTGCTCAGGTATTCGTCAGTGAAATCGTGAAGCTTCACGGGGTCCCCTCCGATGTTGTTTCGGATCGGGGTACCCAGTTTATTTCTAAATTTTGGAAAGCTTTTTGTCCTTTTCCTCAGCTTTCCATCTTCAGTCGAATGGACAGACTGAGCGTACCAACCAAAACCTGGAGACATATCTAAGATGTTTTGTGTCTGAAAACCAAGAGTTGTGGTCATCATATTTACCGTTAGCTGAGTTTGCCATAAATAATCGTCGTCAGGAATCCACTGGCAAGTCACCATTTCTTGGTGCATATGGTTTTCATGACCAATTCTGTACTTTCAAAGAGGGGGGGTCTTCTGGGGTTCCCGAAGAGGAACGGTTTTCGTCATCTCTTTCATCGGTATGGCAGAAGGTACAAGCTAACTTGAAAAATATGGGAGGTAAATACAAATGCATGGCTGATAAGAGACGGTCGCCAGGTCTGGACCTAGGAGTGAATGACTATGTGTGGCTGTCTACTAGGAATATTAAATTGAAGGTTCCCTCTTGGAAACTGGGTCCTAGGTTTATTGGTCCTTACAAAATTGTAGCCATCATCAACCCCGTGGCTTTTCGCCTGGAGTTACCTCAGACTTTTAAAATCCATAATGTCTTTCATAAGTCGTTACTCAAAAAATATGTTCCACCTCTAGAACCATCACCGCTGCCACCCCCTCCTGTTGTCGTGGATGGTAATCTAGAATTTCAGATATCCAAAATTGTTAATTCTCGTCGGGTCCACCGCTCTCTTCAGTATCTGGTGCATTGGAGAGGTTACGGTCCCGAGGAAAGAATGTGGGTTCCTGCGTCTGAGGTAAACGCCGACAGGCTAGTTCGGGTTTTTCATGCCTCTCATCCTGAGAGACCTGGTCCTGAGTGTCCGGAGGCCCCTCGTAGAGAGGGGGGTACTGTCACGAGGGTGTCAAGAACCACGCCTGACTCCGTTATACCCGGGGTCAGGAAGTCGCAGCGGTTGGCTGCGCGCTCTATGTAAGATAGGGCTGTTTCCTTATGGTAGCTTTCTGGGTTTGCTTAGCAAACCCTTTTGGCTCACTCAGGGATCCGTAGCTCCTTCTTCTCAGCTGTTCCTTGTCCAGCACTCCCAACCTCCTTATATTCCCCTCTCACACTTCTCTGGTTGCCAGATATAGAGTTTCCTGCCTGGACATCTATTCTGACCCTCTGGAGCTGTGTTGCTGCGTTCTCTGGTTGTCGGTCCAGAACGCTACCCTCCGGATCCCAGTTGGACCTTTGTGGTCTGCTGTGGTCGCCCACCTGGGTGTATGTGTTTGTCTGTATTGTCTGTCCTCTCCCTGGTGTTTCCCTCTTAGTGTAAGTGGTGCGGACTAGCGATCCCACCGGCCCGTTCACTATTTAGGGCTCATTTTAGGGAAAGCCAGGGTTTAGGCACGTGATCGCCGCACGGGTGAGGAACGCGTCTAGGGACGTCAGGGCAATCAGGTGCCAGCCGCAAGGTGAGTCAGGGGTCACCACCTTTCCCTCTCCCTTGGGCAGGGCTTTCCCTTTTCCCTCCCTGTGCGTGATGCCGGTCATTACAATTGCTCGAGTGTAAGTGTCTCCCCCACAGTTCATCCTTATTAATGTGAGAAGACCTTTTCTTTTTGTAATCTTAGACAACCCCTTCAAAAAGTCTACCAGCAAGTCAGGATGAAGACATTGATAAAACACTGTTAGCTCCTTGTGAGAGTAAAATGAGGGATGAGATATTAAAGCATATAGGCATTGGTATTCTTAAAATAAGATCAGTATATGCTGTTTATTTGATGGCGATTTGAAAGGTATCTTATCAGACAAGCACACCTGCAAATATAAAAATGCAAAAATGTAACACATATAAATCTTAACCATAAATGACAGTGTACTGTAGTAAAAAAATAAAATAAAAGATGGATTGAATTGGATAGTTTATTTGTTTCCCACAATAACTACACATGCTTGTCTGAATACACCGTTAGTGCAGCTACACACGATGCAGACTACGCATGGCTTTTCTGTGCAGAAAAAAGGCAGCTTAATACCATACCACCATTGTGAATGAGATTTGACAAATCTCAGGTATACTTTGTTTTTGTTTTTTTGGTGTGGAAATTGACCTGTTATGCGGATTTTAAAATCTGCAGCATGTCAACTGTTTGTACGTTTTTGCACTTTCTGTAAGGTGGTTTTACCCATAGACTTCAATGGGGTTGTTAACAAACAGAAAACAGCACAAAATGGATTTATGTGCGCAATTTTTTTGTGCAGTTTCGGTGCGGATGTCATTAAGATTTTCTTAGGTCACCTACACATGTTGCGGAATACGTACAGTTTTTCCCTGCAGATTTTTTTCTGTGCAGAAATTGACTTGGGATGCGTATTTCCAAATCCGCAGCATGTCAATTATGTTTGCGGTTTAGCACATAAGATACGCATGAATTTCTGTCCGGATTTAAGTTGATTTCTGCACAATATCCACAGCAAAATCCGCAATTTCTAACAGCGGTTTTTGGTGTGGATTTGATACAGTTTTTAAAAGATCTCATCCCTTATTGGAAAAGGGTGAAATCTGCAGCTAAAACCGCAAACATAATTGACATGCTATTTATTTTTAAATTCACATGGCAGGTCAATTTCTGCACAGAAAAAAATCTACCACCTAAGAAAAAAGCTAATTGTACATGAGATTTGTCTAATCTCATACATTTTGCTGGCACTGTATTACGCTGCGGTATTTACAGAAAGATGCACAGAAAGATGTATTCCACAATATGTGCAGGTGGCTGTAGGGTGCAGATTTTGTGCTTTATTTCCGCGCATATTGTTGTATGTAAATACCGCAGCGTAATACAGTACCAGCAAAATGTATGAGATTAGACAAATCTCATGTACAATTAGCTTTTTTCTTAGGTGCGTAAATAGAACTGCTTAGCAAATTTTAAAATCTGCAGCATGTTGTATTTTTGTGTGGATATCACTCTTTTCAAAGGTAGGGTGAAATCTGTGGAAAGTATGCATCAAATCTGCACCAAAAAACACATAAAAATGCACAACTACCACACCAAAAATGCATTAAATAGTGAGTTTTTTGTGTGTTTTTGGTGCGAATTTCATGCAGATTTTCTGCACATAAATGTGCACCATGTGCAGCCATCCGAATACTTCTGGTTAGTACCACAATGGTTACTTAAAGGGGTTGTCTGCTTTTTACTTTTGATGACCTATCCTCTGGCGGAGGTCTGACACCCGGCACCCTCGCCAATCAACAGTTTCAAGAGAAGGCAGCGATTGCAGTGGTAAGCAAGTGTAGTTACAAGCGTTGTGTCCACATTCTCTTCTATGGGACAGCTCTGTCTAAGTGAATACTGCAGACTCCCGCCGATCTGATATTGATGACCTATCCTGAGGGTAGGTCATCAGTAGTAAAAAGCAAACAACCCCTTTAATTCTTACATTCTGTATTGAATAAAAGTGTCTACAAATTTCCAATTTGGGTACATATTTCAATATTGTGATTCTCATCGAACAAGCCACTAATGAATGGATTGTCACCAGTCCAAAGTAATGTTTATATAGGGCTGATTTATTGTCATGTGTATATTCGCTTTAAAGCCTACATCGTTGTAAGAGCAGAAGGAGCTGAGTAGATTGATAGCTGAGGGGGTTTATCATTAATCTAAATATTGTATAATAATTTATTCAGTTATTCCATTTTATATTCAACACTTGTCAGTGGATGGAAACAAATCAGCAGAATACAATTATGCTAGGCAATCCTCTGTGAGCTAAACAGTTTTAGCATCTGATTGTCTACACTGGAAATATCTGTAAATGTATCCACCACTCAGGTCACCATTTTCCCTCATGATTTGTAGCTGTTAACAGTTTTTAGGTTGGGGGGGGTTAATAGGTCACAAGCATGTAACTAACAAACATATAGAGTGTAGTTCTTGAAGACCAGACTTCTAATACACAGTAGATGCAACATTTACATAATGTCACCATGTTTACAATATACCACATAACAGGATTGATTTCTTATAAGCAGGTAATTAAAAGAACAAGTATCAGTAAAGGGAACCTGTCATCAACTTTATGCTGTCCATACTAACGGCAGCATAAAGAAGAGACAGGTGAGTTGATTTCAGCGGTCTGTCATTCAAAAGTTAAAAGTAAATGGTTGCTGAGAACCAACATCACAATCATTGCAGACTAGGCCTGGAAGAGTCACGGCCACCTGAGAAGCATCATGGTTATTTATAAATTCCGGTCTTCTACCTAGTTTTCTCCCTTTCTGTCTAGGAGAGAACTGCCAATCATCAGCAGGTGGGCGGGGAGAGCAGGAGATTATGAATAACCAGGACTCTTCTCAGGTAGATTTGACTCTTTTCAAGGCCTGGGCTGCAATGATTATGATGCTGGTTCTCAGCAACCACTTACTTTTAGCTCATGAGAGACACACCGCTAAAATCAGCATATATGTCACTATTTTATACTGCGGTCAGTAAGGTCAGCATTAAGTTGATGACAGGTTCCCTTTAAAGATATTGTCTATTCAGGATAAACTCTTGTACATATACCAACAATAGAAGATATGGAGATTATTGAAGGGAACCTTATCTATTAAAACTAATAGATTAACATAGGCCAAAAATAGAGCCCGGAAACTAAAGGACGGTAAGTTCGGGCGGGTAAAAAAGCTGCGCCTGCTTAATCAGTGGCAGGGGTCAGGCAGTCACTGATAACTGGACCCCTGCTGTATGCGCCGTCATCGGTGAAAAAACAGATGCTGGCGCATTAACCCTCGCACTGCCGCGGTCAGCACATTAACCCTCGCACGTGTGGGACCGTGCTGGGTGCGAGGTGGCCATCGAGTCCCCGCGCTGCTGTGACAGGGATCCGATGGCAGGGAAGGCAGCCGGAGGCAAGCAGGCTGAACAGGGCCGGTGCAAGGATTTTTGCCGCCCTAGGCAAGATAAAAATTGCCGCCCCCCCTTATCAGATGATCTGCCCATATCATGACATCACATATGTTCCACCCCTTTCTCAGCTTTTAAATAAAAAGAACTGCTAGGTTTCCCTTAGGGTTAATCCAGCTTCTTGTAGCTGTCTTTTTTTGCGGAACGGAATTGCGGACGCATACATTTCTATGGGGCCGCATGACGTGCGGCCCCGATCCGGAAAAAAATAGAACATGTCCTATTCTTGTCTGCAATAGCGGACAAGAATAGGCATATTCTGTTAGTGCCGGCAATGTGCGGTCCGCAAAATGCGGAACGCACATTGCTGCTGTCCGTGTTTTGCGGATCCGTGGATCCGCAAAACACACATGGATGTGTGAATGGACCCTAAATGTGAGGTAAATTAGTTTCCAATGTAGTATTAATAACTAAACAATTACATAATAAACATATTGCATTGTCTACTTACCACCAGGACAATAAGATGATCTGCTCTCTGGCTCTTGGTCTGGCTCTGGGGACTCCCTTGTCACTCTCTTCTCCCCCACTCCCTCCCTTGTCACTCTCATTATTCCACCCCGGCACCCCCCTCCCTTGTCACTCTCATTATTCCACCCCCCCTCCCTTGTCACTCTCATTATTCCCTCCCCCCTCCCTTGTCACTCTCATTATTCCCCCCCTCCCTTGTCAATGTCATTATTCCCCCCCTCCCTTGTCAATCTCATTATACCCCCCCCTCCCTTGTCACGCTCATTATACCCCCCCCCTCCCTTGTCACTGTCATTATTCCACCCCGGCACCCCCCTCCCTTGTCACTGTCATTATTCCACCCTGGCACCCCCCTCCCTTGTCACTGTCATTATTCCACCCCGGCACCCCCCTACCTTGTCACTGTCATTATTTGACCCCGGCACCCCCCTCCCTTGTCACTCTCATTATTCCACCCCCCCCTCCCTTGTCACTCTCATTATTCCCTCCCTCCCCCCTCCCTTGTCACTCTCATTATTCCACCCCCCCTCCCTTGTCACTCTCATTATTCCCTCTCTCCCCCCTCCCTTGTCACTCTCATTATTTCCCCCCCCTCCCTTGTCAATGTCATTATTCCACCCCCCCTCCCTTGTCACTCTCATTATTCCCTCCCTCCCCCCTCCCTTGTCACTCTCATTATTTCCCCCCCCCTCCCTTGTCAATGTCATTATTCCCCCCCTCCCTTGTCAATCTCATTATACCCCCCCCCTCCCTTGTCACTGTCATTATTCCACCCCGGCACCCCCCTCCCTTGTCACTGTCATTATTCCACCCCGACACCCCCCTCCCTTGTCACTGTCATTATTCCACCCCGGCACCCCCCTCCCTTGTCACTGTCATTATTTCACCCCGGCACCCCCCTCCCTTGTCACTGTCATTATTCCACCCCGGCACCCCCCTCCCTTGTCACTGTCATTATTCCACCCCGGCACCCCCCTCCCTTGTCACTGTCATTATTCCACCCCGGCACCCCCCTCCCTTGTCACTGTCATTATTCCACCCCGGCACCCCCCTCCCTTGTCACTGTCATTATTCCACCCCCCCTCCCTTGTCACTCTCATTATTCCCCCCTCCCTTGTCACTCTCATTATCCCCCCCCCCTCCCTTGTCAATGTCATTATTCCCCCCCCCCTCCCTTGTCAATGTCATTATTCCCCCCCTCCCTTGTCACTCTCATTATTCCCCCCTCCCTTGTCACTCTCATTATATCCCCCCTCCCTTGTCAATGTCATTATTCCCCCCCTCCCTTGTCAATGTCATTATTCCCCCCCCTCCCTTGTCAATGTCATTATTCCCCCCCCTCCCTTGTCAATCTCATTAGTCCCCCCACACACACACCTCTAATGTAGCGTGGCCGAGCTCTCTTCGGTCCGCGGTACAGGAGCATTTGTTTCCTGTACCCGGCCGGACTGACAGGAAGTGCACACTAAGTGAGCACTTCCTGTCAGTCCGGCCGGGTACAGGAAACTAAAGCTCCTGTACCGCGGACCGAACAGAGCTCGGCCACGCTACATTAACAAAAGCACAGAGCAGACACACAGCAGGCGCAGGCTGCGCAGCAATGAGCCGGCGGCCGGAGATTCAGGAGGCGCGGCATGAGGGGCGCCGCCGGCCGAACTTATATAACCAATTTATTTATTTTTTTTACACCGCAACGGGCGCCCCCTGCTAAACGGCGCCCTAGGCGACTGCCTAAGTCGCCTTACTGGTGACGCCGGCCCTGAGGCTGAAGTGTATTACAGTGTGTAATACACTTACAGCCAATGCATCACATTACAGAAGTATTGTGATGCATTGTAAAGGGGATCAGACCCCCAAAAGTTGAAGTTCCGGAGTTAGACAAAAAATAAAGTTAAAAAAAAGTTTAAAAAATGTAGTTTTACAAAAAAATAGTTTCAAGTAAAGAAAAAACGTCCTTTACCCAAAATAAAGTCAAAATTATAATTTTTTAAATGGGGAAAAAGAAGAAAAGTAGACATATTAGGTATCTCGCTATCCGTATCTCTATAAAAATATCACATGACCTAACCCCTCAAAAAAATTAAATAAAAACTGCAAAAAAAAAACACCTTACATCACAAAAAGTGCAACACCAAGCATTCAAAAAAGCGTATGCCCCCCCAAATAGTTCCAATCTAAACGTCACCTCATCCCGCAAAAAATGAGACCCTACCTAAGACAATCGCCCAAAAAATAAAAAAACTATGGCTCTCAGAATATGGAGACACTAAAACATGATTTTTATTTGTTTCAAAAATGCTGTTATTGTGTAAAACTTAAATAAATAAAAAAAAGTATACATATTAGGAATCGCTATGTCTGTAAGGACCTGATCTATAAAAATATTACATGACCTAACCCCTCAGATGAACACCGTAAAAAAAAAAAAAAAAACTGTGTCAAAAAAGCTATTTTTTGTCACCTTACATCACAAAAAGTGTAATACCAAGCGATCAAAAAGTCATACGCACCCCAAAATCATACCAATCAAACAGTCATCTCATCCCGCAAAGAATGAGACCCTACCTAATACAATCGCTTAAAAAATAAATAAAAATATTTTTATCAGAATATGGAGACACTAAAATATGATTTGTTTTGTTTTAAAAAATGCTGTTATTGTGTAAAAGTTAAATAAATAAAAAAAAGTATACATATTAGGTATCGCTACGTCCGTAAGAACCTGCTGTATAAAAATATCACATGAACTAAGACCTCAGAAGAACACCGTAAAAAAAATGGCAAAAAAGCAATTTTTTGGCACCTTACATCATAAAAAGTGTAATACAAAGCGATCAAAAAGTCATATGCACTCCAAAATCATACCAATCAAACCATCATCTCATCCCACAAAAAATTAGATCCGATCTAGAACAATCACCAAAAAAATTTAAAAACTATGGCTCTCAGAATATAGACACTATAACATGATTTTTTTTTTGATTCAAAAATGCTGTTATTGTGTAAAACTTAAATAAAAAAACGAAACTATACATATTAGGTATCGCCTTGTCCGTAAGAACCTGCTGTAAAAAAATATCACATGAACTAACCCCTCAGGTGAACAACGTAAAAAAATAAAAACAAAAAGTTTGTCAAAAAAGCCATTTTTTGTCACCTTACATCACACAAAGTATAATACCAAGTCATATGAACCCCAAAATAGTAGCAATCAAACCGTCATCTCATACCAAACAGAATGAGCCCCTACAGTTGCCCAAAAAATAAAAATAAACTATGGCTTTCAGACCCAGGCTGTGAGCTCTGCGCTGCGATTGGCCAGTGCTACAGCCTAGGAGAAGGAGACGCCCAGGAGAACAAGGGCAGTCACCTCCAACTATAACCAAGTCCCCTAAGTCTCCGCCTACTATAACCAAGTGACCGAACATACCGGAGGGCATAGCAGGAGAACGGAGCGGCGCCCAGGGATAATAGTAAGTGCAGTGAGATCCCTGGGTGCCGCTGTACAGATCATGACACTTAGTTCACAATGTTTTGCCAGATGAAAGGTCCACTTTAAGGTGAAAAATGGCAGGGTCCTTAAGGGGTTAACATCTGTCGTGGGCGAACTGTTTTAAGGTTTACTTGGAGTACCTCAATGAATATAAGCAAAAAAAAAAACATATCAGCATGTCTTCATGAGGGATCGGTCATGTCAAACTAATTTAATCAGTTTCTATGAGGAGGTAAGTTCTAGACTTCACCGTAGCAAATCAATGGATGTCGTATATCTTGACTTCTCCAAAGCATTTGATATTGTACCACATAAAAGGTTAGTACATAAAATGAAAATGCTTGGACTGGCAGAAAATGTCTGCATGTGGGTAAGTTACTAGCTCAGTGATAGAAAACAGAGGGTGGTTATTATTGTGCTTTAACTGCAGACTGTCAGCTTTAATTTGAGGGTATTTACATCTAAATCAGGTGAACGGTGTAGGAATTACAACAGTTTGCATATGTGCCTCCCACTTGTTAAGGGACCAAAAGTAATGGGACAATTAGATTATCAGCTGTTCCATGACCAGGTGTGTGTTATTCCCTCATTATCCCAATTACAATGAGCAGATAAAAGGTCCAGAGTTAATTTCAATTGTGCTATTTGCATTTGGAATCTGTTGCTGTCAACTCTCAAGATGAGATCCAAAGAGCTGTCACTATCAGTGAAACAAGCCATCATTAGGCTGAAATAACAAAACAAACCCATCAGAGAGATAGCTAAAACATTAGGCATGGCCAAAACAACTGTTTGGAAGATTTTTAAAAAGAAGGAACGCACTGGTGAGCTCAGCAACACCAAAAGACCCAGAAGACCACGAAAAAAAAACTGTGGTGGATGACCAAAGAATTCTTTCCCTGGTGAAGAAAACACCCTTCACAACAGTTGGAAAGATCAAGAACACTCTCCAAATGTTCCATCTCTCATATTCAGCCAAATGCTTCAGAACTAATTGGACGGCGCTTCACAGTGCAGATGGACAATGACCCAAAGCATACTGCAAAAGCAACCAAAGAGTTTTTTTAAGGTAAAGAAGTGGAATGTTATGCAATGGCCATGTCAATCACCTGACCTGAATCCGATGAGCATCCATTTCACTCACTTGCTGAAGACAAAACTAAAGGGAAAATGCCCCAAGAACAAGCAGGTAATGAAGACATGATGTGGGGGATTCAGTCAGCACAACCCTGTATGCAGGTGCACATCGCTATGGCGAAATACACATACAAACGCAAAAACACAAATGCAATAGCACTCTGCAACCAGAACTCTGCCCTGCCTCTATGCTGGATGTTGAATGAGGCATTGGTGTACATTTTGGCCAAAGCGTAATAAGCCACTCACCACGTCAAGGTCGCCTTTATGAGTGGTCCCTAACACTAGTTCCTACCTGTTTATGGGCCATGATAGCCACACAAAGTCCAGGGAGCGGAGGTACAGCATGCACGCCAGGCACACTCTGCTTTTAACCCCGTCCGGTGCCGTGACAGCTTTCATCGGATCCAGGGATGCAAGTACCAACATGCATGCTGAGCCCACTATATACTTCTCCTGGAGCAAAATGGCTACTGGTAGGCGCTGTAAAAGTAGACTCAGTTTTATACTGACTTTAAAACCAGCCTCCAGGGCAGACTAAATGGTCAGGTGTGCATGACCAGGTGTGTGTTATTCCCTCATTATCCCAATTACAATGAGCAGATAAAAGGTCCAGAGTTCATTTCAATTGTGCTATTTGCATTTGGAATCTGTTGCTGTCAACTCTCAAGATGAGATCCAAAGAGCTGTCACTATCAGTGAAACAAGCCATCATTAGGCTGAAATAACAAAACAAACCCATCAGAGGGATAGCTAAAACATTAGACGTGGCCAAAACAACTGTTTGGAACATTCTTAAAAAGAATTAACGCATCGGTGAGCTCAGCAACACCAAAAGACCCGGAAGACCACGGAAAACAACTGTGGTGGATGACCAAAGAATTCTTTCCCTGGTGAAGAAAACACCCTTCACAACAGTTGGAAAGATCAAGAACACTCTCCAAATGTTCCACTCTCTCATATTCAGCCAAATGCTTCAGAACTCATTTGACGGCGCTTCACAGTGCAGATGGACAATGACCCAAAGCATACTGCAAATGCAACTAAAGAGTTTTTTTAAGGGAAAGAAGTGGAATGTTATGCAATGGCCAAGTCAATCACCTGACCTGAATCCGATGAGCATCCATTTCACTCACTTGCTGAAGACAAAACTAAAGGGAAAATGCCCCAAGAACAAGCAGGAACTGAAGACAGTTGCAGTAGAGGCCTGGCAGAGCATCACCAGGGATGAAACCCAGCGTCTGGTAATGTCTATGCATTCCAGACTTCAGGCTGTAATTGACTGCAAAGGATTTGCAACCAAGTATTAAAAAGTGAAAGTTTGATTTATGATTATTATTATGTCCCATTACTTTTGGTCCCTTAACAAGTGGGTGGCACATATGCAAACTGTTGTAATTCCTACACCGTTCACCTGATTTGGATGTAAATACCCTCAAAATAAAGCTGACAGTCTGCAGTTAAAACACATCTTGTTCATTTCATTTCAAATCCATTGTGGTGGTGTATAGAGCCAAAAATGTTAGAATTGTGTCGATGTCCCAATATTTATGGACCTGACTGTATATCAGGGGTCAGTACAGAGATCTCTCCCATCATCTATTTATTCCCTGGACTCTGACTGTGATGAGGGGACATCCTCTATATCTGGAGGAAAGAAGGTTTGTACACAAACATAGAAGAGGATTCTTTATAGTAAAAGCAGTGAGACTATGGAACGCTCTGCCTGAGGAGGTGGTGATGGTGAATTCACTAAAAGAGTTCAAGAGGGGCCTGGATGTATTTCTGTAGTGTAATAATATTACAGGCTATAGCTACTATAGAGGGGTTGTTGATCAAGGGAGTTATTCTGACTGCCTGATTGGAGTCTGGAATTTTTTCCCCTAAAGTGAGGAAAATTGGCTTCTACCTCACATGTTTTTTTTTTTTGCCTTCCTCTGGATCAACTTGCAGGATAACAGGCTGAACTGGATGTCTTTTTTTCAGCCTTATAAACTATGTTACTATGTTACTAAAATGTGATTGGTGCAGGAGGGGGCAGAGCTCAGCAGCGGAGGGGATAAGTGGTGATGAAGGACCTGTGATGTCGTTATGTGACATAAAGGGGATAACCTTTGTGTGAAGAAGACAGTGGAGAAGTATGGATTCAGTGTTAAAGCCAGGGAAAGGGTAAAAGCCTCCTCCCTGTAATGTCTTCTCATAGCACATAATAACAGCCTGGACATGCTGGGAGCTTTAATTATTTCCTCTTATACTGTACCTCCTCTCTGTATTGTCCTCTGATATCACATAACAGCCTGGACATGCTGAGAGTTGTAGTTCTCTCATCTTGTACTGTACCTCCTCCCTGTAATGTCCTCTGATATCACATAATAACAGCCAGGACATGCTGGGATTTCTCTTATACTTTTAAATATTGCAACTATTTATGTTGTTAATTTATCCTTTCATTTGTTTGACATTTATCGAATCAGCCCATCCAAGTGCATCTCAATAGAATATAATTGTTTATTTCTTTTAATGTTGATGATTATGGCTCACAACTAATGAAAACCGAAAAGTCAGTAACTCAGATAATTAGAATATTATATAAGACTAATTAAAAAAAAATACAGAAATGTTGGCCTACTGAAAAGTATGTACAATATATACACTCAATACTTGGTCTCGACTCCTTCTGCATGAATTACTGCATCAATGCGGAGTGACATGGAGGCGATCAGCCTGTGCCACTACTGAGGTGTTATGGAAGCCCAGGTTGCTTTGATAGCGGGCTTCGGCTCGTCTGCATTGTTGAGTCTGGTGTCTCTCATCTTCCTCTTGACAAGACCCCATAAATAAACGCTTGAAATACAGTCCTGATCAAAAGTTTAAGACCACTTGAAAAAATGGCAAACAATCATATTTAGCATGGCTGGATCTTAACAAGGTTCCAAGTAGAGCTTCAACATGCAACAAGAAGAAATGGGAGTGAGACAAAACATTTTTTGAGCATTCAATTTAATGAAAACAACGAATAAACTGAAACAGGCTGTTTTTCAGCTGATCAAAAGTTTAGGACCACACCTCCAAAAAAAAACTAAACCCCCCCAAAACAGAAATCCAAACATGAACTCAGTAATGAGTAGCTCCGACAGTATTGTTTATCACTTCAAAAATTCATTTCGGCATGCTTGATGCAAGCGTTTCCATGAGGTGAGTGGGAGCATTTCTCAGAGTGGTGAAGAGAGGCCGCACGAAGGCCATCTACTGTCTGGAACTGTTTTCCATTTTTGTAAACTTCCCTTGCCATCCATCCCCAAAGGTTCTCAATTGGATTTAGATCAGGGGAACACGCAGGATGGGCAAAAAGAGTGATGTTATTCTCCTGGAAAAAGTCCCTTGTCCTGCGGGCATTGTGTACTGTAGCGTTGTCCTGTTGAAAAACCCAGTCGTTACCACACAGACGAGGGCCCTCAGTCATGAGGAATGCTCTCTGCAACATCTGGACATAGCCAGCGGCCGTTTGACGCCCCTGCACTTTCTGAAGCTCCATTGTTCCACTGAAGGAAAAAGCACCCCAGACCATTATGGCGCCCCCTCCACTGTGGCACGTAGAAAACATCTCAGGTGGGAACTGCTTGTCATGCCAGTAACGTTGGAAACCATCAGGACCATCAAGGTTAAATTTTTTCTCATCGGAGAATAAAACTTTCTTCCACCTTTGAATGTCCCATGTTTGGTGCTCTCTTGCAAAGTCCAAACGAGCAGTTCTGTGGCGTTCAAGGAGACAAGGTCTTTAAAGACGTTTTTTGTTTTTGAAGCCCTTCAGTCTCAGATGCTGTCTGATGGTTATAGGGCTGCAGTCAGCACCAGTAAGGGCCTTAAATTGGGTCGAGGATCATCCAGTGTCTTGACGGACAGCCAATTGGATCCTCCAGCTCAGTGCTGATTAAATTTTTGGGGTCTTCCACTTGACTTTTTTGTTCCATAACCCTCAGGATCATTTAAGAAATTCCAAATGACTGTCTTACTGCATCCCACCTCAGCAGCGATGGCGCGCTGTGAGAGACCCTGCCTATGCAGTTCAACAACCCGACCACGTTCAAAAAGGGAGAGTTTTTTTGCCTTTGCCATCACAACGTGTGACTACCTGACAGAAAATGACAAAGAATCCACATCTTTGCACAGATTTGGCCTTTTAAAGGCATGTGGTCCTAAAATTTGGATCAGCTGAAAAACAGCCTGTTTCAGTTTAATCGTTATTTTCAATTAATTTGATGCTCAAAAAATGTTTTGTCTCACTCTCATTTCTTCTTGTTTCATGTTGAAGCTCTACTTGGAACCTTGTTAAGATCCAACAATGTAAAATATGATTTTTTTGCCATTTTTCAAGTGGTCTTAAACTTTTGATCAGGACTGTAGATCACTCTGTGTGTAATAAATTTATATGAGTTTCACTTTTTGAATTGAAATACAGTATATAAACTTTTAGATAATATTCCAATTTATTGATATGCACTTATAGAATACCTTCCAAACCTTTGCCAGCTGGAGCCACAGCACACCCTTTCATTATGAAGGTGTTGAATTACAGAGACAGATATCCTATTCTTGTGGCAGCATGGAAAAAAGGCAAGATCAAATTTTACAACACCGGGCTCTTCTACCTGGATTTCACATTTGAGGTTCAGAAGAAAAGATGCCAGTTTACCAAAGTGCGTACCCACCTTCGAGAAAAGGGGATTAAATATATCATGCTCTATCCAGCGAGATTGAGAGTACAGGTTGGGGAGACAACCAAATTTCTTAACACACCGGAGGAGGCCTCCGGCTTGATAGACATCCTTGAAATGTTCCACAATACAGCTCTTCGTTTGGACCCTACTGTAACTTCAGAACCTAGCAGAATTTGGGTGGTGAAAGTAGATCAGACACTGTTTTTCCTTTTTATTTGCATTGTGTTTTGTTCTCCTATTCTTTTTCTTCTCAGGTTACATCTTCCTAGACGTAAATGGTACCTAGTTCTATGGAGTTCTAGAGTTTTGAGACTATTCCAACTTATGACTTTATCTGACTTTTCTCAGTGTTCAAGATACAATATGCCCTTTGATGTGCAGTAAAATGGTTCTGTATATTATGTTTGGGATATATGTTTGGGATCTCAGGCTCAAAGAAGTCTAGTGGGTTTTGGCAGGATGTGAGATGGGGTTTGTTTCTGGTATCTTTGTATGCGTGTGGGTGTGAATGCTATGATAATATCACGGCTATTTTCCTTGTCAACATTTTATATAGGCATAACCAGGGTTACTATATGAATAGTCTCATGGAATGTAAGAGATCTTAACTGTAGACTTAAAAAGTCCCTTGTATTTAATTATTTGAAAGGATGCAATCCTCATGTTATTATTTTTCAAGAAACACATTTGAGGGATCAGAAGGTATCGTTGCTTAAACACACATCAGTAGAACATTCCTATCATACAGTGTACTCTAATTTTGCAAAGTTAATCTCTATTCTAGTCGAAAAGTTTCTCCCTTTCAGATTAGATGGCTCGGGTAGATATGAAATGAATGGAGTGGTGGCGATGTTTTCCAACTAGCCACTCCATCCATTTTGGGGGGACCTCCATGGGTTCTCACAGTCGGTGGAAGTCCCAGCGGTAGAACCCCCACCAATCTGAAAGTTAACCCCTATCCTGTAGATAGGGGATAACGTTCTATAACCAGAATACTCCTTTAATTGTGGGGGTCTATACAGTAAAGTACATGAGACACTAGGCAAACATGTTATGTTTCCAAATATTTTTCTAAACATATCAAGAAAAATAACGGAAATAAAGTGGCCTAAATGGGAGGAAACGCTCAAAAACCCCAAACACTGTAGCGTGTTTATAACCATGGGAGCAATTCTTCCACATGTGATCTGTTGCTTACGGCAATCCCCAGCAAAAATGCATACGATGGAGGATGTCATCAGCGGACCACATGCACCACAATGGCATCCTACACAAGATGGAATAGTGTGTGGATGCAATCATAAAAATGCATAAATCACTGCGAAAGGTGCACCACAATGATATGCAACTGACAACACTGGCTAATCCCTCAAGCTGATGTTAAGAGCTGAGACTTTAGCCAATGTATTCCTGTCAGGAACACATCGGAGCCCTTTTGCACCACCGTCAAGGTATCTCAGTGTGGCATGGGTTCCTACCACTAGACTAGACACGGAGTGTGAACACGGTCTGAAAAGTGCTAAGATACAACTTACAGCCAAGCTTCCACATACCTCCATAGTGAAATCACTCATGTAGTGGGAGAGATGATAAGGCTGTAAGCCCCACCTATAACAGGGCATGTGACACAGGCTACCAGGTGAAACAGAATGCTACCAGCAGTATGCAATGGCACATTCTAAACATATCAATAAAAATAGCAGCGGATCACATGCGGAGGAATTGCTCCCCCGGTTATAAACACGCTACAGTGTTTGTTTGTTTTTTGCCTTTCCTCCCATTAAGGCCACTGTATTTCAGTTATTTTCCTATTTATTCTTTGGCCTTGTGGAGGTTCTCCAGTTCCCGATGGCTTTCCAGTGGAATGGACAACCTAATATTAAAGCTTATAGTGGTCGTCTGTTACATTTCTTTGAATATGCCTTTACTCGACATACTCAGTCATTCTCTGAGTCTACAATTGTAGTGATTTATAAACTGAAGCTCATATAGGCCGATATCGCTTATTAATCTGGATGCTAAGGTTTTGGCTAAAGTCTTGTTGAGGAAGTTGGGGGCAGTGATTTTGGGGGCAAAGAACATTTAGGTTCTATGCCTTGGAAAACCATGAATATCAACCTTAGATGGCTATACACAAATTTACAAGTTAAGCACAATGCTAGAAAAAAGATTATTGTGTATTTAGATAAAGAGAAAGCATTTGACTCTGTAGAATGGGAGTTTATGTTGGAGACATTGCAGCAGATGAGATTCCCCCCTGCTTTTTTGAGTTGGCTCGGTATGCTATACCCTAGTGCCCCTACGGTCTGGGTCCAAGTCAATGGATATATTTCTTCAGCAAGGGACTAGACAGGGGTTACAGTGTCTCCCTTTGTTGCTCTGTTTATGGAAACATTGTCCACTATAATTAATAATAATCTGGGGATAGAGGGCTGGAAGGTGGTTGGAATTACAGAGAAGGTATCCCTATTGCGATTGATATGTTGGTTTATCTAGCAGACCTATGGGGTCCCTGGAGGCTCTCCTGGATGTAGTGAATGAGTTTGGCGGATATTCCAGTGTCCAAGTTAATTTGAGTAAATCTAGCCTATTAGTGGATAACATAACTTCAGATAGTATCTCCCATAAAACAGAGCTCCTAGTAGTTGAGCAATTTTTATAGCTAGGCATTGTAGTTCATTGTAATATTAGAAAGTGAACTCAACATTGTTCATACTATAAAATATATTACTCGTAAGATAGTGGCATGGGAGAATCTTCCCATATCCCTGGTAGGCTGCATTAACATTTTCAAAATGGTGTTACTGCAGAAGTTACTCTATGTATAGGGCATCCCCCTTGAAGATACCTTTGACTCATTTTACAATTGCTAAACTTATTATTCTTTTGTGGAATAAGCAACCTTCCAGACTTGCAAGAGATACACACTTAAAGCACCTTATGACAGGGGTGGACTAGCACTTCCTGGTATGTACAGTGCATTCAGAAAGTCCTCAGACCCTTTCAGGTTTTTTCACGTTGCAGCTTTGTTCTCTTTTGTCTCATTATTCTGCACTTAATATTCCATTAATGACAAAGTGAAAACAAAATGTTAGAAATGTTTGCTAATTTGTTGAAAACGAAAAACGAAAATATTCCATTGACATAAGTATTTAGACCCTTAACTCAGTAATTAATTGAAGAACCTTTGGCTGAAATTACAGCCTACTCCAGTATTCTTGGGTGTGATGATACAGGGTTTGCACACCTGGATTTGGGTTTTTCTGCCATTCTTCTCTGCCGGTGGACAACTGTTTTCAGGTTCGAATGAGTTAAAGTCAAGGCTCTGACTGGGCCACTCAAGGACATTCATAGAGTTGTCCGAAAGCCACTCCTATGTTGTCTTGGCTGTGTTCTTAGGGTCATTTTCTTGTTAAAAGGTAAACCTTCTGCCTAGTCTGAGGTCCAGAACACTCTGCATCAGGTTTTCATTAAGAATATCTCTGTGCTCTGCTCCATTCATCTCTATCTCAATTGTGAGCAGGTTCCCCAGGGCAGGGATGACGGGCAGGTGAAGGTAAGCGCCTGCCTAGGGTGCAGCCTTGCTACCCGCAGGGGGGTGCACACTTTGGTCAGTAAAAATAAATAAATTAGCAATCATTACTAATGAGAACTTGCATTGCGGAACTGCTCATTAGCACATAGCAGCTGCAAGCCAGGAAGCCATGAGTATATTGCTGGTATCACTCACTTCTCCCTGCTCTTCTTTCAGCAGCTGTGTTGTGTCCTGACTTCGTACACAGTCAGGTCAGACATAGATGTGCCCTCTGACCTGATGCTGTGTAGACGTCAGGTCACAGTCTAGAGTGGAAAAAAGAGCTGGGATGCAGAGTGGGGGAGCTGTCCGGAGCTGAAGAGGTTTGTTTCATTAATTTTTTTGTCTGATCTGTGGTCTGGGGGTACATGATTTTGAGGCCTGATCCGAGGAGTGTGGAGGCATGAATTTTGGGGTCTGATCTGCGGTTTAAAGGCATGAATATTGGGGTCCTTGATGTCTGCAGCAATCTGAGGGAAGGGGGTTAGGGGGCCATTTGAATGTTGGGGTCTGATCTGAGGTCTGCAAAGATCTAATGATTTAGGGTACCTCACAAATTTTCAGTCTGATCTGAGATCTGATGTAAGAGATGTAGGGGGGGGCAGTTATAGGGAGCCAAATTAATTTCGGGTCTGATCTGAGGTCTGCATTTAAGGGAAAGAGGTTATAGGGGACCCACATGATCCTGGGGTCTGCATGAATTTGTGGTCTGTATAAATTTGGGCTTTTATCTGGGGTTTGTATGAATTTGGAGCTATTCTGGGATCTGTATTCATTTTGGAGTCTGTCAGGACATCTGTATTAATTTCAGGGGCTGGTCAGTGGTTTTTGATGCCTAAAGATTGCTTGTCGTCCCATCATTTTCTAGTTCTAATTAAATAAAGTAGAAGGTCTGGCACTACTGCTGCTAAACAGTCTTTAAACCATTTACTTCCATGTGACAGGCGGACAGAGCTGTGCAACTGTCCACGGCGGTGCTCTTACAGTAGATCATCCAAAATTTAGTAAAGCAAAGGAGAATCTGTGGCACTCACCATCTGGTCAGACGAAGTGCAATGTAGCACGGAACTTCTGTCTCCTATTTTTTTTCATATCCCATGTGCCAGCTCATGAATAAAGGATAATTGTATCAGATGGTAAGTGCCACGGATTCTTCTTTGTTTACTGAATTTTCTAGTTTTGTAGCATTGTCCTTTGGCTCAGGACATAATGTGTGAACAAGGGGCAGCATTAGGCACAGTAATTGTGGCAGCTACAGGGTGGCAGTGTTAAAGGGGCAGCTGGATGAGGGGGTTCTTTGCTATAGAGGGTAGGAATGGACTGCAGAAGCAGTGAGTCAAGGCAGAGGTGTAATCTAATCACCTGGGCCCTATTGTAAAAGGCCCATCTTCCATGTGCCATTTATCAATCCTGGTGTCTTCTTATATAGCAGACACCCCTGGCCAAAGATGTCTTTGCATGATGGTCTGAACAAAATGGAGAAGAAAAGAAAAGTGAACAAACTGAAATCTGTCGCCTGTAAGTTCCTGGATTTAAAATTAGTTATACCCATGACTGCTTCTTAGAAAATGTGTTTAAGGCTACTTTCACACTTGCGTTCGGGGTTCCGCTTGTGAGTTCCGTTTGAAGGCTCTCACAAGCGGCCCCGAACGGATCCGTACAGCCCCAATGCATTCTGAGTGGATGCGGATCCGCTCAGAATGCATCAGTTTGGCACCGTTTGGCCTCCGTTCCGCTCAGTAGGCGGACACCCGAACGCAGCTTGCAGCGTTTTGGTGTCCACCTGGCCGTGCGGAGCCAAACGGATCCGTCCAGACTTACAATGCAAGTCAATGGGGACGAATCTGTTTGACGTTGACACAATATGGTGCAATTGCAAATGGATCCGTCCCCCATTGACTTTCAATGTAAAGTCAGGAGTCCCTATTAATATACCATCAGATCTGAGTTTTCTCCAATCCAATGGTATATTTTAACTTGAAGCGTCCCCATCACCATGGATTTGAGTTAGATCGTGAAACTCAGATCCGACAGTATATTCTAACACAGAGGTGTTCCCATGGTGATGGGGACGCTTCAAGTTAGAATATACTAAAAGAACTGTGTACATGACTGCCCCCTGCTGCCTGGCAGCACCCGATCTCTTACAGGGGGCTGTGATCCGCACAATTAACCCCTCAGGTGCCGCACCTAAAGGGGGTTAATTGTGCGTATCATGGCCCCCTGTAAGAGATCAGGTGCTGCCAGGCAGCAGGGGGCAGACCCCCCCCCTCCCCTGTATTTAACTCATTGGTGGCCAGTGCAGCCCCCCCTCCCTCCCCTGTATTTAACTCATTGGTGGCCAGTGCGGCCCCCCTCCCTCCCCTGTATTTAACTCATTGGTGGCCAATTGTGCGTATCACAGCCCCCTGTAAGAGATCAGGTGCTGCCAGGCAGCAGGGGGCAGTCATGTACACAGTTCTTTTAGTATATTCTAACTTGAAGCGTCCCCATCACCATGGGAACGCCTATGTGTTAGAACAGCGGTCAGCAACCTTCGGCACTCCAGATGTGTTGAAACTACAACTCCCAGCATGCTCCATTCACTTCTATGGGAGTTCCCAAAATAGCTAAGCAAGTATGCATGCTGGGAGTCGTAGTTTCACCACAGCTGGAGTGCCGAAGGTTGCTGATCCCTGTGTTAGAATATACTGTCGGATCTAGGGTTGTTGCGGGTATCGAAATTTCGATACCCAATCGATACTTTTGTCCCGGTATCGATACGATACCGGGATTTCCGTTTTTTCGATACTGGGCTGCGCTGCTGCGCAGTCTAGTATCTCTGAACATGAGCGCGCTGCTATCGGCGCGCTCATGTTCTCTCTCAGCAGCACGGGGAGAAGGAAGCTGTCCTCCCTCCCCCTGTGCTGCTGCCGCTGCCACCAATGAGAAGAGAGGGGCGGAGGAGGGGCGGCAATGAGAAGAGAGGGGCGGAGGAGGGGCGGCAATGAGAAGAGAGGGGGTGGAGGAGGGGCGGCAATGAGAAGAGAGGGGCGGAGGAGGGGCGGGCGCACTGCGCCACCAATGATAGGATTACTATCGGAGCGATGGGAGGAGACATCAGCTTCACTAGTGGGCGTTCCTTTTCCCTGCGCTGCGATTGGACAGCGCTACAGCCAGGGAGAAGGAACGCCCACTAGTGAAGCTGATGTCTCCTCCCATCGCTCCGATAGTAATCAGCAGCATGTGGAGCAGGAGAGGAGACAGTAATGGGGCACTGCGGGCGAACGGAGCGGCGCCCAGGACTAAATGGTGAGTGCTGAGACATCGCTGGGCGCCGCTCTGTGTGGCCTAATAGTGAAAGTCTGGACTCATATACAGTAGTCAGTCTTTAACACATACAGGAGGCGGGTGCCGGCAGCAGAATCGCATTGCCGGCACCCTGCCCCTGACAGGGAGCTGCGATCAGCGGTGGTCCAAAATCATTGGTGGTGCAGTGTGCCCCCCCCCTCAATCCCCCCATCCCATTAAAATCATTGGTGGCACAGTGCGCCGGCCCCTCTCAACCCTCTAGTATTAAAATCATTGGTGGCAGTGGCCACAGGGACCTCTCCACTCCCCCTCATTGGTGGTGCAGTGGCAGCTTCTGATCGGAGCCCCAGCTGTGTAAGCCTGGGGCTCCGATCGGTTACCATGGCAGCCAGGACGCTACAGAAGCCCTGGTTGCCATGGTAACATCCCTGATGCTGTGTGCACAAAGCACAGAGCAGCAGGGACAGTGTGGAGTCCTATTCACCCTGATAGAGATCTATCAGGGTGAATAGGAAAAGGGATGAAAGATCCCAGGTTCTAGCCCCTAAGGGGGGAAATAGTTATTAAATAAAAAGTGAAAAAAAAAAAAACACTAAAATATGAAGTATAAATCACCCCCCTTTTCCCAATTTCACATATAAAATATATAAATAAACATATTACATCGCCACGTCAGAAAAGTCCAAACTATTAAAATATAAAAAAAAAATCTAGGTGGTGAATGCCGGAACAGAAAAAATAAAATAAAAACTGCGCGATTCGCCATTTTTAAAAATGAGGAATGCACGTGGCTTTTTTTGTTTATTTTTTTCGCGTGGTATCGAATGGTATCGAGTATCGCAATACTTTTTCATGGTATCGAAACCGAATCAAAAATTTGGTATCGCAACAACTCTAGTCGGATCTGAGTTTTCACAAAGTTATGCAGACGGATCCGTTCTGAACGGATGCAAGCGTTTGCATTATAGGAGCGGATCCGTCTGTGCAGACACCAGACGGATCCGCTCCGAATGTAAGTGTGAAAGTAGCCTAATCTCTTTCTTAGAAAGAAGAGTCAGTGTGAATTGATTCTGGTGGGTGGGGATTTGCCTGCTCTGCCTAGGGCACCAAAGTACCTTGTCCCAGCCCTGAGTCTCCCTGTCCCATTTGCTGAAAAACACCTCTACAGCATGATGCTGCCACCACCATGCTTCAATGTAGGGATTGTATTGTGCGGTGCCTGGTTTTCTACAAACATGATGTTTAGAATTGAGGACAAAAGATTCAATATTGGTTCATCAGAACACAGAATCTTGTTTCTCACAGTCTGAGAGTCCTTTAGGTGCTTTTTTTCTGCAAACTCCAGATAGGGTTCCATGTGTATTGAACTTAGGAGAGGCTTCTTTATGGGCACTCTGCCATAAAGCCCTGATTGGTGAAGTGCTGCAGTGAAGACCACCTTCTCCCATCTGCACAGAGGAACTTTACAGCTCACCTAAAGTGACCATTGGGTTACCTCACTTGACATTAGGGCTGTTTCTTTCCAAATCATGTCCAATCAACTGAATATAGCACAGGTGGAGTCACCAATTTACCTGTCCTCCAGCGCTGCGGTCTGGGGCTGCAGCATGGCCACGCTATGTCAGACGCAATGTCAGGCCATGCCCCTCGTGATGCGATACCCAGCCACACCCCTTGGTAATGCGAGCGCGTCCATAGCTATAGAACACTCACTCTGTTTCTCCCCACAACGCATGCATGCTGGGGGAGATTTTGTGGTTTATTTGACTTAAGTGTGTTGGCTTATGATACCAGCTCTGTGTCTGGGCTACTGCGTTCTGATCCAATAGGGCACCAGGTCCCTGGACCTATCAGGTTCTGATCCTGGTACTCTATTTAAATTCCCTGGTGGCAATACACCCTTGCCAGTTATAGGTTTTACTCCCTTGCTGTGCTCCTGGTTCCATTCTGTGTGTGTTGGATTGCTATTTGTTTTGATCTCGGCTTGCCTTTGACCCCTCTCTGACTCACGATTTGGTACTGTAAATCACATCTGGTTATGACTTCAGCTTGGCTATTGTGACTACCCTCTGTCTTCTGATATAGTACCGTATTGTCTTCCCTATTCCAGTAAGATGTGTGCAGTTGTCTAGCACTTAGCAGAGCAGTGAACATCGACCAGTTGTGGACTTGTGACTTAGGTAGGTAGGGAAAACAGGCTAGGTTCCATTCAGGGCTCCCTGTCTTTGTGTTTCCTGCCTACTGTGCTGACAGAATAACTGGTCATATATTTTTCCCGGATGACTTAGTGTTAGAAACACCATGGCAGCACTAGCCACTTAGATGGAGGGTATTGCCCAGTTTGTCCAGTACTTGGCAGAGAGGATGCAGCAGCAGAAGTCCCATCTACATGTCATTCTGGCTGCTGAGATATGAGGTTGTCATTGTCAGGATTTGGCTCCCAATGATGTTCCCTCTGGCAAATTGTTTGTGCCTCCAAACTTGCACCTTAAGGTTTTGGAGGAATCTCATTGCTCTGTACTGCCAGGTCATCCAGGTATTGCGGGGACTAAGCATCTGGTCTCCTAGGCCTACTGGTGGCCTACTTGGTCACGTGATGCATGTGTCAGGGCCAAGGTACCCAAGAGACGTCCTGTGGGTTTGCTTTGTCCCTTGCCCATGCTAAAGAGACCCTGGACCCACAATAGACTTCATTACAAACCTTCCACCCTCCCTGGGTAGGTCAGTCATCTGGGTAGTTATAGATAGATTTTCGAAAATGTGTCACCTGGTGTCATTAAAAAAAACTTCCTAGTGCCTACTTTGATCGTGCACAACATCCTTAGGTTACATGGTATTCCTGAGTCTAGTGTCTTGGATAGAGGTGTCAAGTTTGTCTCAAGATTCTGGAGAGAGTTTAGCAACAAACTTGGGATCAAACTCTCTTTCTCATCTGCGTTTCATTCGAAGACAAATAGGCAAACCGAAAGAGTCAACCAGGTATTGGAGCAGTTCCTAAGATGTTTTGTTTCTGTCTGCCAAAATGAATGGAGAAGGTTTTTGCCTCTAGTGGAGTTTGCTACTAACAATCATATCAGCTTCTCTAGTGGTATGTCACCTTTTTATTTCAAATATGGTTTTAATGACAGGTTTTCTTCTGTGTTGGGGTCCAGCTCTGTAAATCCTGTTGTGGATGCTATCGCTAAAAATCTCTGCACAGTTTGGGCCCAGGCTTGCAAGAACCTGGAAAAAACCCAAAGCATCCAATGTGAACATGTTAATAGAAAGCGGTCTGTAGGTGCAAAATTTGTGTTGGGTGACTTTCTACAAAAAGATTTACGTATTAGAGTCCCATCTGGTAAACTGGCACCTACATTTATCTGACCATATAAAATCCTGTCTGTTAATAATCCAGTATCTTTTTGTCTCCAGCTGCCTGCAACATTCAGAATCCATGAAGTTTTTCACAAGTCCTTGCTCAAAAGATATGTTCCACCTGCAGTTCCTCCACCTCCACCCTAACCCTATGGTTATCTTGGATGAGCTGGAGCGTGAGGTAAAGAGAATTCTTGACTCCTGGAAGGTTCAAGGTTCTCCAGTACTTAATCCAGTGGAAAGGGTATGGTCTGTCAGGAGAGGATGTGGGTACCGGATCGGGATATCCATGCTTCTTGCCTTATTAGGAGGTTCTATGAAAAATTAATGGCCTGCTTCCGAAGTTGAGGGGCTGGTTGCCCCTCATAAGAGGAGGGGTAATGTCACCAACTTACCTGTCCAGGTTCCAGCGGTGCGGAGCGGCTGTGCAGTGTCAGATGTGATGCCAGACAATGCCTCCGTGATGCGCTGCCCAGCCATGCCCCATGGTAATGCAAACGCGTCCATAGCAATGGAGTGCTCGCTTTGTTTCTCCCTGAAGCACAGGCTGGGGGAGATTTAGTGGTTTATTTGGTTTAGGTGTGTTGGTTTATGATGCAGGCTAAGTGACTGTTCAGCCTGCCTATGTCTTGGCTACTGTGCTCTAGTTCAATGGGCACCGGGTCACTGGACCTATCAGGTTTAGTGATGAGCAAGCATGCTCGGCCGAATACCACATGTGCTTGTCGCATTGCTCGAGTCAACTCACCGCACATTTGGCGCATCCTAAGCAGCCAATCAACGTTCAGGTAAGTAATTCCCTTCAGTGTAATGCCATAGCCATGTTAGCATGATGCCAGTTTATATAGGAGCCAATGTCCCGTGCTCGGATCATTCACCGTCAGGGAGAGCAGACAGTAGGCAGGGACAGATAGCGTTTTGCTGAAAATTCTAAAAACTATTGAAAGACCAAACACAATGTGTGTTTGACAGCAGTGCAGCACCATTTTTTTGGATAAATTCAGCAGTATCAGGGACAGGTGTCTTCAGGAAGGAACAGAAAATCGCTTTTTTAAGTACCCAAAAGCTTTTAAAAGACAGAAAGATTTGATATTAGTGAGATCTACAGTACGCCATCAGAAAGCAGTGTGTTTAGTAGACATTATAACAAGGGGCTTATTCACTAGAGTGAATTTCTGGGGAAATTAACGTAATTTGTGCCACATCTGTGTGTGCGTTGAATCCGCAACCGTTATTTTCAGTACTCCAGCAGAGAATTATTTATATTTTAGGCAAATTTAGCTAGTTTTGGGCACATCTGTGCGTGCGTTTAGACCGCAATTATACACTCACCTAAAGAATTATTAGGAACACCTGTTCTATTTCTCATTAATGCAATTATCTAGTCAACCAATCACATGGCAGTTGCTTCAATGCATTTAGGGGTGTGGTCCTGGTCAAGACAATCTCCTGAACTCCAAACTGAATGTCAGAATGGGAAAGCAAGGTGATTTAAGCAATTTTGAGCGTGGCATGGTTGTTGGTGCCAGACGGGCCGGTCTGAGTATTTCACAATCTGCTCAGTTACTGGGATTTTCACGCACAACCATTTCTAGGGTTTACAAAGAATGGTGTGAAAAGGGAAAAACATCCAGTATGCGTGTCACGAGTTGGTAATCCCAGGAGAGACCACCGCGTCGTCAAGCAATAAACGGAAATCAGGTACAGACACATAAGAGTTTATTGCACAAACAGAAACATGGAAAGTAGCACAGAAAAAACATGAGCTCTATGTACCGTCAGCACAGTGGGAGAAAACCCCCACTGCGCCACTGTCTAGTAATACTCCAGAGGGGCGTAACTAAGCAACTCCTGGTTTTCACTAGAGCCCTAGATGGTAGGGTTAGACTTAGCCGCAGGAAGTTGCCAGGGTCCACTCTGGAGCGTGACCTAAACAGTGACAGCAGGAGCGAATGGACAACAGGTACCAGAAGGTACCGACGGCACATAGGCAAACATAACAGACAGGTAAATACAAAACAGGGCAAATAATAACACAAGCAGGAGTTCATGCAAGGGAGCAGGAGTGGCAATGAGCAGAGAAGGACTTGCTCCACCAGTAGTAATCTGCATGGCCTTGTCATGCCACTCTGCTGCAAAGGCTTGCTGAACACAGACATATGAATACAAAACAGGGCAACTAATAATACAAACAGGAGTTCACGCAAGGGAGCAGGAGTGGCAATGAGCAGAGAAGGACTTGCTCCACCAGTAGTAAACTGCATGGCCTTGTCATGCCACTCTGCTGCAAAGGCTTGCTGAACACAGACATCAGAATAAACACAAAGTAACTAAAACATAACTGGCAGAACAGAAAGACAGGAAAAAGGACGCATCAATGAACAAGTAGGGAAACTCACAGAGCATAGACAGACAGACACAGATCCCATGGGTCAGCAGCATGGGAGAGAAAGTACAAACCAGGAGCAGGACAGGACAAGACAACACACACCAGGAGAGCTGACACAGAACTGAGGAAACCTCAGCCTTTTATACAGGTTCCATGGGTGCAGCAGAGAGACCACACCCATGGAGCAGACAGAGGATTAACTCCTAATAGGAACACAGGGGAGTTAACCCATACAGAACCACAAATAATACAGAGGAACGGAGCTGCAGCGAAAGCATAGACAGAAGGTCACAGCCAGCTGTAATGACTGTGACAATGCGGCAGTCCTGTGGGCAAAAATGCCTTGTGGATGCTAGAGGTCAGAAGAGTATGGGCCGACTGATTCAAGCTGATAGAAGAGCAACGTTGACTGAAATAACCACTCGTTACAACCGAGGTATGCAGCAAATCATTTGTGAAGCCACAACACGCACAACCTTGAGGCAGATGGGCTACAACAGCAGAAGACCCCAGCGGGTACCACTCATCTCCACTACAAATAGGAAAAAGAGGCTACAATTTGCACGAGCTCACCAAAATTGGACTGTTGAAGACTGGAAAAATGTTGCCTCGTCTGATGAGTCTCGATTTCTGTTGAGACATTCAAACAGAATGAGAGCATGTATCCATCCTCTGATGGCTACTTCCAGCAGGATAATGCACCATGTCACAAAGCTCGAATCATTTCAAATTGGTTTCTTGAACATGACAATGAGTTCACTGTACTAAAATGGCCCCCACAGTCACCAGATCTCAACCCAATAGAGCATCTTTGGGATGTGGTGAAACGAGAGCTTCGTGCCCTGGATGTGCATCCCTCAAATCTCCATCAACTGCAAGATGCTATCCTATCAATATGGGCCAACATTTCTAAAGAATGCTATCAGCATCTTGTTGAATCAATGCCACGTAGAATTAAGGCAGTTCTGAAGGCAAAAGGGGGTCCAACACCGTATTAGTATGGTGTTCCTAATAATTCTTTAGGTGAGTGTATATGCAGTATTCCAGCAGAGAATTATTTGTATTTGGGACAAATTTAATTAGTTTGGTGCATATCTGTGTGTGCGTTCAAACCACAAACGTTATATACAGTATTCCAGCAGAGAATTATTTGTATTTGGGACACATTTAACTACTTTTGGGCACATCTGTGTGTGCGTTCCATTCACAAACGTTATATACAGAATTCCAGCAGAGAATATATTTTATTTGAGACAAATGTAACTTGTTTTAGGCACATCTGTGTGTGCGTTTAGGCCGCAACCGTATATACAGTATTCCAGAAGAGAATTATTTGTATTTGTAAGACATTTAACTACTTTTGGGCACATCTGTGTATGCGTTTAGGCCGCAACCATATATACAGTATTCCAGCAGAGAATTATTTGTATTTGTAACACATTTAAATACTTTTGGGCACATCTGTGTGTGCGTTTAGGCCGCAACCATATACACAGTATTCCAGCAGAGAATTATTTGTATTTGGGACAAATTTAACTAGTTTTAAGCACATCTGTGTGTGGGTTTAGGCCGCAACCGTATATACAGTATTCCAGCAGAGAATTATTTGTATTTGTAACACATTTAACTACTTTTGGGCACATCTGTGTGTGCGTTTAGGCCGCAACCATATACACAGTATTCCAGCAGAGAATTATTTGTATTTGGGACAAATTTAACTAGTTTGGGGCACATCTGTGTGTGCGTTCAATCCACAAAAGTTATATACAGTATTCCAGCAGATAATTATTTTGGTGGGGGCAAATCTAAATAAGTTGCCCAACATCTATTGAATTAACCTTTTAATATGAAGAAGGCGAGCACTAAGGGACGGGGAAGTGGGCGTGTTGTTGACGGTTCAGGCAAAGGCTGTGGCCCTGGGTGCAATGAAACTGTGCCAGCTGCAGGTGAATCTGGAAATAGAAAAAGTCCACCATACCCAGTTTCATTTCACAGTTAACACTGTCCAAGTTAGACCAGTGTGACGGGGTGGTCGGTTGGATGGCAGAATATAATTCTTCCACCAAGACCAGTCTCATTAGCAAACAGTCTGGTCCACAGAATCCTCACCCTGATCCCTGATCTTTCTTCCTCCCACCATGTAGAGTCAGGAGTCGGACAAACCGTTGATACCACAATCGGACATTCTGAGCACCTATTTTCATCGCCATCACTAGATTTGGCCCTCTCGCCAAGCACGCTTGAAGAGGCACATATCTTTTGCCCTGATTCACAACCTCTTGACCTATCACAGGGTCAAGAAGATGAGGGTGGTGAACGTCAATTATTTGCTCACGAGGTGTATGAGGATTAGACACAGTTGTCAAATCACTGAGGTTGTGGTTAGGTAAAGTCAGGAGGATGGGGATGAGGAAGTGGAAGAGGAGGTGGTGGACGATAAGGTCACTGACCCAACTTGGGAAGTTGAAAAGCCGAGCGAGGAAAGCAGTACAGACGAGGAGGGATCTGCAGCACGACAACAAGCTGTAGGAGGCAGTGGTGTGGCAAAAGGGAGAAGTCGACCCACACCAAACAGGCCTGCAATCGACGGAGCACCCACATGCGTAAATCTCCATTGCCAAGGGGTAGGTGTTCCGCAGTATGGCGCTGTTTTGTAGAAAGTGCAGACGACAAAAGAGTGGTAGTTTGCAACCTCTGCCGTACCAAAATAAGCCGGAGCGCGAACACCAGCAACCTCACCACCACCATCATAATACGCCACATGGCATCCAAACACCCTAATCAGTGGGCCAATCTGGTGCTGCGGCCCACCCCACTGCCTCCTATTCCCCTGTGTTACGCACTGCTGGCCAATCCCCTGTCGAAGGCACAGGACCGGATGCCCCTTGCCCTGCACCTTGGCTTTCGCATGCACCATCAGCAACTACATCCACTTCCCTGTCCCAGCGCAGCGTCCAATTGTCCTTACCCCAGGCATTTGAACGCAAGCGGATATACCCTGCCACCCACCCACTGTCCATAGCACTAAATGCACAACTTTAAAAATTACTGGCCCTTGAAATGTTGCCATATAGGCTTGTGGAAACTGAGGCCTTCCGCAGCCTGATGTCGGCGGCCGTCCCTCGGTACACAGTCCCCAGCCGCCACTATTTTTCCGCCTTACACCAACATGTGTCCCAGAACATCACCCGTGTCCTGACCAACACAGTTACTAGAAAGGTCCACTTGACCACGGACACATGAACAAGTGCTCGTGGCCAGGGACGCTACATTTCCCTGACCGCACACTGGGTGAATGTTGTGGAGGCCGGGAGTGAGTCGTACCCTGGGATGGCAAAGGTTCTACCCACACCAAGGATTGCGGGGCCTACGTCCATCAGGGTCTCCGCCCGCAGCTATGTTACTGGCTCCAACCCCCACTTCTCCTCCTCCTCTTCCGCCGCTACCTCCACCACTTCTACCTCCAGCAGTCAGCCATCAGTCTGTAGCTGGAAGCAGTGTAGCACTGCTGTGGGAAAACATCAACAGGCCGTGCTGAAGCTGATCTGCCTAGGGGACAAACAGCACACTGCTGCAGAGCTGTGGCAGAGTATAAGGGACCGGACTGAGCTGTGGCTGTCGCCACTAAACCTACAACCAGGCATGGTTGTGTCGGACAATGACCGTAACTTGGTGGCAGCTTTGGAGCTTGGCAACCTGATGCACGTGCCATGCCTAGTGCACGTATTAAAGTTAGTGGTTCAGCGGTTTATTAAAACATACCCAAATTTGACAGAGCTACTAGTAAAGGCACGCCGCGTGGGTGACAATTTCTGCAAGTCGTCCACAGTTTCAGCCGCTCTGTCAATGCTACAGCAGCGATTGGAGCTTCCAGCTCACCGACTATTGTGCGACGTGAGCACGCGCTGGAACTGTACTTTCTACATGTTGTCCAGGCTTTGTGAGCAGCAAAGGGCAGTTGTGGAATACCAGCTGCAACATGGTCGTCGCCTTTCGAGTCAACTTCCACTATTCACAAGTGAGGAGTGGGCATTGATGGCAGACCTCTGTGAGGTTTTAAGAAACTTTGATGAATCCACACAGATGGTTAGTGGCGATAACGCTATAATCAGCGTAAGCATCCCACTTCTGTGTCTACTCAAACGATCGATACTCATAATTAAGGACGACACTCTGAATGTGGCAGATGTGGAAATGGGGGAGGACTTTAGTCTGGGTGATAGCCAGACCACCCACATTTCGTCTTCTCAGCACGAATTGGACCATGAGGAGGAGGAGGAGCTGGAGACAGTTTCCTCTGCTACAGAGGGTACTACCGACGGAACTTTAATTCCATCAGTTCGACGTGGATGGCACAAGGGAATGAGGAGGATAAGGAGATGGAGAGTCATCCTGACGTCGACATAGACGTCTTGCCTGTTGGTACTCTGGCACACATGGCTGACTTCATGTTAGGCTGCATATCCCGCGACCCTCGCATTATATGCATTTTAGATATCACGGATTACTGGGTGTTCACCCTTCTCGACCCCCGCTACAAAGAGAACTTCTCATCTCTCATTCCTGTGGTGGAGAGGGCAAGTAAAATGGTGCAATACGAGAAGGTCCGTGTTGAGAAATTGCTCCAAACATTTCCATCTGACAAAGCTGGCGGCAGAGTCCGTACTTCCTAGGCAAACTAGGAAGGCAGACAACAGGAACACACTCCAGTTTCAACAAAGGCAGAGTACCACTCTCCAAGGCATGGGACACTTTCATGACACTCCGCCAGCAACCGCACCCTAAAGCGTGGCCTACTGTCCCAAGGAGGGAAAAGTTTTGGAAGATAGTGAAGGAATACATAGCAGACCGTGTCAGCGTCCTCAATGATCCCTCGGTGCCTTACATCTACTGGGTGTCCAAGCTGGACACATGGCACGAACTTGCGCTCTATGCCTTGGAGGTGCTGGCCTGCCCTGCCGCCAGCGCATTGTCTGAGCGAGTATTTAGTGCTGCTGGTGGCATTATAACAGATAAGCGTATCCGCTTGTCTACTGACAATGCTGACCGGTTGACTCAGATAAAAATGAACAAGGCCTAGATTGCCCCTGACTTCTCCACTCCACCAGAGGAAAGCTGAGCTAATGAGGAGCAAAAACACAATTTAAATGTATGCTTTATAATGTACTCAATCCACTTGATTCAATGTTTTATAGGGTCCGCTCACCTAAAGGCCCTCACCTCCAATGTTTATACGGTCTGCTCACCTGTAGGCCCTCACCTCTAATGATTTATACGGTCTGCTCACCTGTAGGCCCTCACCTGTAATGTTTTATGCGGTCTGCTTACCTGAAGGCACTCGCCGCTAATTTTTTATAGGGTCACCAGCATTCCCTCGCTCCGAATGTTTTGGAGGGTCACCAGCAGGCCATGAAGGATAATTTTTCAAGGGTGTGTATGATGCCCTCCTTTATGTGTAAGAAAGGGTGTGCTTTAGGAGAGTACCTGGGGTGGTGGTAGACGGAAGGTACTGTCATGGTCTTACCTTCTTGCTGTTCTCCTTCGTTTGACATGTGCTGGCGGCCATCTTGGTTTCTGGGTTTCTTGTAGCCTTCCACCCTGCGGCTCCTCCTTCCCACTGGGAGGAGCTGGATGCCTAGCTCATATATATAGGAGGTCTGTGGCTTCAGTTCCTTGCTTGGTCCTCTTGTGTTCACATGCTTCTAAGACTGCTGCTGCTTCTGGTTCCTGATCCTGGCTTCGTCTGACTACCCTGCTGGTTCCTGATCCTGGCTTCGTCTGACTACCCTGCTGGTTCCTGATCCTGGCTTCGTCTGACTACCCTTCTGGTTCCTGACCTCTGGCTTCGCAAAGACTCTGCTCGGTTTCACCATCCGTTTGGACTTTTGCTTTACAGCTTTATTTTCAATAAAGCCTTCTTATTTTCACTTATCCCTTGTTGTACGTCTGGTTCATGGTTCCGTGACATTAGGACCAAGCCATGAATTCTGACGGTACAGGGCCATCCTCGCTACCCACGCTGGTTGCCAGACTTGATCAGCAGGATCACCTGTTGGGTCGGTTCGCTGTGGCGTTGCAAACCCTGCTTGAACGCACGGCTCATTTCGCTCCCGTTGCCGATGGGTCGGTTGTCGCTCCTGGGCTCGCTCCTACTGCCGCTCCGGTTGTTGCGCCAGAGTCTACCCCGACACCTGTTGTTGCGCCTGCGGTGTTTCGGGGTATGACCGGTTCTGCCCCTCTTCCACAGCGCTTTGGGGGAAAGCCAACTCAGTGCCGAGGTTTCCTTAACCAGGTGGGCATTTATTTCGAGTTGCTGCCACATGCCTTTCCTACTGAGAGATCAAAGGTGGGCTTCTTGATCTCGCTGCTCTCGGACAAGGCCTTGGCCTGGGCCAGCCCTTTATGGGAGAACAACAATCCGGTGGTTGCCGAGTTTTCCGGTTTTGTTGCTTCTCTTCGGAAGGTATTCGATGTGCCGGCTCGTGCTGCCTCTGCTGCGAAGCTCCTTATGTCCATCAGACAGGGTTCACGATCCGTAGCTGAATACGCCATTGAGTTTCGTACCCTGGCAGCAGAGGTGGGCTGGAATAATGAGGCTCTGGTCGCTGCTTTCTCTCATGGTCTCTCGGATGCCTTGAAGGATGAGGTTGCAGCTAAGGACCTACCAGTTGAGCTCGAGTCTCTTATTTCTTTCCTGATTTTGATTGACACCAGACTCAGGGAGAGACGTTCCTTTAAGGAGAACCTGCGGAGGTCTTCTAACAGATTGGTGTCTACGTTTGCTGTCCCACCCGTGCCTCCCTCTCCTCCCACGCCTCCTGGGGATGACTTGTCTGGGGGCGAACCCATGCAGCTGGGGTTTGCTCGCCTGTCCGAGGGGGAGAGGGCACTCCGGAGACGCGAGGGCCGATGCATGTACTGTGGTCTCGGTGGGCATTTTCGGTTGGCATGTCCGAACTGTCCGGGAAACGCTCGTACCCTGAGATCCTGTCGGGGGCAGATCTTGGGTGGAGTCTCCTCGTCCCCGGTTTCCCGTGTTGACAAACCACTGATCACTGTTGTCCTCTCCTGGGTCGGGGGCTCGGTGACGACCCAGGCGTTGGTGGACTCTGGTGCTGGTGGTTTGTTCATTGATAGTGTGTTCGCTGCCGCCAATTCCATTCCTCTGCAGGCTCGAGGTTCCCCACTGGCTCTTGAGGCGATAGACGGCAGACCCCTTCTGCCGCCACACGTGACTCATGAGACCCTTCCAGTGGGGATAGCCATTGGTGCCGTTCACAGAGAGTCGGTCTGCCTCCAGGTTATTTCGTCTCCACACTACTCAGTGGTCTTGGGGTACCCCTGGCTCCAGAAGCATAATCCCACTTTCGATTGGAGATCGGTCGAGATCCTCTCGTGGTCACCGCAGTGTGGGGCTAGTTGCATCCATGGGTCTGTCAAGTTGCTGTGTACTTCCTCGGACTCTCTGTTGCCTCCTGAATACGAGGAGTACCGGGATGTATTCGATAAGGTGCGCGCGGTTGCCCTACCTCCGCACCGCCCATACGATTGTGCCATAGAGTTACAATCTGGTGCCGTTCCTCCTCGTGGCAAAGTCTATCCTCTGTCGGTAGCGGAGAATGAGGCCATGGAGGAGTACGTGAGGGAGGCGCTTTCACGTGGACACATTCGCAAATCTTCGTCCCCGGCAGGGGCTGGATTTTTCTTTGTGAAAAAGAAGGGCGGTGAGTTGAGGCCTTGCATCGATTACAGGGGTCTCAATCGCATCACGATCAAGAACGCTTACCCGATACCCTTGATTTCCGAGCTGTTCGATCGCCTTAAAGGGGCCACGGTCTTTACCAAACTCGACCTGAGGGCGGCATATAACCTGGTAAGGATCAAGGCGGGCGATGAGTGGAAGACCGCGTTTAACACCAGGACCGGTCATTACGAATCCTTGGTTATGCCCTTTGGGTTGTGCAATGCGCCCGCAGTCTTTCAGGAATTCATCAACGATGTTTTCCGTGACCTGTTGCAGCAGTGTGTGGTGGTCTATTTGGATGACATCTTGGTATATTCTGAATCCATGGAGGCCCACATTCTGGATGTCAGACGAGTGTTGCAACGGTTACGAGAGAACAAGCTGTTCGGTAAGCTTGAGAAATGCGAATTTCACCGATCCCAGGTAACCTTCTTAGGTTACATCATTTCCGCTGAGGGGTTCTCCATGGATCCTGAGAAGGTTTCGGCTGTCTTACAGTGGCCCCAGCCCAGTGGTCTTCGTTCCCTGCAGCGCTTTTTGGGCTTCGCCAATTATTATCGGAAGTTCATCAGGGACTTTTTCATGCTGGCCAAGCCTCTCACGGATCTGACCAGGAAGGGCAGTAATTCCCAGGTCTGGCCGCTCGAGGCCATCCGAGCTTTTGAGGCCCTAAAGTCCGCCTTTGTGTCGGCTCCGATTCTGTCGCATCCCAACCCTGGGTTGCCCTTTGTCCTCGAGGTGGACGCGTCGGAGACGGGAGTAGGCGCCCTTCTGTCTCAGCGTAGAACACCAGAGGGTCCTCTGCTTCCTTGTGGGTTTTACTCCCGGAAACTGTCTTCCGCGGAGTGCAACTATCAGATTGGTGACAGGGAGTTATTGGCCATCGTGCAGGCCCTTAAAGAATGGAGGCACTTGCTCGAGGGTTCGGTGGTTCCGGTTCTCATCCTGACGGACCACAAGAATCTGACCTACCTTTCTGAGGCCAAGAGATTGACACCACGTCAGGCCAGATGGGCTCTGTTCTTGTCACGTTTTAATTACGTGGTCTCCTACCTACCCGGTTCCAAGAACATCAGGGCGGATGCCTTATCACGGCAGTACTCCGAGCTGTCCAGGGAGGAGTCGATTCCGACTTCGGTCATACCTCCGAATCAGATCCTGGCCGCCATTCGCACCAGCCTGACCTCTCCCCTGGGTGAGCAGATTTTGGCGGCTCAATCTGGTGCTCCCTCTGGGAGACCCAACGGCAGATGTTTTGTGCCTGAGGAGTTGCGCACTCGGTTGTTGCGAACCTACCATAACTCCAAGACCGCGGGGCATCCTGGAAAGAATCAGCTGTCCTGGGCTGTTTCACGTCTGTTCTGGTGGCCTTCCCTATGTTCCGACATCGCCGCATATGTAGCGGCATGCTCCGTTTGTGCCCAGAGTAAGTCCCCTCGGCACCTTCCGTTGGGCCTTCTGCAACCCATAGCCACCGGGGAGCGCCCATGGTCACACCTGGGGATGGATTTCATTGTGGACCTCCCTGCATCCCGAGGCCATACGGTCATTCTCATGATTGTGGATCGGTTTTCCAAAATGTGCCACTGTGTTCCTCTCAAGAAGTTACCCTCTGCACAAGAGTTGGCCACGATTTTTGCCAGGGAGGTCTTCCGGTTGCACGGTTTGCCCAAGGAGATTGTGTCGGATCAGGGGAGTCAGTTTGTGTCCAGGTTCTGGCGCGCCTTTTGCTCCCAGTTGGGGATTCATCTCTCCTTCTCCTCGGCCTACCACCCTCAGTCCAATGGGGCCGCAGAACGATCCAATCAGGCCTTGGAGCAATTCCTTCGTTGCTATGTCTCCGATCACCAAGACAATTGGGTTGACCTCCTGCCTTGGGCTGAGTTTGCCAGGAACACGGCGGTGAACTCTTCCTCTGGGACGTCTCCCTTCATGGCCAATTATGGGTTCCAACCTGCCGTGTTACCGGAGGTATTCTCTCCCCAGGATATTCCGGCTGTGGAGGATCACCTTTCCGTCCTACGTGCTTCTTGGGTACAGATCCAGAAGTCCCTTGAGGTCTCTGCGCAGCGCCAGAGACTCCAGGCTGATCGCAGACGAGCGCCTGCTCCTTCCTACCAGGTCGGAGACCGTGTATGGTTGTCCACCCGCAACCTCAACCTTCGAGTGCCCACTCCCAAGCTGGCGCCTCGCTTTGTTGGTCCCTTCCGAGTGCTTCGCAGGGTAAACCCGGTAGCCTATGCCCTTGCGCTTCCTCCTGGCATGCGGATCTCCAACGTGTTTCATGTCTCCCTGTTGAAGCCACTGGTGTGTAATCGTTTCACTTCCTCGGTTCCTCGGCCTCGTCCGGTCCAAGTGGGCAATCGTGAGGAATATGAGGTGAGCAATATCCTGGACTCACGCCTGGTCCGCGGTCGGTTGCAGTTTTTGGTCCATTGGCGTGGTTATGGTCCAGAGGAGCGTTCCTGGGTTCCCTCCGCAGATGTCCATGCTCCTGCCTTGCTCCGAGCCTTCCACGCACGCTTCCCTCAGAAACCGTTTTGTGCTCCACGGAGGAGGGGCCCTTGAGGGGGAGGTACTGTCATGGTCTTACCTTCTTGCTGTTCTCCTTCGTTTGACATGTGCTGGCGGCCATCTTGGTTTCTGGGTTTCTTGTAGCCTTCCACCCTGCGGCTCCTCCTTCCCACTGGGAGGAGCTGGATGCCTAGCTCATATATATAGGAGGTCTGTGGCTTCAGTTCCTTGCTTGGTCCGCTTGTGTTCACATGCTTCTAAGACTGCTGCTGCTTCTGGTTCCTGATCCTGGCTTCGTCTGACTACCCTGCTGGTTCCTGATCCTGGCTTCGTCTGACTACCCTGCTGGTTCCTGATCCTGGCTTCGTCTGACTACCCTTCTGGTTCCTGACCTCTGGCTTCGCAAAGACTCTGCTCGGTTTCACCATCCGTTTGGACTTTTGCTTTACAGCTTTATTTTCAATAAAGCCTTCTTATTTTCACTTATCCCTTGTTGTACGTCTGGTTCATGGTTCCGTGACAGGTACGTGCCACCGGTGCTCCTGGCCCATTGTGTTTAGCCAGGACTGGGAGAGTCACCTGCCCAAGGTACAGGCCGTAGTCGATTCCCTCAGAAAAGCCGGACTGACGGCTAACCCAAAAAGGGTTTGATCGGGTTCGAGGAGGTCCGGTACCTGGGATACGTGATTGGGCGGGCAGTTGTCAAACCCCAGGTAGACAAGGTTGAGGCGATCAAGAGCTGGCCCAGACCTCTTACCACCAAGCAAGTACGTTCGTTCCTAGGGATGATAGGATATTACATGCGCTTTATCCCCAACTTTGCCACAGTAGCGGCCCCGTTGACAAGACTTTTAAAGGGGAGGAAGACGGTGATGGTCCGCTGGGATGAGCAGGCGGAAGAGGCGTTCTCCCGTTTGAAGTCGGCTCTGTGTGGGTCCCCGGTTTTGGTGACACCCGACTTCACACGGGAATATGTCGTTCAGACGGACGCCTCTGGAGTGAGCCTAGGGGCAGTACTCTCTCAGGAAATAAGTGGGGAGGAACACCCCGTTGTCTTCCCGAGTCGCAAACTCACCCCAGCGGAAACCAGGTACAGCGTGGTAGAGAGAGAATGCCTGGCCATTAAGTGGGCCCTCGAGTCCCTTAGGTACTATCTGTTAGGGAGAAGGTTCCGTCTGGTGACCGACCATTCCCCTCTCCAGAGGATGAGCCGGGCCAAGGAGGGGAGTGCCCGGGTCACCAGATGGTTCTTGTCTCTCCAGAATTTTAAGTTCAGTGTCGAACACAGGGCAGGCCGCTTACAGGGGAATACCGATGCCCTGTCCTGGGTACACTGTTGTACATGTGTCCAACCTCTCAGGATTGAACAGGGTGTGCAACCCTTCAGGGTTGAACAAAGGGGGGGATATGTAGAAGAGTACCTGGGGTGGTGGTAGACGGAAGGTACGTGCCACCGGGGGTCCTGGCCCCGGTGAAGTAAGAGCCGGAAAAGTGCATTTTGCAACGGTTATGCTGTTAACACAGCGGATCCGGGCGGGCTCTTACTGGGAGCAGGCAGATATGCGGGCGGGTGCCTGTCTCCCCATGGTCCAGGCCAGGTTTTGCAGGGAAGGGTTAAAACCCGACCAGCAACAAGGGTGGGGTGCGCAATGTGGAGCTTCTGTGTTCTCTGGCTGTGAGAGTAAGAAGTGGAGTTGAGCTGGGCTGTGTGCTGAGGCCTATAAAGGAGTGTGCAGGAACCCGCAGCTGAAGCCAGGAGGGATCCGTGTCCTGTGGCTAGAAGCAGGACCCATGGACTTACTTCACCAAGGAGAAAAAGGTGACATTACTCCTGGCTTTAAATAGACTTTGCTTTATGTGAAACAGGCCTCAAGTAGCCTGCAGCAGGGACTTGCTGTGTTTGAACTGTTATTTTGCTGTTGTGTGTGACCACCCTCCCTATGAACTGCACCGTCTTTCACTTGTATGCACCGTGTGGATAAACAAAGCATCGTGTTTTACACCAAGACCGGTCTGTGTTGCCTCTATACTGCAATCGCTACCACTGCCTACCAGAGCGGATCCCCACAGTGCATATGTGCATCGAACTTTAATTATTATTACACATCCTAGTATCTGCATTACTAGTATGTTTTATACCTTATAATATGTAGGTACTCTACTTTATCCAATTGCACATTAGTATCTTGTATGAGGTGAGTATTAGTTCATTGTATTTTTTGTTACTGGGATCATTTTGTGTTATCTGAAGTAACTGTAGGAGCAATTACATTTATGCGTTCCACCCTGGAATGCATATTTATTCTGTGGGATGGCCTGGCATGCCTCCCGTGCCATAGTCTAAGCCGTGCAGTGCACGCCTGTAATACTTGATTGACGTGCGCTCCGATTACTAGGAGAGGGGACGTAACCGCCCATCGAGCTCACGCCGTGCAGCACACGCCTGTAATACTTGATTGGCGTGCGCTCTGATGACTAGGAGAGGTGGCGTAACCGCCCATCGAGCACACACCCTCTGTCTCTGCGGTGGAACAGAGGCTTGGCACGCAATAAGTTTGTTGGGGAGTGAAGGTGTGCTGAGGGGTGGGTCTGCTCTATCTGGCAGCCCTGTTAATGGCCCTGATAGGTGTGCAATAGGCAATGCTTGTGATGGACATATTGTCTAACCTATGGGGGCACTCTTATCTTGTGGAGTCCACCTATTGTGCCTGGATAGATGCTAAACAAGCATTACTCTTGGCTGACATTTCAGTGCACCTATGAGGGCACCCTCATTTTGATGGATGTTTTTTTCCACCTATCAGGCCCTGATGAATGCTAAACAAGTTCCCACCCATCCTCTTTAATTGTGTTTCAGTTTGTGGTATGTTTGGAGCTATCATCTGCCCCAGGAACCACATCTGCTGATCCACATACCGGGTCTGTGAGTATACGACTCATCTGGTAACACCCAGCATAATGGTAGGATAACTTTATTATCTGTTATCCTCTATGTATATGGTGGCCTTATAATGACACATGGTGTGAATAACTATTTGTGGATCTGGTTCCATTGTATCTTATGGTCTTATTGTTTTTTGCCGTTTAACTTTTCAGTCTAATCCCCTGAGGAATCCGCTTTCCATCTGGAGGAGGAAACGCGTCGGGACTGGCTATATATGTGTGCATTCTGGGACTGGCTTTACTAAGCTATTATAAACAGTATCCAAAGGATAGGCTAAGGACATAATAAGGAAAGTGCAGTCCTAGGCACGAGGACGGGGAGCATCTACCAGTAAGATGCGTCCCCGGGCTGAGCAGTTTGGAGGGCGAGATCAGGGACAGTCTTATATATTTATTACACAGTCTCCCTGAGTACTCATCCCACTGCTTGAGCCCATGGGGTTTTTGGTGATAGCTTTTTGCGGTGTATAGGATCTGTATGGATCCGAGTTATATGATTTTATTGTATGTAATAAAAGTTACGTTTTAGATTCTTGCCTTCAGTGATATTCCCAGTTCTTCAAAATACCCTTACAATGCATTCCACTCCTGGGTCTTCCACTTTAATTCATTTTCAACAACTAACATCAGGACCCATTCTACATATAAAGCCTAGTCATTTGACAGAAAACCACTTTGAAACCATTGGATTTCTAAAAATAAAAAAAAAATTAAAAAAAATCAACCGTGTTGGACTAACAAGAAGTGTATTTCATTGAGGTTTTCATCACTTCTTATCTTCTTGGATTCTAACCTTACAAAGTCTCTGGTGCAAAGTCCATTCTCCATTTTTTTGGTGTTTTGTACACCGTACGCCTCAACACACATGTTGTTTCCAGCTCTTTACAAAGTTTAGTCTCTTACTCCTCCTTTCTCTGTGTAGATGTGGATGGGTTTGCGGGTGTAACTGAAATCCTGAGTGCAGGTTCCACAGCCTCTTTTCAGTGGATGTAAGATAGTCCATAGCCTTGTCTGTGGTTAACATAGCCAAAACTGATTCGTCTTGAACACCATTGAAAGTCAATGGGGGACGGATCCGTTTTCTATTGTGCCAGTGAAAACGGATCCGTCCCCATTGACTTACATTGTGTGTCAAGAACAGGTCCGTTTTGCTCAGTTTCGTCAGATGGACACTAAAACGCTGCAAGCAGAGTTTTGGTGTCCGCCTCCAAAGTGAAATGGAGGCTGAACGTAGCCAAACTGAAGCAAACTGATCCATTCTGAGCGGATCCTTATCCATTCAGAATGCATTAAGGGCAAATTTGATCGTTTTGGACCGCTTGTGAGATCCCTGAACGGATCTCACAAACGGAAACCAAAACGCCAGCGTGAAAGTAGCCTTCTCCGTCCTTTACGTTCTCCTGCTCATAAACAGAGCAAGAGAACGGAAAGGCTGAACGGTGATGTTAACGAAGCCTTGATCATCGCCTTCATTCTACATATTATCTAAACAATAACAATCAATAACTTTTGAAGGTTTAGCACTGCATAACATGGTACTAAATATCACTGTTCTTTCCAGTTATGTTTCATTTGCATGTTCAGATCACATTATAGTATGAAACCCAAAGCATACATATAATATAATTCCTGGTTATCGTTTTCAGTGTAAACCCTTGCAGATAATAAAAGACAACACCATTAATATCACATTTACTCATAAACCTTCTAAGATACCCAATGCTGTTTTGTGGTTTACTCTGTACATAATACCCTTCAGCATTTTGGTTCACAGATTTACCCAGGTTTTCTTGATGTTGAAATAAATAGATTTTTTTCATGAAGGCATACACCAGAACACAGTCTTTCTTTCATGGGGGTGTCTTGTAACTAGGGGATGAGCAAAAGGGTTGTCTTTGTGTCTGTGAACTCCACCATTTTATCCTCCCTTCCCTCTAGGTCATCTAAGTCCACCCCTAGTCAGTCTACTCTTAACCATTTATGAGGACAGATCTCTGGTGTATGTTATTTGAATAGTCAACATATAACAAGTAACCACAAACATAGAAACAAATAAATCTGACAATACAGACATGAACACATGAAGGGCCCATATGAAACGTTTCCATCAAATTATTTTAAGTTAATAAGCAAAATGTAGAGCTCAATCAAAAATTAAAATCCCCAATGCACATAAAAAATAAATAAATATTGTCCTCCACTTTCTTGCATAATTTATTCATATCCACACACAGCTAATAACCACACCCTTATTCTTAGAGTACAGACTGCACACACAGTCACTCATTAATTTTTGTTACAACTTCACAAATATTAAACACAACTGCAACTTAAAGCCACACCCAGTCACATTCCAATGAATGATTTATGGCTACCATACCAGCTGCACAGCTCTCTTTGTCTGATATTTCTGAAACTTACAGCAACACAGCTTTTCTGGAAACAGATACACACACCACACCCAGAACTGCTGATAATCTCTATTGCCTATTGCCTAGAACATGCCCACAACTTTGAAGATGTTTTTTTTTTTTTATTGTGAAGAAAACAACAAATTGGACAAAATAACAGAAAAAGTCAATGTGCATAACTATTCACCCCCCCCCCCCCCCCCCTAAAATCAATACTTTGTAGAGCCACATTTTGTGGCAATCACAGCTCTAAGTTGCTTTGGATAAGTCTCTATGAGTTTGCCACATCTTACCACTGGGATTTTTGCCCATTCCTCCTTGCAAAACTGCTCCAGCTCCTTCAAGTTGGATGTTTGTGCTTGTGAACAGCAATCTTTATGTCTGACCACAGATTTTCTATTGGATTGAGATCTGGGCTTTGACTAGGCCATTCCAACACATTTACATGTTTCCCCTTAAACCACTCAAGTGTTTGGGGTCATTGTCCTGCTGGAAGGTGACCTCTGTCCTAGCCTCAAATCACGCACAGAGTGGGACAGGTTTTGCTCAGGAATATCCCTGTATTTAGCACCATCCATCTTTCCCTCAACTCTGACCAGTTTCCCAGTTCCGGCTGCTGAAAAACATACCCACAGCATGATGCTGCCACCACCATGTGGGGATTCTTTGGGAGATGTGATGTGTTAGGTTTGAGCCAGACAGCATTTTCTTTGATGGCCGAAAAGTTACATTTTAGTCTCATCAGACCAGAGCACCTTCCTTCATACATTTTGGGAGTCTCCCACATGCCTTTTCGCAAACTCACAATGTGCCTTTTTGTTTTTTGATGAAAGTAATGGCTTTCTTCTGGCCACTCTGCCATAAAGCCCAACTCTATGGAGCATACGGCTTATTGTCCTCCTATGTACAGATACTCCAGTCTCTGCTGTGGAACTCTGCAGGTCCTGCATGGTTACCTTTGGTCTCTGTGCTCCCTCTCTAATTAATGCCCTCCTTGCCCGGTCCATGAGTTTTGGTGGGCGGTCGTCTCTTGGCAGGTTTGCTGTTGTACCATGTTCTTTCCATTTGGTTATGATAGATTTGATGCTGCTCCTGGGGATCATCAAATATTTGGATATTTTTTTTACAACCTAACCCTGACTTGTACTTCTCAACAACATTGTCCCTTACTTGTTTGGAGAGTTCCTTGGTCTTCATGGCAGTGTTTGGTTAGTGATGCCTCTTGCTTAGGTGTTGCAGCCTCGGGGGCCTTTCAAAAAAGGTGTGTATATGTAATGACAGATCATGTGACACTTAGATTGCACACAGGTGGACATCATTTCACTAATTATGTAACTTCTGAAGGTAATTGGTTGCAACAGAGCTTTTTATGGGCTTCCTAACAAGGGGGTGAATACATACGCACATGCCAATTTCCTGTTTTCTATTTGTAAACAATAGTTTTATTTATATATTTTCTTATTTCACTTCACCAACTTAGAGTATTGTGTTCTGATCCATCACATAAAATTCAGATTAACAAAACATTGAGCTTAAGGCTGTAATGTAACAAAACACGAAAAAAGTCAAGGGAGGTGAATACTTTTGCAAGGCACTGTATATGATCATTTTTCTTTAAGACTGGGTTCACACCTTACAATTAGCTGCTTGGAAAAGAAGATTTTTTTAAATTAAATAATCTTTACTTTTCTGTGTCTTGTAAAAGGTAGTACGCATCACAATAACATTTACTCTGTCTTATTCCTTTCTCTGATACTCATCATACCCCTCCCCTCCAATTCAAACCTTCTTAGCAAAATAATCAGCATTGCGCAGAATCCAAAATCCCTTATCTAAGGAATGTTTGGACTTAGCAACTCTGTTAAGGCTGGGGGATGGGATCAGCCCACACGCAGTAGTCAGACCCCCTTTCCTGACAACTTTCCTTAGACACATACTTTAGCAAAAGGAGAAAAACAGAGCTATACAATCAGACTAGAAGGGGGATGGGGCCATGAAATGCCACTATCTATGTGTCTATGTCCCTTAAAAGCCCAGACACACCAACCCTTGTTTAAATGTAGGGCTTTCTTTAAGGACACATTTCTTTAACATTTTACTACATCATCTTATCTTTCTCATCCACGTATCTTTTCACAGACTCCTGTATATAATTTCAACAGTCTCTAGAAACCAAAACAGCGATATATTTCTAATACCTTTACCTTCATATTCTTAGTGCTAGCCACAGATCTGTTGGCACACACGAGGTACAATATTTATTCATTAACTAACAAACAGTCCCTGATGTATAACAATTATTGTCCTTTACTGGTAATATTTGTTACAAAACAAAGAAATATCGAATGCTATGGCTATAGGTCTTTCCTAGTCGGACAAACACACACAACATTAGGGTAACAAAACATAAACCGTTCTTTTCTGAACATTTAACAGAAGTGCCAATCATTGTAGACACTTGGTCACTTTTCTCTTACCAGTGCCATAAATTACCATCTTGACACTGTTTTCAGACTCATCATAACCCCCCTCAAAATCACAGAAGTTCTGATGTCCACAATCTGCACGCTCTTACTACACAAAGTCTTAAAGAGTTTTACAAGAATCTGCATAGTTCTACTGTCAAAAGAACGTTGCTAGATCCTACTACCACTACTACAGCCGCACTCGCTGGTAGCAGATTTGCACAATACATGCAACCACTAATAATCCACCCACAGATTACTAGATTCCCGAAAATGCCTGGGTTCCCATTCAGATTGACGGGACCAAACTACCCTCTCTATAGAACACCCTAGCAACAATAAGCATATCCATTTGCTCAAATCCCACTTCTGACACCAAGTCACTTGAATTCAAAAGAATTGAGAATCAATAAGCTTACGCAAGTTAAAGGGAACCTGTCATGTGGATATTTGATTATAATCTAACTAATTATATACAATCATTAACTACTAAAAAGTACCTTAGATGTATTCACTTACTGGTGTGACAGATGGTTATCTCATAATATACACACAAAGATGCCGCATGCCGCATGCCGCATGCTAATGAGCTGATTGGAGTCTGGCGTGATGTCATTGAGTCCAGCATATATTTAATTCAGAGCTATAGCCACTCCCCTGCCCACCTGCTGCTGATTCCTATGGAAACAAACTGTCATTCAGCAGCAGGTGGGCGGGGAGAGTCAGGAGCTCATAAATATTCAGGACTCATCATTATCAGCTGGAGATTTTCAATACAAGATGTTGGCAGATTGACTGGGTCAATTAAAGAAAGTGACCCAGCATTGTGCTAAGAGAATCAGTCACTTATTTATGTTGCCCTTAGTTAGGACACCATAAAACTGGTGACAGGTTCCCTTTAAGTGAATAATTATAATTACTAAGTGTGATTAAATCTAATATATAAAGCTGAGTGTATGTATGTGTGTGTGTGTGTGTATGTATGTCCGCTAAAGGAATCCGCACCGTCGCATTTACAATCACGAAATTTGGCACACAGGTACATCAAGTGTCCGGGTAGGTTTTAGACCGGGTCCCAGCTCTCTAGCATGTACCATTCCTAAGATATTCCCAAAAAAATTAATTAGCCAATAGAAGCCTAGTCACATGACCCTTATCAGCCAATAAAAGCTCACAGGCCCTTAGTCTCCACATGCACACAGTTTTACACCAGGTTTCCATAACAACCCAGCCATTTTTCTCCACTGTTGTAGGTCAGTTTTAAAGGAAATCTGTCAACAGGAAAGTCGCTATTGAAGTTTAAAGCCATAGCCTAATAGCACTTAGTACCTTATTTCCAGATCTGCCTTTGTTCCAGCAATAGATGTTTTTTATCCTCTGAAAATCCAGATTATTTGGTATGCAAATGAGCCAGTAAGGTGCCCAGAGGGGTGTCAATCATGCAGGAAGGAGCCCAGGCACACCTCCTGCCACAATGTGTCCACCCACCCGTCCTACATCACATTCAAGCTATAACTCTGCCCCCCTTTTCCCTGCTCCAAGCATGAGGGAGGGCTTGGGGACTAGCTGGAGGCATGCCTGGGCTCCTTCCTGCAAGAGTGACACCCATCTGGGCACCTTACTGGCTCATTTGCATACCAAATAAACTGGATTTTCAGAAGATCAAAAACATCTATTGCTGAAACAAAGATACATCTAAATATAAGGTACTAAGTGCTATTAGGCTATGGCTTTACTTCAATAGCGATTATCCTGGTGACAGATTTCCTTTAAAGGGGCAGGGTGCTGTAGATGACACTGTTAAGGGAGCAGAGTGCTGTGGAGGTGACAGTTAAAGGGAACCTGTCACCAGTTTTATGGTGTCCTAACTAAGGGCAACATAAATAAGTGACTGATTCTCTTAGCAAAATGCTGGGTCACTAACTTTAATTGACCCAGTCAATCTGCCAACATCTTGTATTGAAAAGCTCCAGCTGATAATGATGAGTCATGAATATTTATGAGCTCCTGACTCTCCCCGCCTACCTGCTGCTGATTGACAGTTTTTTTTCCATATGAATCAGCAGCAGGTGAGCAGTGGAGTAACTATATCTCTGAATTAAAAAAACGCTGGACTCAATGACATCACGCTGAACTCAAATCAGCTCATTAGCATGCGGCATGTGGCATCTTTGTGTGTATATTATGAGGTAACCATCTGTCACACCAGTAAGTGAATCCATCTAAGGTACTTTTTAGTAGTTAATGATTGTATATAATTAGTTAGATTATAATCAAATATCCACATGACAGGTTCCCTTTAAGGCTAGATCCAGGTCCTACTAAGCCACGCCTCAATACAGTTAGGTCACGCCCCCTCCCATTCCGCAGCCGACGGGGATTGAAAAAATAAAGGTAAAAATCAACTTCTGTCAGCTGCAGGGGTGGGAGGGTGACTTTCTCCCTGCAGCTCACGCTGAGACAACACAGTGCTGCTGTCTGATAGTTAGCTGTTCAAAAAGACATCCCTGTGTCCATCCAGGCCCTGCGCCGGACGGAGGACAGGGAGTCTGAAAGCCGGACTGTCCTGCCTAAAACCGGACATCTGGCCACCCTAGGGGCAGGCTGCTGTGGAGGTGACAATTAAAGGGAAGGTCTGCCATGGAGGTCAGTGTAAAGGGGCAAATTGCTGTAGAGGCCACTGGTAAGGGGGAGTGGAAATCACTATTAAGGAGACAGGGTACTGTGGAGATCACTAATAAAGGGGATAAAGGGGCAGCACTGTGGAGGTCACTGATAAGGGGGGGTGTTGTGGAGGTCACATTTTAAGGGAACGGAGCTCTGTGAAGGTCACTGTTAAGAGGGTGGGTAATTGTGTAAATCACTTTTAAGGAGACTGGGTACTGTGGAGGTCACTAATAAAAGGGGTGGCCGCTGTGGAGGTCACTGTTAAAGGGAAGGGCACTGTGGAGATCACTGTTAAGGGAGGAGGGAATGTGGAGGCCACTATTAAAGGGTACTGTGAGGTCAATGTTAAGGGACCGGGGTACTGTGTCAGTCACTGTTAAAGGTGCAGTCTCTGTGGAGGTCTCTGTTAAGGGGGCTGGGAATAGTGGAGGTCACAGTTAAGAAGACTGTAACCTATGGTCAGTGTTAAGGGGCGGGTGCTGTAGAGTTCACTGTTAAAGGAGCAGGCTGCTGTGGATGTCCCATTTTAAGGAGACACGGCACTTTGGGGGGTCAGTGCTAAGGGGTGGGGGGCTGTGGAGGTCACTGTTAAGGGGCGGGGTACTGTAGATGTCACTGTTATAGTGGAAACTCTCAATATCTTTTAACAACACACACAAACATTAAATTAAATAGTAAAATGTACCCGTGCGAAGCCAGGTCCTTTAGCTAGTATAACATAAAACAGACAAATCATATACAGAATAGTAAACAATAAACAACCATCACTGGCCTACATATGCAATATGGGGTAGGACTCCACTCACCATCTCGTAGCAGATGGATGACATTCCAGGGTGTACAAGAAATAGGGCAAATCAATACTTACATCCTACCTAGAATGAAGTCCCACCACGTGCCACCTAATTTTGGGTGCAAACCACAATTATACACTCACCTAAAGAATTATTAGGAACACCTGTTCTATTTCTCATTAATGCAATTATCTAGTAAACCAATCACATGGCAGTTGCTTCAATGCATTTAGGGGTGTGGTCCTGGTCAAGACAATCTCCTGAACTCCAAACTGAATGTCAGAATGGGAAAGAAAGGTGATTTAAGCAATTTTGAGCGTGGCATGGTTGTTGGTGCCAGACGGGCCGGTCTGAGTATTTCACAATCTGCTCAGTTACTGGGATTTTCACGCACAACCATTTCTAGGGTTTACAAAGAATGGTGTGAAAAGGGAAAAACATCCAGTATGCGGCAGTCCTGTGGGCAAAAATGCCTTGTGGATGCTAGAGGTCAGAGGAGAATGGGCCGAATGATTCAAGCTGATAGAAGAGCAACGTTGACTGAAATAACCACTCGTTACAACCGAGGTATGCAGCAAAGCATTTGTGAAGCCACAACACGCACAACCTTGAGGCGGATGGGCTACAACAGCAGAAGACCCCACCGGGTACCACTCATCTCCACTACAAATAGGAAAAAGAGGCTACAATTTGCACGAGCTCACCAAAATTGGACTGTTGAAGACTGGAAAAATGTTGCCTGGTCTGATGAGTCTCGATTTCTGTTGAGACATTCAAATGGTAGAGTCCGAATTTGGCGTAAACAGAATGAGAACATGTATCCATCCTCTGATGGCTACTTCCAGCAGGATAATGCACCATGTCACAAAGCTCGAATCATTTCAAATTGGTTTCTTGAACAGGACAATGAGTTCACTGTACTAAAATGGCCCCCACAGTCACCAGATCTCAACCCAATAGAGCATCTTTGGGATGTGGTGGAACGGGAGCTTCGTGCCCTGGATGTGCATCCCTCAAATCTCCATCAACTGAAAGATGCTATCCTATCAATATGGGCCAACATTTCTAAAGAATGCTATCAGCACCTTGTTGAATCAATGCCACGTAGAATTAAGGCAGTTCTGAAGGCAAAAGGGGGTCCAACACCGTATTAGTATGGTGTTCCTAATAATTCTTTAGGTGAGTGTACTTTTCAGCCCCTCCTCCAGTGTGCAGCACCCAAGTCTCTGAGATCACTCAGGAATATGGTCTTATCAGCACAATGGGGGATGGGTACTGTCTCCCACTACATTACAGGGAAGACTTTATTACACAGAATATTAAAAGTAAACTAAAAGAGACAGAATTAAAGGGGATAGAACCAATCAGCTCTTCAAAATACTTTTCAATACAGTGTTGGATTGCTATGTGTTTTGACCTCGGCTTGCCTTTGACTACTCTATGCCTTGTGACTAGGTACTGGGACTCCTGTCTGGTTCTGGCTTCGGCTTGTCCACCCGTCGACCAGTTGCAGACTTGCCGCTTAGGGCTTGCACTGCAAGTAGGATGGGAACTCGGGTTGGGTTCCAGTCAGAGTTCAATGTCTGTGTGTTTCCTGCCTACAGTGCGGACAGATGGACTGCAATTAAAGTGTTGAAACATCCTACAAATGATGAAGAGAAATTGGAGACCCCCAGGGCTAAATGTCAAAATACTTATGTCCATGCAAAACTTTAGTTTATCCTTTTTAATACATTAGCAAACAGTTTGCAAATTCTATTTTCACTTTCTCATTAAGGGGGGTTAAGTGCAGATTGAAGGAGGAAAACTTGAATTTTATTTTAGCACAAGGCTGCAACAAAATGTGAAAGAAGTAAAAGGGTCTTAAGACTTTCCAAATGTACTGTATATTTATTATGCCGACATTCACCTGGCATATGCAGCTTGGTGGATCACGACAGATTCTAATAATCCAATAATGGTTTTGGAAGAGGCTTTGTTGGGCTCCTTTGTTAAAGTCATAGCTAATTTAGTCTACTGCAAAGGTAAATACTCAACCCACTGTTACACTTCTAATATGGCTGATGTTGTGGTGCTTTGGAATGCTTTTGTTGAGTTAGATGAGAGACCTGGTCTCCATACTTGCCACTTTGGAGAAATGTGAGTTCAACTGAGTAATTACATTTACATATTTTGAGTTTTGGCTGAGGAAAGGCCTTAAGTACCTCATTCAATTATACGATGAGGGGGTCTTCACGACCTTCACAACTCTTAAAAAGGAATTTACCGTAGCCTTTTGTAATATAGTCTATATAGATATACACCTATAATGTTGCTCACTCACAAACAACAAACACATACCCAATATTGCTATTATATTGTTATATATTGTGTACATGGATTTTAATGCAATAAAGTGGATATATTTTTGACTATATTGGGTATGTCTTTGTTGTTTGTGAGTGAGCAACATTATAGGTATATGTTCTGGTCAATATACATACACTGATTTGTTATTGTATTGAGGCCTGTTTTGGTTTTAGTCTATATAGATACTTGCAACTCAAGTCTGTTTATGACTGAACTTGGTGCCGGACCCAAGAGGTTGAAATGCTGCCCAGTGGTTGTAGCTAGAATTTAGCTAATTTTGATAGAACAGAAATCACCTTTGAAGAGATCTTTTAACAAGTGGAGACAGGACATCCCAGAACTAGAGGATCAGCATCTGAAGAAGTTGGGCTATAAGTGGCGATGCTCTGTAATTAGTGCTAGGCATCAATTGATACAGGTTAAATGGCTCAATAGAGTATATGGCTCCCCCAGGACTCCTGCACCAGATTTAATGCTTCCATGTACTCTTTCCTACACATGATACGGGCCTGTGCTGTTCTACAACAATAATTGTTAGACATTTACAAGTTTGTAAACATCAAACTGGTACTTCCCGGAGTTTACTTGTCTACAGTTAGTTTGTTGGGACTGGTCTCTAAAATAATCCCTGACAGAAGGATACAAAGACTTTTAATGTTGTACGCTAGAAAAGTCATTCTTCTTAATTGGACCCCATTATGTCTGATTAATACCGACCTATCACTGTAAAAACTGACTTAGTTTGCCTGCAGTTATTCTTGCTGGCCTCAGGCCAATAAGAGCTGAAGTGAGTAAAGGTGGGTTTACTCACTGCAATGCACAGCCGATTGTCGGGAAGGAAGCGTTCCTTTCTGACAGTCAGCAACTCATTCAGTGAAGAAGAAAGATGCATTTATATGCAGTGATCGCCTTCACAGTATGAGGACGAGGGATTGCTATTGCGATCACTTGTCCCCATACAGCTGCACTTTTTCTGGGCAGAAAATTACTGTTTAGACAACACAATCTGCTGCCCAGAAATGATAATTGATGTGTCGGCACAAAAGACAGGATCACTCGATGAACGAGTGTTTTGCTCGTTCATTGGGTGATCGGCAGCACATTTACAAGGGCAGATTGTCGGGAACGCGCATTTGAAGGAATGTTTGTTCCTGATAATCTGGTCGAATATCGGGCCATGTAAATCACCTTAAAGGCTATGTGTAGCTTTGAGTATAATTGCATTATACTCATTTTTGTCTAAAAATCATATTTTCTGTCTTTTATAAAAAAATATTGAGCCATTCTGTCACAAAGGGTTAACTGTTTTCTAACATCATACTTTCACTTTGTGTCAGTCATCTAATAAACCTTATCTCTAAACTAATAAAAGGTCATAAACACTTAGTTAAGCCATATTCTTCAAAGTAAGATAAGAGCTGAGCTATAATGAGTGTTTATGTATGTCAGAGAGCAGAGATAAGGAGCCTGTCAGCTCCCCAACTGATGGAAAAGAGAGAAAATCCAGAAGCTGCTACTAAAGCATCTCAGCTATGTACAGAAAAAAGGACTCTATATTTTTAATAAAGAAAAGTTGAAAAAATAAATGTTTTGCTCAAAATGAGCACAATGCAATAATACAAAAAATGCTCCCAAAGGTGTACATAGCCTTTAAGAGTTATTACTGAGTACCTCTAAAGTTTTTAGAGAGTGAAAGGAAGGCGTGAACATTGCAAAACACTTTAAAAAGCTGGCATATATATGACACTGACACCATACCAGGTTGTGAATCAGCATTATGTCAAGGGTGTGAACACAAATTTCATATTCAGGAAGCAAACAGCAGTGATATATGATCAAGCTGCTATATGTTTTGACAATAGACTTTACAAAGACAGGAGCAGGCTGAATAGCTTTCTACGAAGACACATGGCAAAGAGATGATGAAGATGAAAGAATAAATCCACTTATGAATTGCTTTTAATTCTCTGACTGTAAACGCCGAATGTTAGACTGCATATACAGTACAGACCAAAAGTTTGGACACACCTTCTCATTCAAAGAGTTTTCTTTATTTTCATGACTATGAAAATTGTAGCTTCACACTGAAGGCATCAAAACTATGAATTAACACATGTGGAATTATATACATAAGAAACAAGTGTGAAACAACAAAAAATATGTCATATTCTAGGTTCTTCAAAGTAGCCACCTTTTGCTTTGATTACTGCTTTGCACACTCTTGGCATTCTCTTGATGAGCTTCAAGAGGTAGTCTCCGGAAATGGTTTTCACTTCATAGGTGTGCCCTGTCAGGTTTAATAAGTGGGATTTCTTGCCTTATAAATGGGGTTGGGACCATCAGTTGCGTTGAGGAGAAGTCAGGTGGATACACAGCTGACAGTCCTACTGAATAGACTGTTAGAATTTGTATTATGGCAAGAAAAAAGCAGCTAAGTAAAGAAAAACGAGTGGCCATCATTACTTTAAGAAATTAAGGTCAGTCAGTCAGCCTAAAAATTGGGAAAACTTTGAAAGTAAGGGCTATTTGACCATGAAGGAGAGTGGTGGGGTGCTGCGCCAGATGACCTGGCCTCCACAGTCACCAGACCTGAACCCAATCGAGATGGTTTGGGGTGAGCTGGACCGCAGAGTGAAGGCAAAAGAGCCAGCAAGTGCTAGGCATCTCTGGGAACTCCTTCAAGACTGTTGGAAGACCATTTCAGGTGACTACCTCTTGAAGCTCATCAAGAGAATGCCAAGAGTGTGCAAAGCAGTAATCAAAGCAAAAGGTGGCTACTTTGAAGAACCTAGAATATGACATATTTTCAGTTGTTTCACACTTTTTTGTTATGTATATAATTCCACATGTGTTAATTCATAGTTTTGATGCCTTCATAGTCATGAAAATAAAGAAAACTCTTTGAATGAGAAGGTGTGTCCAAACTTTTGGTCTGTACTGTAGATGATAATTTACACAAAATCAATTCAAAGGGATATTCTGTCAGGTAGAGCAAAACTGTGCCCAAACACTGACAGCTCTAGATGAGCAAATTTCTTCATTTAATTTTAGGTCCGAAAAGAATCTTCCATTTGTTTGGAAGATTTGACTTGGATACAAATAAATATGGCCCAAATTGAGAGTGCTCGTTGCCCTAAAAAGTTGTATATGACATTCTGGGGTCTGTAGGACTGTATGCAACTACTTTTAAGTTGTTTAACACCCAGACAGCATTAGTGATCTTAAAGTCACAGTGACAGATATTGCTATGAGTAAATGCATAGTTGCCGGTGGCAGAAAGCAACACATTGTACTTATGCTTTTTAAAATAAAAAAAAAGTTCCAAAAATTATTCCCCTGCTTGTGTTTATACACACACGTTAATATTTGTGAGCAGCAGCAGTACGTTATGGAACCTGACAGACAAGGCAGGAGCTGTGTGGCTGTGTAGGGATAGTAGTAGCAACTGCAGCATTAGCAGTACAATATGAAACCTAATAGACAAAGCAGTAGATATGTCTGTTTTATTCTTCTATAGGTAATGTTTTCTATACTTACCAAGGGCAATTTTGTCTGCTTCAGTGTGACAACGCCACCTGCAATGCTGAATACCTTCTGAAAGTACACTGGTGGCTGGAGAAGGTAGTACACCAACCATATGCTGAAGAAACAGTCCAGGTACGACTAAGTATGGTTGTTCGGGTGGTGTGTATCCATTTGCTAATGTGCTTCCAGTTGGTAGAACTTGAACAACTGTTCTATCAAGTTCAGGAAAGTATTTTGGCTGCTGCTGTGGCTTCTGCTACTTGTTGTAGCGGTAGTGCTGGCAGAGACAGTGGGAGAACGGAGACTCGGCAGGGGGTGGAGAGGGGCCTCCTAGTCATACATTCGGTCTGCAGGCATCTGCTCAGTGAAAGCTGCAGCAAGTTGAGTACAGAGTGTATCCTTGTAATACAATAATTTTACATCCCCTTCAGTATCAGGAAAACAGTACTACTTTTTGCTTTTATAGCGAGGGTCAAAAAGCATGGCTCTCCAGTAGACATCACTTTGTTTGATGCTAAGAATAAGTTTGTTAACATGTAAGCAACCAAGAATGCAGCTTTCTATGCTCACCAGCATGCAGGCTCTGCCCCTATACTGTGATGGTTGATCATGGCCAGTGTCGTCATCATCATCATGTCTGCTGTAAAGACTCTCAGCCTCATCTGCTAATTGTGTCTGGGAAATCCCACTCTGCCACCAACACCTCCTCCAGTCATAGCTACTCACCCTCCTCCACTTCCTTCTCCATGAAACTGTGTCAATGCAGATTCCCAAGAGTCCAAGCTGCAGCAAGCAAGATGTGGAAGCTATCCCTTGTTGCATTAGAGTGAACATTTGCTGTTGTCCTTACTCACAAATATGGTGGCCTTGATGATGAGTTGCTAGTGACTGAACTAAAAAAAAAACACGCTTCCTACTGTGGTGGTCTGGTGCAAGATGTAATCATTGACCATTTTATGCTGCTCATACAAATGGTCCAACATATACAAGGTAGAATTCTAGCAAGTTGAAATGTCAAAAATCAAGCCATGCAAAAGCAGGCCATTCAGTTGCAGCAAGTCCAAGAGGGCATTCTTAACCACATAAGTGTTACAGACAATGGTTGTGAAACCACTGTGCCAACCAATGAATTTGGCTATGTTCTACATCTAAGGGCTTTATCATGGCATCTTCATGTTTTTTGTCCTACACAGGCATCTGGTCTTCGCTGCAGGGAACGCACCAGACTGCTAACTTCTGGAGTACTCTCTGTGTGACTGACTGCTGACCCACAAGGGTCAGAGACACCAGTGCAGGGCACAGAGGGAACAGGCAAACTCAAAGTCAATAACAGGTCAGGGAAGGCAGAGTTTTATGTGAATTCATGAAACAATACAAAGGTCAAGGCAAGTGGCACAGGATCAGAATCCAGAGATCTGGAAGGAGTCAGTAAACAGACAAACTGTAGCACCTCCTATGTCCAGGAAAGTATCTGTGCATTTCAGCCGTTCTTAATGTCATGGCGACGGTCTGCCCACTGCTGTCCCGCCATATGGAGCAGACATGGGCACTGAATCATTCACCTAGTTGTTGTCCTGCTGAGTCCTCCCTGACTGTCAGAAGCAGGGCTATCTGCCGTGGTCTGGTCTCTGGCATTGGAGGTCACAGCGAGGCTGCTAGGCTTCTTCCTCTGTCTCATAGGACGTGCACACATGCTCTTAATGGCTGGACTCCTGTGGATATTTAAGGTGACTTTCCGAAGGGAGAGGTGCCCGAGTAATAAGTCTTTCTAGCTTACTAGATCCTTCGGAAAGTCACCTTAAATATCCACAGGAGTCCAGCCATTAAGAGCATGTGTGCACGTCCTATGAGACAGAGGAAGAAGCCTAGCAGCCTCGCTGTGACCTCCAATGCCAGAGACCAGACCACGGCAGATAGCCCTGCTTCTGACAGTCAGGGAGGACTCAGCAGGACAACAACTAGGTGAATGATTCAGTGCCCATGTCTGCTCCATATGGCGGGACAGCAGTGGGCAGACCGTCGCCATGACATTAAGAACGGCTGAAATGCACAGATACTTTCCTGGACATAGTCAGTACCTTCTGAAAGCCACAATACTTTTTAAAAAGCATTGCATTACCAAATTTATCACATGTGAAATGCAGGGAGCTTATCTTATATCCCCCAAATGCAGTACAGCCACAATGTTTCTGCCATTCCCGCTGACCACATTGCCCAGTTGTAATTGGTGCTGAGACATTCAGTGAAAAATGTACTGCTTGATGCAGATTAGAAATTGATCTGCTGTCTAACTCATTAGTAAGACAGTGTGTCAATGCTTCAGTGTTACGGATCAGAGCGTGTGGACCCATTGTGCCAACTAACTGGTTTGGCTTTGGGCTAAACCCTAAGGGCGTTAGTCTGGTGCTCCCCTGGTTTTCACCCTTTAACCCCTCTACAGGATCTGGCCTTCACCTACTGCTAACTCTTGGGATAGTCTCAGTATAGTTGGCAGCTGACCTCCTGAAATCAAGGACACTGTTGCAAGTACAGTACTTAAGGCTCTAGGCACAGAGGACGCACCAAAAACATATAAAAGTCATAGGTATAGTCTGAGCAGTCATTTATACAGATTATAAGGGGTTTAGGCAGAACTTTACTGTAGGAAACTTGGCTGAATGTCTGGGATGCTGGGAAATCATACAGTAATCACAGAAGCAGTCTGGACAGTCACAATATTGGATCTGCTGATAATTGTCATCACAGAACAGTAGACAATAGGAGAGCTTTTGGGTGGGGTAGTGGTGGAACAAGGCAGGCAGGAACAAAGATGAAGCACAGACAAGCAGACAGACTAGGATAACAAACACGGACCTGAACTGAAACCAAACAGTTAAGTCATCAGTACACAGGAAGGATGGGTAGATGGCAGAAACACAGGCTGGATAACCCAGGTAAATGGCAAGGTTATCACTGAAGCATTAAATCTTCCAAGCACATACAGTCAGGTCCATAAATTTTGGGACACCGACACAATTGTAACATTTTTGGCTCTATACACCACCACAATGGATTTGAAATGAAACAAACAAGATGTGCTTTAACTGCAGACTGTCAGCTTTAATTTGAGGGTATTTACATCAAAATCAGGTGAACGGTGTAGGAATTACAACAGTTTGCATATGTGCCTCCCACTTGTTAAGGAACCAAAAGTAATGGGACAATTGGCTTCTAAGCTGTTCCATGGCCAGGTGTGTGTTATTCCCTCATTATTCCAATTACAATGAGCAGATAAAAGGTCCAGAGTTTATTTCAAGTGTGCTATTTGCATTTGGAATCTGTTGCTGTCCACTCTCAAGATGAGATCCAAAGAGCTGTCACTATCAGTGAAGCAAGCCATGGGCTGAAAAAAACAAAACAAACCCATCAGAGAGATAGCAAAAACATTAGGTGTGGCCAAAACAACTGTTTGGAACATTCTTAAAAAGAAGGAACGCACCGGTGAGCTCAGCAACACCAAAAGACCCGGAAGACCAGGGAAAACAACTGTGGTGGATGACCGAAGAATTCTTTCCCTGATGAAGAAAACACCCTTCACAACAGTTGGCCAGATCAAGAACACTCTCCAGGAGGTAGGTGTATGTGTGTCAATGTATGTGTGTCAAAGTCAACAATCAATCAAGAGAAGACATTTCTCCAGAGTGAATACAGAGGGTTCACCACAAGATGTAAACCATTGGTGAGCCAGATTAGAGTTTGCCAAACGACATCTAAAAAAGCCTTCACAGTTCTGGAACAACATCCTATGGACAGATGAGACCAAGATAAAATTGTACCAGAGTGATGGGAAGAGAGGAGTATGGAGAAGGAAAGGAACTGCTCATGATCCTAAGCATACCCCCTCATCAGTGAAGCATGGTGGTGGTAGTGTCATGGCGTGGGCATGTATGGCTGCCAATGGAACTGGTTCTCTTGTATTTATTAATGATGAATTCTGAAGTGTTTCGGGCAATATTATCTGCTCATATTCAGCCAAATGCTTCAGAACTCATTGGAAGGCGCTTCACAGTGCAGATGGACAATGACCCAAAGCATACTGCAGAAGCAACCAAAGAGTTTTTTAAGGGAAAGAAGGGAAGTGGAATGTTATGCAATGGCCAAGTCAATCACCTGACCTGAATCCGATTGAGCATGCATTTCACTTGCTGAAGACAAAACTGAAGGGAAAATGCCCCAAGAACAAGCAGGATCTGAACACAGTTGCAGTAGAGGCCTGGCAGAACATCACCAGGGATGAAACCCAGTGTCTGGTGATGTCTATGCGTTTCAGACTTCAGGATGTAATTGACTGCAAAGGATTTGAAACCAAGTATTAAAAAATGAAAGTTTGATTTATGATTATTATTCTGTCCCATTACTTTTGGTTCCTTAACAAGTGGGAGGCACATATGCAAACTGTTGTAATTCCTACACCGTTCACCTGATTTGGATGTAAATACCCACAAATTAAAGCCGACAGTCTGCAGTTAAAACACATCTTGTTTGTTTCATTTCAAATCCATTGTGGTGGTGTATAGAGCCAAAAATGTTAGAATTGTGTCGATGTCCCAATATTTATGGACCTGACTGTATGTTGGTCACAGGGAACCTTTAAGCTCGGCCACCCTCTGTCTGGAGAGAGAGCCTTAAATAACCAAGGACCCTCAGCCATTTGCTGGGGAAGGATTTTCAAATGCACGAACTGGCCCTTTACGAGGACACAGGGACCATGCGCATGCCCTAAGGGAACAGAGACTGAAGCAATGAGACAGCAGCTTGCAGAGAACGCTGAGCGGCATGGTGAGTAGCATGGCGGCAGCGGGCACAGACTGATTACTTAACATTCACTTTACACATATGAAAGGAGGGAGACGTAGTAGAAGTAACACTCTGCCCTGTTTCTGTTGGGGAACAGAGGATGTCCATTAAGACTGATGTGGGCAAGCAGCTGACGTGGGAACCAGACTGACACAAATGTAAGGGTGTCAATAGCACCTGGCCTCATTACTGCAGTGCAAAACATTGACCTAGTGGCCATAACAGCTGCTCCAGGTGTCAATGGCAGCATGACCCTGCCACACAGCAAAAAGTCCCAGGAGCAGCCCAGATGACAGTATATTTCTTTTTTTGAGAAATAATGGCGGCTAAGTATATTCTATCAAGTTTATTTCTGTTCCCTAAACGCAGTAGAATCCACTAAAAGGTACGACAGTGACTGCACTGCACACAACTAGGCGAGGTAGAAGTTCAGTTGGCACACAAGGGATTACTGGCCATCTAATGTTGTTTCCTGCCCAAACATTCTGTTATGCATGGGCTGGAGAAGAAGGAGTCCGATTGGGTGAAGCAGTAGTAGAAGAAGTGGGAGAATCAGTAGCTGATGATATTGTTAATGATGCCAATGACACTGTACTGCTTATGGATGCAGCCTGGCTACAAGAATGATGACAAAGAGAAGGACAGCCTTGTTCCAATTGCTGGCCAGTTCGATTTCTCCACGTGGAGAGATGATGCCACCTTATATGCTCAAGGAGAGCTATTGTAGAAGTACAATACAATCTATGTGGGGTCAGGTACACAACCAAAAAGTAATAAATGGATTTTTTTTGACAATTTTTTATAATTTTTTTGAAAAAAACCTCAATAGGGAAAAGAGTTTGCAGACAGCAAAGTAGAGTTTGCACACGGGAGAAAAGAGATTTTTTTTTTTAGATGATAATTTTCAACAACTTTTAGGGGGAAAAAAGTGTACAATACAATAACAGATGCCATTGTGGAGAAAGTTTACCACACGGGAGACACCTGCACATAGCCCCAATCTGCAACAATCAAATTTTTTCTGCGCTGGCCTTAGGTCTTCAGTTACAGAGTCCACTATTTCACTTTATAGCAACTGTGACACAAACCAATATGTCAGGTTATGTACAGTAGTCTGTGCAAAATAGAATTTTTAGAATAAAAATTTCAATATTTTTTTTAAAATGCACAATTGGATACAGTCTGCAGCAAAAGTATACTGCAAGCTTCTGGGAATGCTTTATACACTTATTGTACATTTCTTAATTGTAAAAAAAATTTGGGGAGATGCAGGAAGGTGCAAGGGGCCGTCAATGATGGAAGGTATGTGTCACCGAGGTCCATGTCCTCGGTGAGGTAAGAGCCGGTAGTTTTAAGTGTCAGCGGCAGCTAGTGCTGATTGACACAGGTTGTTGTTAGAATGGCAGTAAAGTCGATCCGGGCCGGCTCTTACTGGGAGTAGCCAAAGTGCTGGGTGTGCTAAAGGCTTGAAAGCCGCATGCTTGAAAACAGGCACCTAAAGCCTGCTATGGACGGCTGGGGGAAAAGACTGCTAACCAGGTGAAGATTTTGTTCTATGGACATTGCATGGTGTGAACAAACACCAAGACTGTGAACGGTTTATTTGTGTTTCCTTATGTGTGATCAAACACCGAACTGTTTAAGTTAAAAGACTTTGCCTCTATACTGCGTCCGCTAGCCTGTCTACCAGAGCAAAACCCCACAATTGGTGTCGGATGCGGGAAAATGCAGTGAGGCATGCCGAAAAGTTTTTGTTTTTCCCGGGCACAAGTGCATGTCCTATATTAAGCCGACAAGGTTACGACCTGTGGCGGATCCAGGGGGGGGGGCAATGGGGAAATTGCCCCCTTCCCGCGAGAATCCCCTCCGCCGGCCGCGCCGGGTCTCTACTTCACTGTACTGTCATGGGAGTCTGTGCGTCTGTCTGTACTAACTACTCACGACTGACTCGGACTCACTCTCACTCATTCATTCATTTCAGTAGTATTAGCGCTGCAGCGCAGCAGGCAGCTCTGACTCTGGCCGGGAGCGGCTGTGTAAGAGTAACCTACCTACGTCACTCACTTCGTCATGTAAGCACCTCCTGCATTAATGAAGCTCCTCCTGCTTCATTAGTAAAGTGGGAGGAGCAGGGAGTGGGTGACGTCACGTGCCTGCTACGCGGCAACGGCAGCCAGTCTATACTAGATGATAGATGAGTTGTAGTGACTCGTGAGTCAGTTGAAATTACTTGAGAGAGAGAGTCAGTTGAGACTGTGAGTAGACTCTGGTGACAGTCAGTCAGTAGTACCGGTCCGGCAGTATTAGTAAGTAAGTGATGAGTACTATATGTGTGTCAAAAATTTTATAATTAATTATTCAAAAGGGTCAATCTCAAATCAAATGCCTTACTTACCCTTCAGTGGGCACAGCAGTGTGTGACTGTGTGACAAGTGGCACTGACCATTGCCTGGAAAGGAGTCAGGAGACAGGAGGAGATGGCAGTATATGGGGTGCTCTTATTACTGGCACGTGATGGGGGGGCTGGGCTCTTATTACTGGCACATTGGGGGGCTCTTATTACTGGCACGTGATGGGGGGCTCTTGTTACTGGCACATGATGGGGGGCTCTTGTTACTGGCACGTGATGGGGGGGCTCTTGTTACTGGCACGTGATGGGGGCCTTATTACTGGCATGTGATGGGGGGCTCTTATTTCTGGCACATGATGGGGGGGCTTTTGTTACTGGCACGTGATGGGGGGCTCTTGTTACTGGCACGTGATGGGGGGCTCTTATTACTGGCACATGATGGGGGGGCTCTTGTTACTGGCACATGATGGGGGGCTCTTATTACTGGCTACACTGTGTATTCTGTTCTAGAAGCACCATTGTTTTGTGGCGGCGGACAGAAAATAATCAGGAAGTGCCCTTCCCGAGACCAGGCTCTGGATCCGCCACTGGTTACGACCCGTGTCCCCAGATAAAATGGAGGCGGTCGTGAAGGCCCTCGTGGAGGCTAACTTGCAGCAGCGGTAAGGTAACAAGCAGCAGCAGGAAACTAACCAGCTGCTATTACAACATGTAATGGCATTGCAAGCGACCGGAGCGTCCCAGAACGTCCACGATGCCCGGAAAGCTGTCCGTGCGGAGATCCCTAGGATGTCCCCCTCGAATGACATTGAGACCTATCTGGCAATGTTTGAAAAGGTGGCCGTAAGGGAAAAGTTACCCCGAGACCAGTGGGCTGAGGTCGTCGCTCCGTTCCTGGCATCTGGGCCCCAGCAAGTGTTTTTTGATCTTCCGATGGTCAAGCGGCCGACTACCCGACTGTAAAAGGTGAGATCCTAGCGAGACTGGGGGTGAATGTATTGGTCCGGGCTCAGCGGGGGCACCAGTGGGAATTTAACTCGGCTGAACCTGCCAGACCACAATATTATGACCTGCTACACCGGTTGCAGAAATGGCTGCAGCCTGACATATTGACTCTGCAGCGTGCCAGTTCGCAGGGGTAGAACACGTGAGGTGCACGGTAGGCCGGAATGTACATACAGTTCATCGGTTACTCACGGTTTAGCAGACACCTCCCCGGGCCAGCAGTGCAGTGAAGGGGAGAACAGCACTGGATTCTCCGGGGCACACTCGGTTACAGGGGACACGGGCCAGTTGGTGATTGAGGTGCACTTGATGGTGAATGGGTGCTGAGTGCTTGTGCGGCTGGGCCCCTAGTTTAGGTTTTGTCGTGACGCCAGTACCTTGATGGTGCAAAATGTTGAGAGTAGTAGTGGTGTGGAGTTAGAAGAATTAGGCAGGTTTAAATCCAACTAGGAACTTTACTATAACCAGGTTCTTGATAACAGTTTACATCCAGTTATTAACAGTCTCTGATACACATGCAAGTTGGATGTGATTAAGCCCACTAACAGGCTGTGCTGGTGGTAATGTGTCAGGCTAGGGTAGTTAGTTATGTACTCACTGATAAAACAGCTCTTTGCCTTGCTTCAGTCTCAGTTGAGGTAGTTCAAGTCCTCGTCCTCTACACACAAGTGATGCAACAGAAATCCTATCTGTCCTTAAAATAATGGTGAGGCTGCCAGAAACTAATAAGTCCTACACCTAGATAATAAGGCGCCTAGTGCCTAGAATAATGGCTTTGTCCTTCCTTTGTCTTTGTCCAACAATAAACTTGACCAAGATTCACTTGCTACTCCAGAAGAGTGAATGGTAGAATAGAGACTTTTCTTCTGACCCTGCCTTCCTGACTTAGTACTGAGATAAAACTATGGTTCCTTTGGGCCGTGGAGCCCAAGAAAAAGAACTTGAGAGGAGAGGAGACCTCTCCTACCTCCTCCACACTCCTGCACTCAACCACTACACCTTCCCAACTCCCCTAGCTAGACCTGAACTGTCCTATATATACTGTGGTGCTATCCCCATCTAGTGGTGGATGTATGTAGTGCACCTGACAGTCTGGTAAAAAGGGATTTCACACAGTAGTACAATGCAGCATGAAATTACAGAAGATGACAAAAAGCTTTTGCAGTTCCCACATAAGCTAGTGAGACGCTGCAACTCCCACTGCTATACTGGACCGTCTGTTGGCGGATGTGTTTTGGAGGGCTTTGCTGTACCCTTTCCATCACTGGATCGGCCAGGTGTCTCCTGGAAATTCCTTAAAGATGGTTGGCCTGGTGGAGCGCTACGAGGCCACCAGAAATCTGCAGGGGGTTCCTTGTGGGAGGGGGGTCAGTCAAACCCCGGAAATCTCCACCCCAGACCCAGCGGCCGGTGCCAGCCAGACCCGCCCGGGACGTATACCCTGTAAACCCACCCCTGGTGATTTGCTGGCGGTGTCACGAGCCTAGACACATGAGGGCCGACTGTCCCCATCGGGGTGAGCCCATGGATACCAACTACAGCTACCGCCACTCATTGTATGCCAGGAAGCTGTGTGCCACAGGTACCTCCGAGACTGTAGACAATAGCCACCTGTGCCAGGTGGAAGTGGGGGACACTCTGGCGGTGGCACTGCTGGATTCAGGGAGCCTGGTGTCCCTGGTAAGAGCTGCCCTGGTGCGGCCCGTTTAGTATACTGGCTGAAAGGTCGGCATTGTGTGCAGGGCTGGTGCAAGGATTTTTGCCACCCTAGGCAAAAGCTAATTTTGCCGCCCCCACTTGACTCTGCCCATTGACCATGCCCTTTGACCCGCCCCTTTTTTGTCGGCCACCTATTTAATGATTGTTGCATGCAACATTTTACTTGACCAGCTAATTTTAGATATTCTACAGCAGTCCCGTTACAATCCCCCTCCCCCAATCAGCCTTTCGACCAAATAATAAAAATAGTAAAATAGAACATTTAATTAAAACATTTTAATTGTAAACATTTTCTTATATGCAAAACATAAAATAGCAGCATTGCACATATATCAAGTGCCAACAAGATTTCCAAACATAACATAAAAATTACAATAGAAATAGAAATATTAAAACAGTATAGAATGGTAAAATAAATAACAAAAAAAGAAAAACACTTTGAGACAGGAGAGATATTAAAGACTAATATTCCAATATTGCTAACACCTCAAATACAGTACAAAAAAATAAAAATGTCAATAAACTGAAGTACAAAAGTGCAAATTGTGATTAAATTATAGTGCAAAACAACAAAGTGCAGACCTCAGATCAGCCCAAAGACCCCCACTCAGCCCCCTTCAGACCTCAGATCAGCCAAAGACCCCCCCTCAGCCCTCATTCAGACCTCAGATAAGCCCAAAGACACCCCCACTCAGCCCCCATCAAAACAGGCAGAACTAACTAAATACTACAATACTTACCTAGAACGCTGCGGCTCATCTTCCTCACCCTCCCGTCTTCCCGCCGGTGCTGCACTGTCACCTGACAGCTTGCAGCGTCAGGTCATAGTGCGCGCACTACGTCCTGACACTGTACGTGCTCAGGAGGATACTGCAGCGCCGGGGTCGCCGCCGCCAGGTCGCTGGGACATTGTAAGTTTAAAGGTGCGAGGCTGGCTGCATAGGCGTGCGTGTTGGGTCCGGACCGGGATACCCCCATCAGACATGTCACGCGGTGCGGCCCGCACCCGCCGCACCCCCCTTGCAACGCCACTGCTAGTAGCAGTCTGCTACTGTGAATTCTATTGTGGCCAGACTGCAGAGCGCCGGCGGTTGGTTGTGTGCATTAATGGGGACCTAAAAGACTATCCCACCACCCTGTTCTCTCTATCAACGGTGGCTGGCAGGTGGACTTATGAGGTGGCCGTTGCCACAAAGTTACTGTACGATCTAATAATTGGGAGAGACTTCCCCGGTTTCCCGGGACTATGGCCGGATACGAAAGTTACCGGTCCCCGTGAGACAGATGAAACCCTAGCAGAGTGGCTCAGCTCAGGGGGGAGACCAGAACCCTGGGAACCTGAGTCCGAAGGGTCAGCGGTAGGGGTGACCGCCACTTTGGTGGCAGAGGGGGAGACAACCCCACTAAATGTGATGGTGGGAGCAGGGAGGACTTGCCGCCAGGTCCGGAGCTAGCTGACCTCAATGTCTCCGGGGATAATTTTGGTATTGCACAACACCGGGACCTAACCCTATCCTGAGCCTGGGAAAATGTATTAATAATAGATGGGGAACCACAACAACCGGGGGCAGAGTCAGTGTTTCCCCGTTTTGTGGTACATCAAGAGATGTTCTATCGAGTAAATCAGCTGCGAGGTGAATCCATTGAACAGTTGGTGGTGCCGCAGGCTTATCGCAAACTCGTGTTAGAGTTAGCCCAACAGCATGCTCTTGGGGGTCATCTGGGAATGCAAAAAACGCAGGACCGGATTCTACAGCGGTTTTACTGGCCCAGTGTGTTCAGAGAGGTAGAAGAATATTGTAAGTCTTGCCCAACCTGCCAGATAACGAGCCCCCAGCCACATTTCTGTAGTCCCCTGGTGCCCCTCCCGATTAGCTAGGTCCCGTTTGAGCGAATCCCTATGGATCTCGTAGGCCCGGTACTGAAATCTGCTAGAGGCCACCAACACATCTTGGTCGTCCTCGACTACGCCACTCGGTACCTGGAGGTGGTGACACTGCGGCATACATCAGCAAAATTTATAGCTAAGGAGTTAATGGAGATGTTTTCTCGCGTGGGTCTGCCTAAGGAGGTTCTGACTGACCAAGGGACCCTGTTTATGTCCAAGGTCATGAGGGAACTCTGTAAGTTGCTCCACATAAAACAGCTACGGATGTCCGTGTATCATCCGCAAACGGATGGTCTGGTAGAGAGGTTTAATCAAACATTATAAAATATGCTAAAAAGAGTGGTCTCTAAGGATGGGAGGGACTGGGTGTAACGGTGTTCCGAAGGCGCACTCGGTCTCCCATCAGCCGCAGACCTGCTGCTTAGCTTCGGGAGCGAGGATCTGTGTTTGACCTCGTTCCCAGGGCGGCTTTGCTAGCTGGGAGACACCCTGCTCCTAGGTCTGCCTTGAGCGCCAAGCTGATCACTCGGTGCTCGACTGGTCGGTCTGTCGGTCATGTGACGCTGGCCACGTCACATGACCCTCACTCCCCACTATAAATACAGGCAGCCTGCTAGCCACAGGTTGCCTGTTAATTTTAGGTTCCTGGCGTTTGTTGGATACCTGTATACTTACCTGATCCTGTTCCCTGACGATCCTTTGCCTGCTCCTCCTGTACTGCGCATCCCTCCTGATATTTTGACCTTGGCTTCCACCTGACTATTCTTTGCGGACTCCTTTGGTACTTCTCGACTCTCCTGGTATTTATGACCCCGGCTTCTCCTGACCATTCTTTGCTTATCCCTCTGTACTGCGTTGTCCTCTTCGTTTTGACCCGGTCCATTGACTATCTGTTATTTGTCTTGTCTGTCCTTCCCGCACCTATCCTAAGTTAGGGACTGCCGTCCAGTTGTCCCCTGTCATCAGGACTCGTGAGGCAAGTAGGCAGGGCCAGGGGTGAGGGTGGAGCGCAGTGGTCACTATCCTCCCCCCTGTGTGTGTGTGTACCTGACCGTTACACTGGGACCTTCTTCTGCCCTATCTCATGTTCGCAGTGCGAGAGGTGCCCCAGGCCTCTACTGGGTTCTCGCCCTTCGAACTGCTATACGGCAGATACCCTCGCGGTCGGTTGGACGTGGCCAGAGGCGTGGGAACAACAACCTCCACCGCACAGAAGTGTTGTTGAGTACGTCACCCAGATGCAAGGACAGATGGAAACAGTTTTACCTCTGGTTAGAGAGCATATGGAGGCAGCGCAGTGAGCCCAGAGTAGGATCTATAATCGGCAGGCTCGGGTCCGGACCTTTAACCCGGGTGATCGGGTATTGGTTTTGGTACCAACCGTAGACAGTAAGTTCCTAGCTAGGTGGCAGGGGTCCTACGAGGTGCTTGAAAAAATTGGAGAGGTAGATTACAAGGTGCACCAACCAGGGAGGCAAAAGCCGGAGCAGGTGTACCATGTGAATCTGCTCAAACCCTGAAAAGATAGGGAAACCTGTACGGAAGACAGCCCACATCAGGGGTTCCTAGGGGAGGCGTTTTCAGCCCCTCTGAAGAAAATCTGCCACAGTGAAAATTGCTGACAGCCTCTCCTCTAAACAGGCTCAGGGAGCTAGGGACTTCATTATTCGGAACACGGATGTGTTCTTGGACCTTCCTGGACACACTTCCATAGTCCGACATGACATTATCACTGAGCCTCAGGCAAAAGTCTTGTTAAAACCATCCCGGGTACCCAAGCCATCGCGGAGGAAGTGCAGCTAATGCTCCAGCTAGGTGTCATTGAGAAGTCAAAAAGTGAATGGGCCAGTCCGATAGTCTTGATGTCCAAGCCGGATGGGAGATTGCGGTTCTGTAATGACTTCCGCAAACTGAATGAGGTGTCCAAGTTTTATGCGTATCCCATGCCCCGAGTGGATGAGCTTATTTTTTTGTGTTGGATCTCACTAAAGGATACTGGCAGGTACCCTTGACGGAGGCTGCCAAGGAAAAAATGGCTTTCATCACGCCAGAGGGGCTGTATCAGTACAAGGTATTACCCTTTGGTCTACATTGCGCTCCCGCCACGTTTCAAAGGCTAATGGACATTGTACCCCGTCCACATTGTCGGTACGCTTTGGCGTACCTGGACGATATCGTTATCCACAGCACCGACTGGGAAAGTCACCTACCTAAAGTACAGGCTGTAGTGGGATACCTTAGGAAGGATGGTTTAACCGCTAATCCAAAAAAGTGTGCAATAAGGTTAGAAGAGACCAAGTACCTGGGGTATGTAATTTGGTGCTGAATTATCAAACCTCACTACTTGGCAAGTAACCTGTCACTACTTGGCAAGTAACGTCGTTCCTGGGTATGGTGGGGTGCTATATGAGGTTTGTTCCCAATTTCGCTACAGTCGCCGCACCATTGGCAGGCCTTTTGAAGAGACACATGTCAGTGATGGTTCAGTCGAATGAGGAGGCGGAAAAGGCTTTCTCTGCTTTGAAGTCTGCCCTGTGTGGGTCCCTGGTATTGGTGACGCCTGACTTCAAGAGGGAGTTTGTGCGACAGACCGATGCCTCCGAGGTAGGCCTCGGAGCTGTACTCTCTCAGGACATCAATGGGGAGGAACATCCTGTTGTTTTCTTGAGACGAAAGCTTACCCCAGCCGAGACTAGGTACAGTATAGTGGAGAGAGAGTGCCTGGCCATCAAATGAGCACTCGAGTTTCAACGCTATTATCTGTTGGGGAGAAGGTTCCGTCTGGTGACCGACCACTCCCCTTTCAAGTGGATGAGCCAGGCCAAAGAGAGGAATGCTCGGGTCACCAGGTGGTTCTTAATACAAAACTTTAAATTTCCCGTGGAACATAGGGCAGGCAGGTTACATGGAAACGCAGATGCCTTGTCCCGGGTACACTGTCTGGCGGGTGTTCACCCCCTCAGGGTTGAACAAATGAGGGAGGTATGAAGGAAGGTGCAAGGGGCCATCATTGATGGAAGGTATGTGTCACTGAGGTTCCTGGCCTCGGTGAGGTAAAAGCCGGTAGTTCAGCGGTAGCCTGTCTACCAGAGCAAAACCCCACAGAGAAAAAAGGCAACTGTAGAATGTCTGCGACCAAAATATATACTTCAGATGACTCTAGGCAATATTCCTATTGTACACTTAATAACTGTACAAAATTCTGCAACAGGTTTTTGGGAAAAAAAATGCACATTGTACAATGTCTGTTGCCAATATACAGTCCTGATCAAAAGTTTAAGACCACTTGAAAAATGGCAAAAAATCATATTTAGCATGGCTGGATCTTAACAAGGTTCCAAGTAGAGCTTCAACATGCAACAAGAAGAAATGGGAGTGAGACAAAACATTTTTTGAGCATTCAATTTAATGAAAACAACGAATAAACCGAAACAGAGGCCCACTTAGGAGGAGAACTAAAAGATTTTGTTGTCAGGGCCCCCTCAACAGTATTACACAATGACATTATATACAGTGACACTCTAGGAAACGGATGGAGCGAGGTCTGAGAGAGCGATCCTGACTAGCCACAGGAGTGGAGTTTGCAAAGAATGGGGTGGGTCCTGCAAGGAATGGGGTGGGGGGCCTCATACAAAAATTTGCTGGGTCGCCCAGTCATTTCTAGTTACACCACTGCTGATGTGCAATAGTGGGAGAAATCTGCCATGGACTCGCCACATGGCATACCCTTCTACTATTTAATTACCTTTAACTACAAAACATTGTTTCTTCCTCAGTAACTTCCTATAAATGACCTTTACAAACATACAAATGTTCTAAAACCAGTATTACTCCAAGCTCGACAGGTAGTGTACTAGGGCACAATAGATGGATGCACCAAGAAGGCCACACCTGCTGCATGTCTTTCCCTGTGATGCTGCAATACTGCATTCCTTTTATTACAGACAAAAAAATGTGGGGACTTAAAAATAGACTTAGCTTGTTCACCTACATATTAGTCTCTATGCACACCACATTTGGCTGTCCAAAAAGAAATATTTGCTGGAAAATAAATGAATTTTTTTTCCAGCTGAATATTGTAAGGGAACGACAGACAGAGACATCTCTCAACTGTACATCAAAAGACTTTGGGGGGAATTTATCATTTGTAGTCCTTGTAATGTAATTTTTATGTTTTTTTATACAAGTGCTGCCCTGAGTGACATGTCTGACTGCTGGGAGACTCAGCAGCATGTTGTATGTGTAGGACTACAATTCTCAGTTGTACAATGACACTGCTGATACACACAGGATCTTCCCCCTACCTGTTTTTGTGTAATGATCTGCAGAACTCCTCTAGTCTGTCAGCTCCTTTGCCCAGCATTTGTCTCCTCACTGCCTGCAGCTACTCAGTAAAGCCTTCAGCCTGAGTCTGTGCTGCGAAAGGGGTAAAGTTTTTCCTGAAGAATCCAGGGAGAAAGCATACGGGAGTGCAGGGGGCGTGGCCAGCACAGTGACGTCTCGTGTACAGACACATATCTGCTCTCTCAGGCTTGTGCACGAAACATCATCAGAGCAGGGAGAGAAGCTGACATCACAGGTCATGTGACCCTCAGTAAAATTTGAGAAAGCAGCAACTGTAGATGCAGTAAGTGCATGGTAAAGCCTTTACATTTGATTAGTTAGAAACATACAAAGAACAAAAAAATAATTTGCACAACCCCTTTAATGATGTGTTCCTGTTCTTTCTAGCAGTTCTGAGATGACTGCAGACATGTCCAGTAGTGTACTTCCTCCTTTGGTCTTCACTACTGAGCTTGTTCAGCACAGTTTCAGACACTGTAACTAAGGTCCTTGAAGCAGCATGAAGATACCTAGTATAAGGGAGAGGGGAGAACACAGGAGAGGTGAGAACTGATTTTCTAGCATCACTTGAACACTGCTAATCACTGTTTTTGATAAACAAGAGCCTTATGGTGGATGTACACCACACAATTGTGAGGTCAATTATCTGGAATGAACGTTACTACAAATGCTGGTTCCCAATAACAGGCCTATGTAAAAGTGCTGCCCATCTGGGCACTACGTACACAGAGAGCCTCTCTTTCACCTGTTCTTTCAACGTGTCATATCCGACTAACAGCCTACATGCCACACCATTAGAATACAGCCCATTCTTAAAGGGAGTCTGTTACCTACTTTGAGCCTTCGTTATAGCACAGATGCCCAACATAAAAATAGTACCTGTATTGTTTCTTTCCCATGTCCACAAGCTGAAAAAAACACTTCATAAAGATATGATTAGGTCCCGCAAGTGCCCAGATGCAACGTTATGGCCACACCTTTCTGATGTGCCGGCATATCAGCTCCACTTGGAGCCCTCTGGCCCGCCATCCTCTGCTACTTCATCCTCCTCCTCTGGCTTATATCTCGTGCGAGCGCAGTTACAGCCAGGCTCGCGCATGCACACTGCTAAGATCAGTGCCACTGCTAAGTGGACATGCACAGATCCAGCGATGACCAGCGCTCGCGTGAGATCTAAGCCAAAGGAGGAGGATGAATTAGGAGAGGAGGGCGGGCCGGGGGACTCCAAAGGGATCTGTTAGGGTGCTGGCACACAGCACTCTTTTGACATGTATTCAGGATGCTGTTTTTTATTGTAGCTAGCTGAAATTAATTAAATCACTTCCACTATACAGAACACTAGGGTTTGATGAGGCTGCTAAACTGTCTAAATTAAAAATTGCACCCTGAATGCATGTCAGAACTGCACTGTGTGCCAGAACCCTTATGCTGGCACATTAGAGAGGGGCCTAGGCACTTGCGGCAATAATGCTACCCCTGGGCACTTTGCGGCACCTAAGGCTACTTTCACACTTGCGGCAGTGTGATCCGGCGGGCAGTTCCGTCGTCGGAACTGCCCGCCGGATCCGCCGATTTGGATGTGACTGAAAGCATTTGTGAGATGGATCCGGATGCGGATCCGTCTCACAAATGCTTTGCAAGAACGGATCCGTCTCTCCGCTTGTCATGCGGACAGACGGATCCGTCTTGAATTTTTTTTCCACATTTTTACCAGTCTGCGCATGCGCAGGACGGATCCGGCATTCCGGTATTTTGAATGCCGGATCCGGCACTAATACATTCCTGTACTACCTTCAAGTACTACATTGAAGTACAGTGAAGATATATTGCAGGAGACTGAAGAGATTGAAGAGATACTGCAAGAGATTGGCTTGGAGTTTGCAACTGGCTCATCTGTGTTTTTTTTGCTGACCATTGCTTGAGAAGAGGTAAGGAATTTGGTCAGGTGTTTGCTATTGTGCGTTTGCTAATGAGCCTAGCTCACTAAGGTGTTACATTTGTTGCTGGGGGAGGAGCTTGTGAAGGAGTGTGTGTATATATAGAGACAGACTCATTAGCTGGCCTAATTCATTAGCTGCAAGTACTACCTTCAAGTACTACATTAAAGTACAGTGAAGAGATATTGCAGGAGACTGAAGAGATTGAAGAGATACTGCAAGAGATTGGCTTGGAGTTTGCAACTGGCTCATCTGTGTTTTTTTTGCTGACCATTGCTTGAGAAAAGGTAAGGAATTTGGTCAGGTGTTTGCTATTGTGCGTTTGCTAATGAGCCTAGCTCACTAAGGTGTTACATTTGTTGCTGGGGGAGGAGATTGTGAAGGAGTGTGTGTATATATAGAGACAGACTCATTAGCTGGCCTAATTCATTAGCTGCAAGTACTACCTTCAGGTACTACATTAAAGTACAGTGAAGAGATATTGCAGGAGACTGAAGAGATTGAAGAGATACTGCAAGAGATTGGCTTGGAGTTTGCAACTGGCTCATCTGTGTTTTTTTTGCTGACCATTGCTTGAGAAGAGGTAAGGAATTTGGTCAGGTGTTTGCTATTGTGCGTTTGCTAATGAGCCTAGCTCACTAAGGTGTTACATTTGTTGCTGGGGGAGGAGCTTGTGAAGGAGTGTGTGTATATATAGAGACAGACTCATTAGCTGGCCTAATTCATTAGCTGCAAGTACTACCTTCAAGTACTACATTAAAGTACAGTGAAGAGATATTGCAGGAGATAGTCAGGAGGTAGGCTGGAAGGTGGAAACAATACAAACAAAAGGTAAGATTTGTTTGATTTAAATTTAAAAAAAATGTATTTTATTTTTTTCTTTAAAATGGCAAACTTGGTTCAGTGCAGGAATTGTTGTGCATTTATTTCATGTTCCACTCTTTGGAGATTCGGATGCTGTCAGATCTGTAGACAGTTCTCCTTACTGCAGCAGGAAATTGCATTTTTGAAATCTGAGATATTTAAATTATCTGTTAAACAAACTCCAGCTAGGACTGCTGCAATGCCACTGCCACAGAGGAGCCCCAGAAATGGCAGATGGGTTACTGTAGGTTCTGGAAGACTTAGAGTGGTGGATAGAAGACATGTCCCACAGTCGGTGGTTCTCCATAATTTATTTGCAGCACTCTCAGAATGTAAGGACAACATGGATATGGACTCAAGCACAGAGGGTGAGAAACCATCGACTCCTATGTCTAATGTATGCAAGACTGCAGCCAAGGACAAAAAAGATAAAGTGAAGTCTCAAAGGAAGCAGCTGTTGCTGGGTGATTCAATCATAAGAAGTGTGGAGCTTAAAGAAAATGGTTTTGTGAGATGTCTCCCTGGGGCTACTGCTAGAAGAGATGGAAGACGTATTATTAATATTGTTAAGCAAGCAAAGCAGGAAGGGGACGTGGATGTTCTTGTCCATCTAGGGACAAATGACCTGGCTTGCATGAAGTGTCAGAGGTGAAAAAAATCTTTTATCACACTTGGTAATGACGTACAGGATTTTGCATCCACCATTTCATTTTCTGAAGTTCTGCCTGTGCATAATGTTCAGAATGATAGGCAGAGGCGCATAAAGGAGTTCAACATATGGCTTGGTAAATGGTGTCAAGAGCAAGGATTTGGCTTTGTTTCTCATGATAGCTCTACTTGGAATAGAAAGGAACTGTACAAAAAAGGTGGTTTGCATCTTTCTCTCAAAGGAACAAATGTACTTAGTGAACAACTCCAAGAATTTGCGGAAGAGTATTTAAACTAGGAAGGGGGGGCAAAAGAGTGAAAATAAAAGAGTCCAATTGACCCCCGAAACAATGCCAGAACAGGTCAGAAGCACAGAGGTTAAGAAATGATAAGCTCAGAGTCCTGTCTACAAATGCTCGCAGTTTAGGTAAAAAAATCAATGAACTTGCGTCAATAATGGCATCTGAGAATGTAGATTTAGTGGCTGTTACGGAGACATGGTTTAATGAAAGAAATGACTGGGACATAACCATACCAGGGTACTCTTTATACAGAAGAGACAGAGAAGGCAAGAAAGGAGGAGGAGTGGCCCTGTATGTGAAAGATAGCATTAAATCTAACCTAATACAAGTTGGTGAGGCCAACATAGAGTCAGTTTGGGTTATGTTGCAGTTTGCTAACCATGCAGTAACTCGTGTAGGTGTGATATATAGACCACCTGGTCAAGTTAAAGAACTAGATGATCTACTAGTTGAATAACTAGCTAAAATGACAATGAAAGGAGAAGTTATCATTATGGGAGATTTCAATCTTCCAGATATAAACTGGAAAACCAAAATAGCAAGTTCTACCAGCAGTACAGATAATCTAAATTCCCTACTGGGGTTATCTCTACAACAAGTGGTTGAGGAGCCAACCCGGAGGGAGGCCATTTTGGATTTGGTATTCACAAATGGGGATTCGGTATATGATGTCATTGTAGGCGAAACCTTGGGATCTAGTGATCACCAGTCAGTGTGGTTTAATATAAGAACTGTGAAAGAGTCCCACCACACAAAAACAAAAGTTTTAGATTTTAGAAAAACAGACTTTTCAAGAATGAAATTAGTCATAAATGAGTCCTTATCAGACTGGAACGGATTACATGGAGTCCAGGAGAAATGGGACTACTTAAAAGGTGCATTATTGAAGGCAACAGAAAATTGCATTAGACTTGTCAGTAAAAGCAAAAAAAGGAAGAGACCACTGTGGTACTCAGCAGAAGTGGCCCAAATCATTAAAAATAAAAAGCTAGCATTTTGTAATTATAAAAAAACCCAGAGCAATGAAGATAAGGAAATCTACAAGATTAGGCAGAAAGAGGCCAAGCAAGTTATAAGAACTTCTAAAGCGCAGGCAGAAGAAAAACTAGCTCAGTCTATGAAAAAAGGGGATAAGACATTCTTCAGATATATAAATGAAAAAAGTAAATTAAAACAAGGAATAACTAAATTAAAAACAAAGGACGGAAGGTATGTAGAAGAGAATAAAGGGCTAGCCGACTGCCTTAATGAATACTTCTGTTCAGTTTTTACAAAAGAAAAAGGAGAAGGACCTCCACTAGAAAGGATGACTAATAAATCGTTTGATGCATGTGTCTTTACAGAGGAAGATGTTCTAAGTGGCTGTCTAAAGTGAAGACAAATAAGTCACAGGGGCCTGATGAGATACACCCAAAATTATTAAAAGAGCTTAGTGGTGAGCTGCCAAAACCGTTAACAGATTTATTTAACCAATCATTAGTAACAGGAGTCGTCCCGGAAGATTGGAAATTGGCAAATGTCGTGCCCATTCACAAGAAAGGTAGTAGGGAGGAATCGAGCAACTATAGACCAGTGAGTCTGACATAAATAGTAGGCAAATTAATGGAAACCCTATTAAAGGATAGGATTGTGGAACATCTAAAATCCCATGGATTGCAAGATGAAAAACAACATGGGTTTACTTCAGGGAGATCATGTCAAACAAATCTTATAGATTTTTTTGACTGGGTGAATAAAATAATAGACGGTGGAGGTGCAGTAGACATCGCATATCTAGATTTTAGTAAGGCTTTTGACACTGTCCCACATAGAAGACTTATCAATAAACTGCAGTCATTGAGCATGGACTCCCATATTGTTGAGTGGATTAGGCAGTGGCTGAGTGACAGACAGCAGAGGGTTGTAGTCAATGGAGAACATTCGAAACAAGGTCATGTTACCAGTGGGGTTCCACAGGGATCTGTACTGGGACCAATTTTGTTTAATATCTTCATAAGTGATATTGCAAAAGGCCTCGATGGTAAGGTTTGTCTTTTTGCTGATGACACAAAGATATGTAACAGGGTTGATGTTCCTGGAGGGAAACGCCAAATGGAAAAGGATTTAGGAAAACTAGAAGAATGGTCAGAACTCTGGCAACTGAAATTTAATGTGGATAAGTGCAAGATAATGCACCTGGGGCGTAAAAACCCAAGGGCAGAATATAGAATATTTGACACAGTCCTGACCTCAGTATCTGAGGAAAGGGATTTAGGAGTAATTATTTCAGAAGACTTAAAGGTGGGAAGACAATGTAATAGGGCAGCACGAAATGCCAGCAGAATGCTTGGATGTATAGGAAGAGGTATAAGCAGTAGAAAGAGTGAAGTGCTTATGCCGCTGTACAGAACACTGGTGAGACCTCACTTGGAGTATGGTGTGCAGTACTGGAGGCCATATCTCCAGAAGGATATAGATACTCTAGAGAGAGTTCAGAGAAGAGCTACTAAACTAGTACATGGATTGCAGGATAAAACTTACCAGGAAAGGTTAAAGGACCTTAATATGTATAGCTTGGAAGAAAGAAGAGACAGAGGGGATATGATAGAAACTTTTAAATACATAAAGGGAATCAACTCGGTAAAGGAGGAGAGCATATTTAAAAGAAGAAAAACTACCACAAGAGGACACAGTTTTAAATTAGAGGGGCAAAGGTTTAAAAGTAATATAAGGAAGTATTACTTTACTGAGAGAGTAGTGGATGCATGGAATAGCCTTCCTGCAGAAGTGGTAGCTGCAAATACAGTGAAGGAGTTTAAGCATGCATGGGATAGGCATAAGGCTATCCTTCATATAAGATAGGGCCAGGGACTATTAATAGGATTCAGATATATTGGGCAGACTAGATGGGCCAAATGGTTCTTATCTGCCGACACATTCTATGGTTTCTATGTTTCTATGGGGAAAAATTCTGGCAAGTCTTCAGTTTTTTTCACTGGAGATAAAACCGTAGCATGCTACGGTTTTATCTTTTGCCTGATCAGTCAAAATGACTGAACTGAAGACATCCTGATGCATCCTGAACGGAATGCTGTCCATTCAGAATGCATGGGGATAAAACTGATCAGTTCTTTTCCGGTATAGAGCCCCTGTGACGGAACTCTATGACGAAAAAGAAAAACGCTAGGGTGAAAGTACCCTAATCTGCATATCTTTATAAAAAAATTTTTTAGCTTGTGGATGTGGGAAAGACACAATACAGGTACAACTGTGCTATATCATGATATGAACGATCTAAAACGCTTAGTAGGTGACAGACTCCCCACAACCTGTCCCAGCAAACTATGCTTTGCTGAAACTAGAAATGGGACGGGGGATTCGTCGAATCCACGAATCCCTCGAATCTTGCTGGATTCGTGGGATTCGTGGACTCGAATCCCGACATAATTTACCTCATATAAATCTGGTGGGAGGGACTGGGAGGAGGAGCTGGGGCCGGTGCGTTCACTGTGCTCCGGCCCCTCCGCTCCAGTACTGTACTGGAGCGGCAATGGGGGTCTGTGGATTACACTGTTATGGGGTGGGGGGGAGGTCTGTGGATGGTACTGTTATGGCGTGGGGGGGTCTGTGGATGGCACTGTTATGGGGTGGGGGGGGTCTGTGGATGGTACTGTTATGGGGTGGGGGGGTCTGTGGATGGCACTGTTATGGGGTGGGGGGGGTCTGTGGATGGCACTGTTATGGGGTGTGGATGGCACTGTTATGGGGTGGGGGGTCTGTGGATGGCACTGTTATGGGGTGGGGGGGGTCTGTGGATGGCACTGTTATGGGGTGGGGGGGTCTGTGGATGGCACTGTTATGGGGTGGGGGGGTCTGTGGATGGCACTGTTATGGGGTGTGGATGGCACTGTTATGGGGTGGGGGGGTCTGTGGATGGCACTGTTATGGGGTGGGGGGGTCTGTGGATGGCACTGTTATGGTGTGGGGGGTCTGTGGATGGCACTGTTATGGGGTGGGGGGGTCTGTGGATGGCACTGTTATGGGGTGGGGGGGTCTGTGGATGGCACTGTTATAGGATGGGGGGTCTGTGGATGGCACTGTTATAGGATGGGGGGATCTGTGGATGCCAGGGGGAGAGGTGAGAGGCACTATGATACTGGCACATTGGGGGGGGGAGGCACTATGATACTGGCACATTATGAGGGGGGAGGCACTATGATACTGGCACATTATGAGGGGAGATGGCACTATGATACTGGCACATTATGGGGGGAGATGGCACTATGATACTGGCACATTATGGGGGGAGAAGGCACTATGATACTGGCACATTATGGGGGAGATGGCTCTATGATACTGGCACATTATGGGGGGAGATGGCACTATAATACTGGCACATTGGGGGGGGAGATGGCACTATGATACCGGCACATGGGGGGGAGGAGAGAGGCACTCCGCACTTGATACTGGCACATGATTAGGGGGGCATCTATGGGGACACTTACTGGCACATTATTGGGTGGCACTGTGGGGCCACTTCTTATTGGCACATTATTGGGGGGCACTATGGGGGCATCCACTGAGGCCACAAAGAAGGGGTATTGTATATGGGGGGCTCTGTGTGGTACTAGTATTATCAGGGGTATTATCTGTTTCTGCAGTATAGTATTGGGGAGCACAGTGGCACAGTATTGGGGGTGTTAGGATGATTTGTCCAGAAGATGGGAGGATGATGGAAAAGTAGTAAACTAAGATTTTTTTTTGTCAAACTGCAGAGACGAAAAATGGCCGAAAAATGGTGTCTGGTCTGAAGGTCTGAAAGGAGAAGATGAGGAAAGAGAACATCTACATCAAAGAGACGTCACTGGATGTAAGAGGTATGGGGCGCTGTATTACCCTGTATGTTCTGTAGTGATAGGAGCAGGGGTCATAGCAGGGGTCATATAGGGTGCGACCGTGACTGGGAGGTGGAGGTTCAGACAAACTGACGCGGTCTGACTTTGTTTCTTACACCGTGCGTTCACACAATTATGTACAGGATTGGTAGGATTCGAGATTCGAAAGATTCGATATATTCGAGAACCTTTTCGGATTCGGATTCGAAAAAAATTGGATTCGTCCCACCTCTAGCTGAAGCAAATATTGCTTTCTGGATTCTTTTATCTCACCCGCTGAGGACTCTGGGTGAAATAAACACCACTTCTAGCACATTACTACACACACTGTTACAATTGATAGAACATAAAATATATTTCTGATTAGCATTTCTAAAGTTTTCAAAATTTCTATGAAAGTGAATAAATTAATTACACAATATTAATAACAGATAATATTTTTTTCAGCTGGAGTAAGAGTCAACTGCGACTCCATCCTAAACTGACTTCGACTCCCACTCGACAGCCCTGAGAAAAACTGAGTACCAACACTAGTGACTCTTGTAGGCTGCTATACTGTCAGTTACACAGGCCTACAAGTACTAATGCATAAACTTAGAGCCCACAGTCAGAAGATGTGCCAAATTCATCACTGTGGTGCATGCTGTGACAGATTTGGTACATCTTGCTAGAAGTTAATTACTTTCCTCTTTTTAGGCCAACTGTTAGTTGGCATACTTTATAAACTTATTTTGTGCCAGAGAATAATAAATCTGCCGCATTTTATGACTAAACAAAACCACACCCCCTTGTCTAGACACTTCTGAAAAGTGTCAAGCCATCACAACCATCTGTTCTTATTGGCACAAATCAATATAAAATTTGTCTAAATTGATCTGTGGGAAAAGAATGCTCACTTTACACCAGAATTCTGGCTCATGGGCCTTAATAAAACTGTAGGCCATAATATAACTCTGATCTTAGACTTTTAACCCCTTAGATGACATGATCACATCAATGAAACAAAAATAAACAAAGGGTAGAGACATGTGACTGTGGAGGTAACGGTTAAATATGTCAGCCAGTGACCTAAGAATTGCCCCCAAGACTGTCATATGTAGATGCCTATTAGGATGTGCTTTAAGGCGGGTCTACACGATCTGAGGAGTTCAGTGGGGGAGAAGCTCTGCATCAGTGATGAGTGGCAGGGGTCATATTCGAATTCACGATATTTCGCGAATATTTTGTAGAATATTCGCTGAATATTCGCGAATTCAAATATTCGTTATATTCAAAAAATTGACAAGGTAATGATCGCATAATATGCTAATTTTCGTAATGCGAATTTTTCAAATGCTGAGCAAAAACATGATTCCTCCCTGCTTCTTGCTTGTGGGCCAATGAGTCATAGCACTATATCGAATATATTAGTTTTTTCAAATATTCGTAATATTCTAAAACAAGAATATATAGCAATACAGCGAATATTCGAAAAAAACTAATGTAGAGCAAGTTAGCTAATATAGTGCTATAATCTTTTTTTTTAATAGTTGTAATTTTTTTCCAATCTGAACTTCAGATGAGAAAAAATTAAAACTATTAGACAAACAAGATTATAGCACTATATTAGCTAAATTGCTCTACATTCGTTTTTTTTTTTATATTCGCCGTATTGCTATACATTCTTGTTTTAGAATATTAAGAATATTCGAAAATACTTATATTAGTTTTTTTCGAATATTCGTAATATTCTAAAACAAGAATATATAGCAATACAGCGAATATTCGAAAAAAACGAATCTAGAGCAATTTAGCTAATATAGTGCTATAATACACTGCTCAAAAAAATAAAGGGAACACTTAAACAACACAATGTAACTCCAAGTCAATCACACTTCTGTGAAATCAAACTGTCCACTTAGGAAGCAACACTGGGTGACAATCAATTTCACATGCTGTTGTGCAAATGGGATAGACAACAGGTGGAAATTATAGGCAATTAGCAAGACACCCCCAATAAAGGAGTGGTTCTGCAGGTGGTGACCTGAACACTTCTCAGTTCCTATGCTTCCTGGCTGATGTTTTGGTCACTTTTGAATGCTGCCGGTGCTTTCACTCTAGTGGTAGCATGAGACGGAGTCTACAACCCACACAAGTGGCTCAGGTAGTGCAGCTTATCCAGGATGGCACATCAATGCGAGCTGTGGCAAGAAGGTTTGCTGTGTCTGTCAGCGTAGTGTCCAGAGCATGGAGGCACTACCAGGAGACAGGCCAGTACATCAGGAGACGTGGAGGAGGCCGTAGGAGAGCAACAACCCAGCAGCAGGACCGCTACCTCTGCCTTTGTGCAAGGAGGAACAGGAGGAGCACTGCCAGAGCCCTGCAAAATGTCCTCCAGCAGGCCACAAATGTGCATATGTCTGCTCAAACGGTCAGAAACAGACTCCATGAGGTGATATGAGGGCCCGACGTCCACAGGTGGGGGTTGTGCTTACAGTCCAACACCGTGCAGGACGTTTGGCATTTGCCAGAGAACACCAAGATTGGCAAATTCTGGCGCCCTGTGCTCTTCACAGATGAAAGCAGGTTCACACTGAGTCTGGAGACGCCGTAGAGAACGTTCTGCTGCCTGCAACATCCTCTAGCATGACCGGTTTGGCATTAGGTCAGTAATGGTGTGGGGTGGCATTTCTTTGGAGGGGCGCACAGCCCTCCATGTGCTCGCCAGAGGTAGCCTGACTGCCATTAGGTACCGAGATGAGATGCTCAGACCCCTTGTGAGACCATATGCTGGTGCGGTTGGCCCTGGGTTCCTCCTAATGCAAGACAATGCTAGACCTCATGTGGCTGGAGTGTGTCAGCAGTTCATGCAAGATGAAGGCATTGATGCTATGGACTGGCCCGCCCGTTCCCCAGACCTGAATCCAATTGAGCACATCTGGGACATCACGTCTCGCTCTATCCACCAACAGACTGTCCAGGAGTTGGCAGATGCTTTAGTCCAGGTCTGGGAGGAGATCCCTCAGGAGACCGTCCGCCACCTCATTAGGAGCATGCACAGGCGTTGTAGGGAGGTCATACAGGCACGTGGAGGCCCCACACACACTACTGAGCCTCATTTTGACTTGTTTTAAGGACATTACATCAAAGTTGGATCAGCCTGTAGTGTGTTTTTCCACTTTAATTTTGAGGGTGACTCCAAATCCAGACCTCCATGGGTTAAAAAATGTGATTTCCAGGATGTGTTATTTTTGTGTTCCCTTTATTTTTTTGAGCAGTATATATTTTTTCAATAGTTGAAATTTTTTTCCAATCTGAACTTCAGATGAGAAAAAAATTACAACTATTAGACAAAGCAGATTATAGCACTATATTAGCTATTTTGCTCTATATTCGTTTTTTTTTCGAATATTCACTATATTGCTATATATTCTTGTTTTAGAATATTACAAATATTCGAAAAAACAAATTTGCTATATTGCTATATATTCTTGTTTTAGAATATTATGAATATTCGAAAAAACAAATATATTTGTTTTTTCGAATATTCGTAATATTCTAAAATAAGAATATATAGCGAATAATCGAAAAAAAAACGAATATAGAGCAATTTAGCTAATATAGTGCTATAATATTTTTTTTTAATAGTTGACATTTTTTTCCAATCTGAACTTCAGATGAGAAAAAAATGACAACTATTAGACAAAGAAGATTATAGCACTATATTAGCTATTTTGCTCTATATTCGTTTTTTTCGAATACTCGCTATATTGCTATATAAATATATTCTTGTTTTAGAATATTACGAATATTCCAAAAAACTAATATTCGATATAGTGCAATATATTAGTTTTTTAGAATATTCATCATTTATGCCATCAGTTTTTTAGTATATTCATCATTTATGCCATTTAAAGTCATGATTCCTCCCTGCTTCTCGCTTGTGGGCCAATGAGTCATTGGCCCACAAGCAAGAAGCAGGGAGGAATCATGTTTTTACTCGGCAATTGAAAAATTTGCAATAAAAATTAGCATTCCGAAAATTCGCAATAAAAAATTTGCGAATATTCAAAATTACGAATATATATGACTATATTCTAAATATTCGCGAATTTTCGAAGTACCTATATTCGCAATAAAAATTCGCAATTTGAATATTCGTGATCAATACTACTCTGCATTTACATGCATCGATCACATCCACAGTATGAGGACATGCGGTCGCTATTGCTATCACTCATCCTCATAAAGCTGCATTGTTTCTGGGCATCAGAATGCTGTTTAGACCACACGATCTGCTGCCCAAGAATGCTAATTTACTTGCCTGCACTAATGACTGTTTCAACCAATGAATGACTGGCTGCACCTTTAGATGGGCAAGAACGTTCATCTCCGATAAAACCCGCCATTAGGCAAGCCATAAAAGGTGTGTCTCAGGTTTCACAGAAGTATTCCACTGCATTAAATGTTAAACGGGTTCAACAAATATAATTTTTAATGAGAGAAGGTTATTACATGTCACTTTCTAATGTACTGTGATTGTCCATATTGCTTCCTTGGCAGGCTGGATTCATTTTTATATTGCATTATACACTGCTCGTTTCCATGGTTCCGATCACCCTGCAATTCATCAACGCTGGCCATACTTGCACATTATAAGAAAAAGCACCAGCATATGTGAGCTCCCACCGTTTTGGCCACCACAGAGGCCGATACTTTTTCCTATAGTGGCTATTTGCAAGCATGAGGGGGTCAGTCAGCACATCCCAATGTGCAGGTGCACGCTGCCATGGCTAGAAACATACAGGGAAAAAAGACAATGAAGCAGCAGTCTGCAAAAACAAATAAAGTACAATAATGCCATAATTATAGAAAATATTCTGGTGCTAATGCTACGCTTATTTTGCAAACTTGAGATTCTTGGCAAATACATTTTGCACAAAATTATTTGGGCCTATCTGACAAATGTCAAGGCGATCTCTATAAGACGGGAACCTAACACTAAATCCTACCTGTTATGTGCCATAATGGCCACCATAAAATTCAGGGAGTGCAGGTTCCACATGCATGCTGAGTCCACTCTGCTTTTTACCATTTTTGGTGCCTCCATTAAATCCAGGGATCCAGGTACCAACATGCATGCTTGAGGCCACTCTATACCTCTCCTGGTGCCAAATGGTTTCCAATAAATACAATGAGAGCAGGCTACAGCTTTATACCTACTCTAATTAAAATCAGCCTATGGGGCAGACGGGCAAGTCAGGGGTGCAAGACCAACAGGAGTCAGCCACACCTCCAGATCCAGTAAAACTGCAAACAAAGGGGGGCAGTCAGCACATCCCAATGTGCAGGTGCATGCTGCCATGGCTAGAAACATACAGGAAAAAAAGACAATGCAACAGCACTCTGCAAACACAAATAAAGTGCAATAATTCCATAATTATAATTCCATGTTGGTCTTGCACCCCTGACTAGCCCGTCTGCCCCATAGGCTGATTTTAATTAGAGTAGGTATAAAGCTGTAGCCTGCTCTCATTGTATTTATTGGAAACCATTTGGCACCAGGAGAGGCGTGAAGTGGGCTCAGCATGCATGTTGGTACCTGGATCCCTGGATTTAATGGAGGCCGTTATGGCACAAAAAATTGTAAAAAACAGAGTGGACCCAGCATGCATGTGGAACCTGCACTCCCTGAATTTTATGGTGGCCATTATGGCACATAACAGGTAGGATTTAGTGTTAGGTTCCCGTCTTATAGAGATTGCCTTGATGTTTGGCAGATAGGCCCAAATAATTTTGTGCAAAATGTATTTGCCAAGAATCTTAAATTTGCAAAATAAGTGTAGCATTAGCACCAGAATGTTTTCTATAATTATGGAATTATTGCACTTTATTTGTGTTTGCAGAGTGCTGCTGCACTGTCTTTTTTTCCTGTATGTGCAAGCATGGCCACCGCTGATGGATGGCAGTGTGGTCATAACCATGGAAACGAGCAGTGTATAATGTGATGGAAAAATGAATCCAACCAGCGAAGAAAGCAATCTACATAAAAACAATAAATTAGTCAGTGGTTTGTATAACTTTCTCTACATGACAAATGCCACTTGCTGAAGTGACACAAAATGGGGGTCATTTCCAAAGACTTGTTTTTTAACTGGTCTTTGTTTTCCCCCTGGGCTGCTGGAGGTTTTGCATAATTATGACAAGGCATTTGGATCGCCAAAACTTAGGATCACCTCCAGCAGTACGTGCGCCTGGAGTAAAAACTACTCCACCTCTGACTAGAGTAGTTTTACGCCAAAAATTACATCTGTTTCCAGGTGTAAATGTTAGTAAAGAAAAAAACAAGACAGCACACAGATGTCATCCGTGTGCTGGCCGCATCTATGTGACCAGGCTGCAGATTATAGAACCTGTCCTATTCTTGTCTGTTTCACAGACAAAAAAAGGCTTTTTTTACAGTGGGTCTGCGAAAACTGTGGGATGCACATGAACCACATCTTAGTACACGGGGGAGGTGCTATCAGCGATTGATGGCATTGTCTGTATACAGAGATAGCTATTAGCCACTGTTAACGCTTCAGTGTGTTTCTGGGGTTGGTCTTAAGTCAGAAAAAGTAGAGATATAAACATATAATTTACAAGTTTTACTGAATCTTTTCCCACAAAAATATCAATCTGTTCAGCTCCTTCTGCTCTACAGAATGCAGCCTGCAGATTGCATTGCACTTTGTGGTGACAATTTCTCTTTAAAGCGGCTCTGTCACCAGACATACTTCCTAATAGGGCTCATCATGTGGAATAAGCTATACCTTTCTTTTGTCTGTATGCTAAACTTCTGCAGAGATATGTGTTGTATTCATATGCAAATTTGATTGTTCGAGCACCAAGGGGTGGGGCTGAATTCTTTGAGCACTGCCTAGTAATAACCCTCTGTTTTGTGCACACTCCCCCCTCCATTTGATTGACATGGCTAGACATCAGCTTGCTGAGGGCAGAGATGTGTCCTAACATCCACATATCACATATACACTATGTACTATAGCATTACCACATTGAGATTTGCTCAGAAAGCTAATATATACATTACTACTTTATTCACAAGCAGAATATAGGATTATGAAGACACCAGTCATATGTGTTAGAAAAAATATTCTTCTATATGTAGAAAGGCTATGGCTTAGTGCTAAGTGCTTAGTCTTGTATGCAAACATCCTAAGTTCAAATCCTAGGAGAGATATATTTAAAAACATTTTCTCTCTTATATAACCTGTAATACAAGGCTACACTATAATATATAATCATATAATAATGGGGAAATTGTGTGAAGTGTTCTTGCCTCCACCAGTAGTCTACAACTGGACTGGGTGGAGTAACTGGGTGGAGTGGCTTGAGTAACTGTTGTGTGGTTGGAGTGGCTGGAGTAACTGTCGAAAGGTTGGACTGGGCAGAGAAACTTTATGGAGTGGGCAGAGTAACTGTGTGGAGTGTTTGGAGTGAGTAAAGATAGTAAACATTACATTAACCAATTGATTGATCAAATTTAAAAAGTGCACATGGCAAGCTTGATAGAGTGAGAAATGCATTTCAACTTTTATTTATATACCCCATTTAATTGCAATGTTGTTGCCCAAAGTGCTTCACAGTTACATTAAAACATACATTTATAAAAACATTAGCAGCCGATTTGTGTAGGTGGGCTTGAAAATGAGGGAGTGGTGGCAGTTTAGAAATCATGTCCTGATTTTTCAGCTCACACTCTAGCTTTTGTCACTCTGCTGGCTGCTCACACACCTGGGTTCCTATGGCAGCTCACTCTACAGCAAGGGCAGAGAAGAGCGGTTAAAAACAAACTGCTCCAACTTGCTGACTTCACTGGCGGTTGCCATCTTCAAACGGTTGTAGTTTAATTATAAATCCTACAGCGAAGAGCTTTTGTCACAGCCACTATCTCTGGCTGTGACCTTCCGTTCTTGCTCGTTCGGCGCTCCTCGCTGAAGTTCTGTTTCTCTGTATTATTTGTGGTTCTGTATGGGTTAACTCCCCTGTGCCTATTAGGAGTTAATCCTCTGTCTGCTCCATGGGTGTGGTCTCTCTGCTGCACCCATGGAACCTGTATATAAGGCCTCCTGCACACGACCGTTGTGTGCACCCGTGGCCGTTGTGCCGTTTTCCGTTTTTTTTCGCGGACCCATTGACTTTCAATGGGTCCGTGGAAAAAACGGAAAATGCACCGTTTTGCAGCCGCATCCGTGATCCGTGTTTCATGGCCGTGAAAAAAATATGACCTGTCCTATTTTTTTCACGGCCAACGGTTCACGGACCCATTCAAGTCAATGGGTCCGTGAAAGAACACGGATGCACACAAGATTGGCATCCGTGTCCGTGATCTGTGGCCGTAGGTTAGTTTTTATACAGACGGATCCGAAGATCCGTCTGCATAAAGCTTTTCAAAGCTGAGTTTTCACTTCGTGAAAACTCAGAACCGACAGTATATTCTAACACAGAAGCGTTCCCATGGTGATGGGGACGCTTCTAGTTAGAATACACTACAAACTGTGTACAAGACTGCCCCCTGCTGCCTGGCAGCACCCGATCTCTTACAGGGGGCCGTGATCAGCACAATTAACCCCTTCAGGTGCGGCACCTGAAAGGGTTAATTGTACTATCATATCCCCCTGTAAGAGATCAGGGCTGCCAGGCAGCAGGGGGCAGACCCCCCCCCCCCTCCCCAGTTTGAATATCATTGATGGCCAGTGCGGCCCCCCTCCCCTCTATTGTAATTATTCGTTGGTGGCACAGTGTGCGCCCCCCCCCCCTCCCTCCCTCTATTGTAATAATTCTTGGTGGCACAGTGTGCACCCCCATCGGCCCCCCCTCCCTCTATAGCATTAACAACATTGGTGGCCAGTGTGCGGCCTCCCATCTCCCCCCCCCCCATCATCATTGGTGGCAGCGGAGTTCCGATCGGAGTCCCAGTTTAATCGCTGGGGCTCCGATCGGTAACCATGGCAACCAGGACGCTACTACAGTCCTGGTTGCCATGGTTACATAGCAATAGTACAATAGTAGATGATTCATACTTACCGGCTGCTGCGATGTTCGTGTCCGGCCGGGAGCTCCACCTACTGGTAAGTGACAGCCTCAGGTCTGTGCGGCGCATTGCTAAATGAACTGTCACTTACCAGTAGGAGGAGCTCCCGGCCGGACACGAACCATCGCAGCTCCCAGGTAAGTATGAATCTTTTACTATTGTACTATTGCTAGTAACCCGCTGCCACCAATGATCGGGGGGGGGGAGATGGGAGGCCGCACACTGGCCACCAATGTTGTTAATGCTATAGAGGGAGGGGGGGGCCGATGGGGGGCGCACACTGTGCCACCAACGATTTATTACAATAGAGGGAGGAAGGGGGGGGGCGGGGGGGCGCACACTGTGCCACCAACGATTTATTACAATAGAGGGAGGAAGGGGGGGGGCGCACACTGTGCCACCAACGAATTATTACAATAGAGGGAGGAAGGGGGGGGCGCACTGGCCACCAATGATATTCAAACTGGGGGGGGGGGGGGGGGGGGTCTGCCCCCTGCTGCCTGGCAGCCCTGATCTCTTACAGGGGGATATGATAGTACAATTAACCCCTTCAGGTGCGGCACTTAAGGGGTTAATTGTGCTGATCACGGCCCCCTGTAAGAGATCGGATGCTGCTAGGCAGCAAGGGGCAGTCATGTACACAGTTTGTAGTATATTCTAACTAGAAGCGTCCCCATCACCATGGGAACGCCTCTGTGTTAGAATATACTGTCGGAAATGAGGTTTCACGATCTAACTCATATCCGACAGTATATTCTAACATAGGGGCGCTCCCATGGTGATGGGGACGCTTCAAGTTAAAATATACCATCGGTTTGGAGAAAACTCAGATCCGATGGTATAAAAGGGACTCCAGACTTTACATTGAAAGTCAATAGGGACGGATCCGTTTGAAATGGCACCATATTGTGTCAACGTCAAACGGATCCGTCCCCATTGACTTGCATTGTAATTCAGGACGGATCCGTTTGGCTCCGCACGGCCAGGCGGGACACCAAAACGACTTTTTTTTCATGTCCGTGGATCCTCCAAAAATCAAGGAAGACCCACGGACGAAAAAACGGTCACGGATCACGGAAAAACGGGACCCGTTTTTGCGGACCGCAAAAAAATACGTTCGTGTGCAGGAGGCCTAAGGCTGAGGTTTCCTCAGTTCTGGGTCAGCTCTCCTGGTGTGTGTTGTCTGTCCTGCTCCTGTTTTGTACTCTGTCTCCCATGCTGCTGACCCATGGGATCCGTGTCTGTCTGCCTGTGCTCTGTGGGTTTCCCTACTTGTTCATTTGCGTCCTTTTTCCTGTCCTCTTTTCTGTCTTTCTGTTCTGCCAGTTATGTTTTAGTTACTTTGTGTTTATTCTGATGTCTGTGTTCTGCAAGCCTTTGCAGCAGAGTGGCATGACAAGGCCATGCAGATTTCTACTGGTGGAGCAAGTCCTTCTCTGCTCATTGCCACTCCTGCTCCCTTGCATGAACTCCTGCTTGTGTTATTATTTGCCCTGTTTTGTATTTACCTGTCTGTTATGTTTGCCTATGTGCCGTCGGTACCTTCTGGTACCTGTTGTCCATTCGCTCCTGCTGTCACTGTCTAGGTCACGCTCCAGAGTGGACCCTGGCAACTTTCTGCGGCTTAGTCTAACCCTACCATCTAGGGCTCTAGTGAAAACCAGGAGTTGCTTAGTTACGCCCCTCTGGAGTATTACTAGACAGTGGCGCAGTGGGGGTTTTCTCCCACTGTGCTGACGGTACATAGAGCTCAAGTTTTGTCTGTGCTGCTTTCCATGTTTTTGTTTGTGCAATAAACTCTTATGTGTCTGTACCTGATTTCCGTTTATTGCTTGACGACACGGTGGTCTCTCCTGGGACCTCCAAACTCGTGACAGAATGAACATGTGAACTTTCACAGAGTTTTTTTTTGTTCTGTTTTCTGCTTATCTGTGGTGTGTGCTTTCTGTATTTCCCTCTGTATGCTGCCTTTAGCTATCGGATCTGGTTGCCTTGGTGTACTGGCTGCGGTGTTCTCCGTGTATGCTGGTTGCCAGGGGCGACGTCCCGGTTTAACCTTTTTGCTTGCAGTTCTGCCTACGGCCGTGTTTTCCGTTATCAGCGCAGGTATCTGCTTCTGGTCCGGCCTCCGGAAGGGGGGTGTCAGCATGTCTGACCAATCAGTTCTTTGGCAGACATGGCCATTCTCCGGAGGGAGAGTGGAGGGGGAGGTGTTAGCACACTGCAGTTCACCATGACTTTTGTGGCCGTGTAGGCTGGCTGCATAACTCTTGGCATACTGGCTGCGTTCACCGTGTAGGCTGGTTGCTAGGGGCTGCGTGCTGGCTGCGGTCGTCTTATGTGTTTCTGCTTGTGTACCACTGCCACCCTTTGATTCTGATTTTCATTTCCTGTCTGGTTCCTGTTCCTGGTCCCAATCCTCCGGAAGGGGGTGTCTGCATGTCTGGCCAATTAGTTCTTGGCAGACATGTCATTCTCCAGAGGGAGAGTGGAGGGGGAGGTAACTTCTTGGTGCGGTTCACTTGACGTGTATGCCGTGTTGGCTGGCTATCTTCCCCTGGCGTACTGGCTGCGGACTCTCCGTGTAGGCTGGTTTTCAGGGGTTGGGCTGGTTGCGGTCGTCGTGTGTGTTCCTGCCCTTGTACCTCGTCACCCCTTCGATTTCTGTCCCCTTGCCTGATTTCTGTCCCCTTGCCTTCTTCCCCTTTCTGTTTGGGAGGAGGGGGGGGGGGGCTTTGAGGGGGGGAGTGGCACAGCCACTATCTCTGGCTGTGACCTTCCGTTCTTGCTCGTTTCGGCGCTCCTCGCTGAAGTTCTCGTTTCTCTGTATTATTTGTGGTTCTGTATGGGTTAACTCCCCTGTGCCTATTAGGAGTTAATCCTCTGTCTGCTCCATGGGTGTGGTCTCTCTGCTGCACCCATGGAACCTGTATATAAGGCTGAGGTTTCCTCAGTTCTGTGTCAGCTCTCCTGGTGTGTGTTGTCTGTCCTGCTCCTGTTTTGTACTCTGTCTCCCATGCTGCTGACCCATGGGATCCGTGTCTGTCTGCCTGTGCTCTGTGGGTTTCCCTACTTGTTCATTTGCGTCCTTTTTCCTATCCTCTTTTCTGTCTTTCTGTTCTGCCAGTTATGTTTTAGTTACTTTGTGTTTATTCTGATGTCTGTGTTCAGCTAGCCTTTGCAGCAGAGTGGCATGACAAGGCCATGCAGTTTACTACTGGTGGAGCAAGTCCTTCTCTGCTCATTGCCACTCCTGCTCCCTTGCATGAACTCCTGCTTGTGTTATTATTTGCCCTGTTTTGTATTTACCTGTCTGTTATGTTTGCCTATGTGCCGTCGGTACCTTCTGGTACCTGTTGTCCATTCGCTCCTGCTGTCACTGTCTAGGTCACGCTCCAGAGTGGACCCTGGCAACTTCCTGCGGCTAAGTCTAACCCTACCATCTAGGGCTCTAGTGAAAACCTGGAGTTGCTTAGTTACGCCCCTCTGGAGTATTACTAGACAGTGGCGCTGTGGGGGTTTTCTCCCACTGTGCTGACGGTACATAGAGCTCTTGTTTTATCTGTGCTGCTTTTCATGTTTTTGTCTGTGCAATAAACTCTTATGTGTCTGTACCTGATTTTCGTTTATTGCTTGACGACGCGGTGGTCTCTCCTGGGACCTCCAACTCGTGACAGCTTTATATTGTGAGAATCACAAGACCCAGACCTACATTTTGATGCATAGTATTTCTCTGAAATATTAAAAATGAAGTCACAGTCGTTTAGAAATTGCCCTTCAAATTTCAGGTGGTTAGAGTGGAGTTTCAATGAATGTCAATGGGCGGCGTGAGTTGCAAACAAATAGTTATATTGTGAAAACTATCAGAACTATGGCTTAGTCGTGGACATTTTCAGTGGCAGCAGGGATAGCTGAACGTTTTGATATAGGATTTGTGTAAGTGGGCTTGAAATGAGGGAGTGGTGGCAGTTTTGAAATAATGTACCTGATTTTTCAGCTCGCACTCTAGCTTTTGTTCAGCTCCCACTCTAGTTTTGAACATTACTCCTTCATTCCATGTGACCAATTTTGCCACAAAAACGCCGATATTTTGTTGAACCATTCGGTTAAACGTTCCACAAGTAATAGCACACCAATCGGGAACAATCCGCACTTATATTACTGTTCTATGTAGTGTAAAAACTGTGGGAGGAGTTAGAGTGGTAAATTTGGCTATAATAGGAATATATATGTGAGATAACAGTAAGTGGTCTTCCATGAAAGAACACTTAATAAAAGGCCTTACCTATATATTTGAACGGTATAATATGTATTATATTAGAAACCTAAAACCTATTACTGGTTTATTCACGGGCACAATATATGATTGTAAAGAAATCAGCAATATTTATTAGCTATGATATAGACTTTTATCATGGATTTAAATGTGTAAGAAAAAAAAATCTGAAGAAAAAAAAGTCTTTCCCCAAGATGCAAACCTGGGATCGCTACATACAAAAATATGCACTATCACAAAGCTATAGCCTTTTCACATAGAGAAGACAAGATTTTTCTGTGCTCAGAAAGCAAGCTAACATATATTACTGGTGTCTTTATAATCATATATTGTGCTTGTGAATAAAGTAGTAATATGTATATTACCTTTCTAAGCAATCTCAGTGTGGTGAAGCTATAGTACATAGCATATATAATATGTACATGCTAGGAGACAGCTTTGCCCTCAGCATGCTGATGTCTAGCCCTGTCAATCAAGGGAAAGATGGGAAGTCGTGCAGAGAATAGGGGGTGTTACAACGCAGTACGCAAAGCATTCAGCCCAAGCTCTTGGTAATCAAACATGCTCACTTTGCATATGAATATAGACGCAAAGATCTCTGCAGCTGTTTAGCATACAGACATACAGGTATAGTAAATCAACATTATGAGTCCTACTAGCCATAATGCTGACAGAGCCCTCTTTAAAAGGGAATGTGTCATTAGAAAATGACCTGGCGTTTAACCCTTAAGGACCCGCGCCGTACATGTACGGCGCTGGTGGATGTGACTTAAGGACTAGTGCCATACATGTATGGCGGGTTGTGATCGGGCAGGTGCTGCGCCCCGCCCGATCAGCTGGAGGGTCCGTCAGTCACTGACAGCGGACCCCTGCTGCATACACCGGCATCAGTGAAAACACCAATGCCGGTGTATTAACCCCTTGCATGCCGCGGTCAAAGCTGACGCACAGCATGCATGGGGTTTTCAGAGGGTACGCGTGCCCTCCGCTTCCCCAATCAGATCCCCCACGCTGCATTGTAATGCATTGCAGAGGCGATCAGACCCCCAGAAGTTAAAGTCCCAGCATGGGACAAAAATAAAAAGTCAAAAAAAGGGGGTTTTCCATAATGAAAAAAATAAGTTTCAAGTAAAAAAAAATATGCCCTTTCCCAAAATAAAACACATAAAATTGTAAAAAAAAAATGAAAAAATACATATTTGGTATCGCCGCGTCCATAACGACCGGCTCTATAAAAATATCTCATGACCTAACCTCTCAGATGATTACCATAAAAAAATAAAATAACTGTGCTAAAAAAAAGCCTTTTTTTGTCACCTTACATCACTAAAAGTACACCACCAAGCGATCAAAAAGGCGTATGCCCCCTAAAATAGTACCAACCTAACCCGTCACCTCATCCACAAAAAACAATGAGCCCCTACCTAAGACAATCGATCATAAAATAAAAGAAACTATGGCTCTCAGACTATGGAGACACTAAAACATGATTTTTTTTTGTTTAAAAAATGCTTTTATTGTGTTAAATGTAAAAAAAAAAAAGTTGACATATTAGGCATCGCCACATCCATAACAACCTGCTTTATATAAATACCACATGACCTAACCCCTCAGGTGAACACCGTAAAAAATAAAATAAAAATGATGTCAAAAAACCTTACATCATAAAAAGTGTATTAGCAAGAGATCAAAAATTTATATGCTCCCCAAAATATTGCCAATCAAACCATCATCTCATCCCACAAAAACTATACCCTACCTAAGACAATCGCCCAAAAAATAAAAACTGTGGCTCTCAGACTATGTAGACACTAAAACATGATTATGTTTTTGTTTCAAAAATGATATTATTGTGTAAAACTTAAATAAATAAAAAAAAGTATACATATTAGGTATTGCCATGTCCGTAACGACCTGCTGTATAAAAATACCACATGACCTAACCCCTCAGGCGAACATGGTAAAAAAAATATAAAACTGTGTCAAAAAAGCAATTTTTGTCACATTACATCACAAAAAGTGTAATACCAAGCGATCAAAAAGTCATACACACCCCAAAATAGTACCAATCAAACCGTCATCTCATCCCGGAAAAAATTAGACCCTACCTAAAACAATCGCCTGGAAAAAAAATATATATATATATATATATATATATATATATATATATATGACTCACATTATGGAGACAATAAAATATGATTTTTTTTTTGTTTCTAAAATGCTTTATATTGTGTAAAACTTAAATAAATAAAAAAGGAGTATACTATTAGGTATTGCAGTGTCTGTAACAACCTGCTGTATAAAAATATCACATGAACTAGTCCTCAGGTGGACACCCTAAAAAAAAAATATAAAACTGTGCTAAAAAAACATTTTTTGTCACATTACCTCACAAAAAGTGTAATACCAAGCGATCAAAAAGTCATATCCACCCTAAATAGTAAAAATCAAACCATCATCTAATCCTGAAAAAAAACAAGCCCCTGCATGTCTTAGTCGCCCAAAAAATAAAAAAAAAGTATGGCTTTCAGAAAATGGAGGACACAAAAAAATTTTTTTTTCAAAAACGCTTTACTATGTAAAACTGAAACAAACAACCAAAAAAAGTCATATTTGGTATTGTCGCGTACGTAACAACCTGCTCTGTATAAAAAGCACATGATCTAACCTGTTAGATGAACGTTGTAAATAACAAAAAATAAAAACTGTGCCAAAACAGCAATTTTTTGTTACCTTGCTTCACAAAAAGTGTAATGTAGAGTAACCTAAAGTCATATGCACCCTAAAATAGTACCAACAAAACTGCCACCTTATCCCGTAAACTACAAAATCAGGGTAATAAATATATAGTTTTGTTTGGCTTCTAACCCTTGCTTTGTTACGGGGAAAAAATGGATTAAAATGGAAAATCTGCCAAAAAAGTGAAATTCTGAAATTTTATCCACATTTTCCTTTAATTCTTGTGGAATACCTAAAGGGTTAAGAAAGTTAGTAAAATTAGCTTTGAAAAGCTTGAGGAGTGTAGTTTCTAAAATGGGGTCATTTTTGGGTGGTTTCTATTATGTAAGCCTCAAAAAGTGACGTCAGACCTGAACTGGTCCTTAAAAAGTGGGTTTTGGAAATTTTCTGAAAAATTTAAAATTTTGCTTCTAAACTTCTAACGTCCCCAAAAATAAAATGGCATTCACAAAATGATCCCAACATAAAGTAGACATATGGGAAATGTAAAGTAACTATTGTATGAGGTATCACTATCTGTTTTAACCCCCTAGGGACTTAGGACGTACCGGTACGCCACGTTTGCCGAGTCCTTAAGGACTCAGGACGTACTGGTAGTTTAAAAATAGATTGTGGCGCAGCGGGGGTTAATAGGAACAGGATGCCCGCTGAAATCATTCAGCGGGCATCTTGTCACAACGCCGGGGGGGGGGAAAGTCATGTGACCCCCCCGTATCGGTGATTGCCGCAAACCGCAGGTCAATTCAGACCTGCGGTTTGCGGCTTTTACCTGCGGTTGCGGCGGCGGCGGGCGGTGCCATCGGTCCCCATGCGGCTGTGGGGGGGACCCGATGGCATGGAAGGCAGCACGATGTCTAAGGAAGGCATCGCGCTGCCTTCCGGTAACGAGCCTGTGAGATCCACCCCCCTGGAGCTCACAGGCCGGAAGCTGTATGAGTAATACTCACTGTATTACTCATACAGCCAATGCATTCCAATACAGAAGTATTGTAATGCATTCTAAAGAATTAGACCCCAAAAGTTCATTCGTCCAAGTGGGACAAAAAATAAAGTGAAAAAAAAAAGTTTAAAAAATAAAGTTTTCCCCCCAAAAAATTAAAAGTTTCAAGTAAAAATAAACAAAAATGTCATTTTCCCCAAATAAAGTGAAAAAAAATTGGGAAAAAATAGGGGGAAAAAAAATGTATACATATTAGGTTATCGCCGCGTCCGTATCGACCGGCTCTATAATATATCTCATGACCAAACCCCTCAGATGAACACCGTAAAAAATAAAGAATAAAAAACTGTGCTAAAATAAACATTTACATACATCACAAAAAGTACAACAGCAAGCGATCAAAAAGGCGTTTGCCCACCAAAATAGTACCAATCTAACCGTCACCTCATCCCGCAAAAAATGAGCCCCTACCTGAGACAATTGCCCAAAAAATAAAAAAACTATGGCTCAGAATATGGAGACACTAAAACATCATTTTTTTTGTTTTAAAAAGCTGTTATTGTGTAAAACTTACATAAATAAAAAAAAAGTATACATATTTGGTATCGCCGCCTCGTATAGACCGGCTCTATAAAAAATCACATGACCTAACCCCCTCAGATGAACACCGTTAAAAAATAAAAACTGTGCTAAATAAACCATTTTTTGTCATCCTTACATCACAAAAAGTGTAATAGCCCAATAAAACAGTCATCTCATCCCGCCAAAAAAATCATACCCTACCCAAGGTAATCTCCCAAAAAACCTGAAAAAATTATGGCTCTCAGACTATGGAAACACTAAAAACATGATTTTATTTTTTGCTTCAAAAAAAGAAATCATTGTGTAAGGCCTCATGCACACGACCGTTGTTGGGTTCCGTGTCCGTTGTTCCGTTTCCCGTGATTTTCTGCGGACTCATTGACTTTCAATGGGTCGTTGAAAACTCGGAAATGCACCGTTTGTCTCCGCGTCCGTGATCCGTGTTTCCAGTCCGTGAAAAAAATATCACCTGTCCTATTTTTTTCACGGAAAACGGTTCGCGGACCCATTCAAGTCAATGGGTCCGTGAAAAAACACGGAGGCACACAAGATTGTCATCGCGCGTCCGTGATCCGTGTCCGTTTTTTTTCCTTATTATTTCAAGGCAAACGGAAACGGATCACCGGAACCCCGTTTTGCGGACCAAGAAAAAATACTGTCGTATGCATGATGCTAAAGCATACATAAATTTAAAAAAAAGTTACATATTAGGTATCGACGCATCGTGACAACCTGGTCTATAAAAATATCACATGATCTAACCCTGTCCGATTGATGTTGATAAAATAACAAAAAATAAAAACGGTGCCAAACAGCTATTTCTTGTTATCTTGCCTCAGAAAAGTGTAATATAGAGCAACCAAAAATCATATGTACCCTAAACTAGTACCAACAATACTGCCACCCTATCCGTAGTTTCTAAAATGGGGCCACTTTTTTGGAGTTTCTACTCTAGGGTGCATCAGGGGGGCTTCAAATGGGACATGGTGTCAAAAAAAAAAACAGTCCAGCAAAATCTGCTTTCCCAAAAAAACCGTATGGCATTCCTTTCCTTATGCACCCTGCCGTGTGCCGTACAGTAGTTACGACCACATATGGGGTGTTTCTGTAAACTACAGAATCAGGGCCATAAAATATTGAGTTTGGTTGGCTGTTAACCCTTGTTAAAAGTGAAATATTGAAATTGTATCTCTATTTTCCATTAATTCTTGTGGAACACCTAAAGGGTTAACAAAGTTTGTAAAATCAGTTTTGAATACCTTGAGGGGGGTAGAGGTATGTTTATAGAATGGGGGTCATTTTTGGGGGTTTCTATCATGTAAGCCTCGCAAAGTGACTTCAGACCTGAACTGGTCCCTAAAATATGGTTTTTTGAAAATTTCTGAAAAAATTTTAAGATTTGCTTCTAAACTTCTAGCCTTGTAACATCCCCAAAAAATAAAATATCATTCCCAAAATGATCCAACATGAATTAGACATATGGGGAATGTAAATTAATAACTATTTTTGGAGGTATTCTATGTAGTTATAGAAGTAGAGAAATTGAAACTTGGAAATTTGCAATTTTTTTTATTTTTTGGTAAATTTGGTATTTTTTTAAAAATAAAAATGAATTTTTTTTACCTTCATTTTACCAGTGTCATGAAGTACAATATGTGACGAAAAAACAATCTCAGAATGCCTGGATAAGTCAAAGCGTTTTAAAGTTATCAGCACTTAAAGTGACAACTGGTCAGATTTGCAAAAAATGACAAGTCAGTAAGGTGAAATAGGGCCGAGTCCTTAAGGGGTTAAAAAGCAGTGAAATACAAATTTGGAAAGTTGCGAATTTTCAATTTTTTTTGGTAAAATTTGTATTTTTTTAAAATAAAAATGAAAAATATTGACTGAAATTTACCACTGTCATGAAGTACAATGTGGTCACGATAACAAAAGTCTTAGAATGGCGTAAAAGCGTTCCAAAGTTATTACTACATAAAGTGGCAAAAAACGGCCTGGTCTTAAGGTTGAAAAAATAGCAGGGTCCTGAAGGGGTTAAATTACTTTTTTATGTTTAAAAATGTAACTGCCATTCTATTTTTATTTGTGTAATATTTAGGGGCAGTGACACTGACCATTTTGTAATATAACTTAATTACTGAAATCATACATTTCTATTAGAAAATAGCTCTAAAATTGCGTGTTTTTGAGCCCTTAGCAACGCTCCTCTGTCTTCTGTTTACATAACACAGTCAATGTTGAGCAGGTCTCCACTGTTATGTAAACAGAAGACAGAGGAGCGTTACTTAGGGCTCTTTCACACCTGCGTTATTGTCTTCCGGCATAGAGTTCCGTCGTCGGGGCTCTATGCCGGAAGAATCCTGATCAGGATTATCCTAATGCATTCTGAATGGAGAGAAATCCGTTCAGGATGCATCAGGATGTCTTCAGTTCCGGAACGGAACGTTTTTTGGCCGGAGAAAATACCGCAGCATGCTGCGCTTTTTGCTCCGGCCAAAAATCCGGAACACTT